>NC_084490.1:62671278-62984366 GCF_030035675.1 Rhineura floridana
GTTTAGCCACCACCCGCTCAACTGCCTTGCTTAAGAATGGCACATTTGTGACTGGGCGAAAGTTGTTCAGATCTTGGGGGTTCAAGGAGGGCTTTTTTAAGATTGGTTTTATTATCGCCTCCTTGAACACTGATGGCATTACTCCCTCTTCAAGCGATGCATTTACTATCAGCTTGATTCTTTCTCCCAGTCTATCTTTGCAGCTCATGATGAGCCACGAAGGGCAAGGATCAAGTAGGCAGGTGGTCGGCTTTAACGTTGAAAGCACCTTGTCCACTTCCTCAGAAGGAAGAGGCTGAGGACTTCCGGGAAGGGTTGCTTTGCCTGTGCTGCCTCTGAGTCGAGCTCTCGTCTCAGAAGAAGCTTTTTCAGCTTTAAAATCAGTCAGAACGCTCTTTTTGACTGATAAAGATTTTCTCCCGGGCAGGGAGAAACGTAGAGATTAACCACAAAACCTGTTTTTGTGGGGAGGACTGGATTTCATTTATTTATGAGAGAAGGTTCAAACTGCAATGCCAGATGGACTTTCATCAAGCTCTAGCTGATTATAGCAACACGTTTATCTTTTCTTCAAAGAAAAACGGACTTTAACAGGCAGACAAGCATCTTTCTTTCTATTTTCTTTTTTCATTTGGTTTAAATTGGTTCAGCAAAAAAGAGATTTGTCAATGAATCAGCTGTGAAGAACTTCTAGGTGAGTTATGGCTTTTCTCTTTCACTCACGAAATTAAGGTGGAAAGAAATCGAAAAAGCTTATATTTGTTTTTATCGCAAAAAGCTGTCCTGGAGGTGCATTCTAAAGATACCAACGGAAGAGGGATTTCTATTTCGAGGAGGGGGGGGGAAATTTTTTTTTGGTCTATTTCATTTTGACGAATCTGCTTGTTCATGACGCCACTAATTGTTTTGATGTTGGGAACTAAGTTTGTTTTGTATTCCTGAACACATAGAGATAAGGCGGGCTGTACTGTCTACACTGATATCAGCAAGCCTGGAATATTAACCCAATTGTGGCTGAAATAATTTTTGTTTCTGTGGTTTTAAGAATGACAACCAGGAAAGTGATTGAGACCATGGAAGAAATTATGTTTCAGAAAATAATGGGTGAGATTGAGATAACGAAACAAACCCTGAGACAGGGTAGACAGGAGATGAAAATTGAATTTAACAAAATGATGCAGGAGCTTAAAGAAATAGGGGATTCTGTGAGAGAGGAGTTTGATGGGATTAGAGGTGAGAAAAGAAAAATTAAAGGGAAGCTACAAGCCCTGGAGATTGGAACAAATGTGAAATTGGAAAAAGATTTGGAGTTTATGGATGTTAGAAATAAAGTTTACTGTTTGGAATTCAACGTTGTCTCTGAAGAAATTAATGAAGATTTTGGTGGTAAAGTTATCAATGTCTTGGATAATTTTCTGGACTGGAATGATGTGATGGAGCTTGACATAGAAAAAATCTATGGTGTTGGCTACAGATATGTGACAGTGGAGAAACTCTTAAGAGATGAGCAGAGCTTGGAAAAGTTACTTTTTTAAACTACAACTCCCATCAGCCCCAGCCAGCATGGCCACTGGATTGGGCTGATGGGAGTTGTAGTTCAAAAATGTAACTTTTCCAAGCTCTGGAGATGAGCCAGTGCATTTTGTAAAAAAGAAGAACAGAGATATGACTTTGCAGCAATATTTCAGCAACATATTCAGAATTCTTGACTGGAATGATGTGATGGGGCTTGACATAGAAAAAACTTATGGAATTAACTACAAATGTGTGACAGAGCAGAGATGCACCCAGAGCAGAGATGTGACTTTACAACAATATTTCAGCAACATATTCAGAATTGATGGCAAGGACATATTTGTGATGGGGGAAATTCTCATCAGACTCTTGTTATATGACTATGGCTATGACAGCAAGATCATCATGGGATACTGATAATGGAGGAATGGATACTGAAACCACTGGATTTAACAGGACTATTGAAGATGGAAGATGGAATTAATATTGATAATGGAAGAATGGTTATGGAAATTATTGGACCTAACAGATTTGACGAGATGGATTAATCGATATGTTTATTTGGACTATGGCTATGACAACAAGATTATTATGGGATACTGATAATAGAAGAATGGCTACTGAAATTACTGGACTTAACAGGATTATTGAAGATGGAAGATGGAATTAATATAGATAATGGAAGAATGGCTATTGAAATTATTGGGCCTAACAGATTTGAATCAGATGGATTAAGAGACATGTCTATTTGGAGAAAAGTTGAAAGATATATCTCTCAAGGAATTGAAACCTCTCTTTGACTTTTTGTGGAAAGAATAAAGTAATGTTTATGAGATTTGATGATTAATTAAGATAACTACTGGAGGAAAGTGATTTTATAATATAATTTTAGAGAGAGGATTGTTATATATTGTAGACCTATAACTGATCTGCAACAAATCGGAAGTCAACATTTTATTTTATTGTTTAATTGTTTTTGTTTTGTTTTGTTTTTTGTCTTTGAAAATTTGAATAAAAATTAATGATAAAAAAAAAAAAGAAGGAAGAGGCTGAAACCGATCCCACGCCATCGAAGCAACACTGATCACCTCTGGCTCACTCCCTGTGTCCACAGTGTACGGAATATCGCTTTTAATACGATCGATTTTATTCGCAAAGTGTTTAGCAAACTCGTCACAGGAGACCTTATCATGTTCCTGCAGTACCGGAGCAACTGGACCGACCAGGCTCCGGACCACTTGGAACAGTCTCCTGGGACAGCACTCTGCAGATGCAATAGAGGAAGCATAGAAATCCTTTTTTGTTGCCCTTATTGCCACATGATAGGCTGCAGCAGCGGCTCTAACCAGTGTTCGATCGTCCTCAGAGTGAGACTTTCGCCACCGACGCTCTAGCCGTCTCACCTCCCGCCTCAGAGTTCGCAACCGTGGGGTAAACCACGGTGCCATCTGAGTTCTGTTCAGGGGGAGAGGGCATTTTGGAGCCACTCGGTTCAGTGCCCCGGTGATCGCAGCATTCCAGCCCTCCACCAGGGCCTCAGCCGAGTGGTTGTTTGCTTGCTCCAGAGTATCCCCAAGCGCATTCAAGAATCCATCTGGCTCCATCAGGCGCCTGGGGCGGACCATCTTAATGGGCCCTTCAACCCCGCAGAGGGTTTGCGGCAGTGAAAGGTCCATCCTCACCAGGTAGTGATCTGACCATGACAAGGGGGTGATGGATGTTTCCCCAATTTTCAGACCACTCCCCTCCTCTCCTGAGACAAACACAAGGTCGAGTGCATGACCAGCTACATGGGTGGGGCCCATTGAAATAAGGTGCAGCTCCCAGGAAGCCATGGTTTCCAAGAAGTCTCGAGGTGCTTCAGTGAGACTGGCCTCCGAGTGCACGTTGAAGTCCCCCAATACTAAAAGGTTTGGGGACTGCACCCGTACATCTGAGACCAGCCCCAGCACCTCAGCTAGGGAGTCCGTCGTGCAGCGGGGTGGGCGGTACATGAGCAGAATCCCTAGACTGCCCTTTGGTCCCAACCTCCAGTACATGCAATCTGCCACCTTGGTCTCATAGAGTGGGGGTCTGGTGAGAACCAAGGACCTTCGATACATAACCGCCACTCCCCCTCCCCGACTACCAACCCTCGGCTGCTGTGCATACGAAAACCCAGCTGGGCACATGGCAGCCAGAGTAGGAGCAGAAGCTTCATCCAGCCAGGTTTCCGTAATACATGCTAGGTCCGCGCCCTCATCCAGTATCATATCGTGGATGAGGGATGCTTTCTGGGTGACAGACCTGGCATTGCACAGCACTACTTGAAGGCCGGAGTATGGAGCCAAGCACCCCCCAGCTATCTGTTGGTTGCGGGCAGGCCTGGAACGAGGGACAGATATTACGCATCTCTCTCTGGTTCCTCTTACCTGACATGGCCTGCCCCTAGCTCCCCACCAGCGTCTGCCGCTCAGCCTCGGTATACCTTGAGCCCCCACCCTTTCCCCCTCTCTCCCCTGTGAATAGCACATGCCCCAGTGTTAGCTTCCACCGCTGTTAAACCACCCTCCCAAAAAGTGGCGAAGTTGAGTGGCGCCACAAGGTCTCTTCAAAAGGTCTTCCAACAAAAGGGCAGCGATGCTATTCCGCATAGAGTAGACCCACTGAATTAAGGCCAATGCCACGGGCAGCCGCAATTTAGATCCGCCATCAATCTCCTTTTTCCTTTTTCTCCTCCTCCTCCAACTTAACGAGGACCCGGCGGCGGCAGCTGCAAAAGTTCTCCTTCTTTGGCTGGCTAAGGTGGACAGAGGGACCGGCAACCGTATGGTAAGCATTGTAGGTTAATTGGGGCTCCACGGTCAGGAGGAAGACAGCGAGGCAGTGAGGCAGCCGCCCGCCTCCTCCTCCTCCTCCTCCTCCGGCTTTGAAAGAGTTTCTTACTTAGATAGAAGAAGTTTCCAGGCAGAGAATTTTAATTTAAGTTATTGTAAGTTAAATTAAGAACTTCCAGAGCTGGTAAGGAGCCAAATCCTTGTGGCAAGGAGTTGAGCCTGTTCATCATAAGAACATAAGAACATAAGAAGAGCCTGCTGGATCAGGCCAGTGGCCCATCTAGTCCAGCATCCTGTTCTCACAGTGGCCAACCAGGTGCCTGGGGGAAGCCCGCAAGCAGGATCCGAGTGCAAGAACACTCTCCCCTCCTGAGGCTTCCGGCAACTGGTTTTCAGAAGCATGCTGCCTCTGACTAGGGTGGCACAGCACAGCCATCACGGCTAGTAGCCATTGATAGCCCTGTCCTCCATGAATTTGTCTAATCTTCTTTTAAAGCCGTCCAAGCTGGTGGCCATTACTGCGTCTTGTGGGAGCAAATTCCATAGTTTAACTATGCGCTGAGTAAAGAAGTACCTCCTTTTGTCTGTCCTGAATCTTCCAACATTCAGCTTCTTTGAATGTCCACAAGTTCTAGTATTATGAGAGAGGGAGAAGAACTTTTCTCTATCCGCTTTCTCAATGCCATGCATAATTTTATACACTTCTATCATGTCTCCAATGACCCGCCTTTTCTCTAAACTAAAAAGCCCCAAATGCTGCAACCTTTCCTCGTAAGGGAGTCGCTCCATCCCCTTGATCATTCTGGTTGCCCTCTTCTGAACCTTTTCCAACTCTAGAATATCCTTTTTGAGATGAGGCGACCAGAACTGTACACAGTATTCCAAATGTGGCCGCACCATAGATTTATACAACGGCATTATGATATCGGCTGTTTTATTTTCAATACCTTTCCTAATTATCCCTAGCATGGAATTTGCCTTTTTCACAGCTGCCGCACACTGGGTCGACATTTTCATCGTGCTGTCCACTACAACCCCGAGGTCTCTCTCCTGGTCGGTCACCGCCAGTTCAGACCCCATGAGCGTATATGTGAAATTAAGATTTTTTGCTCCAATATGCATAATTTTACACTTGTTTATATTGAATTGCATTTGCCATTTTTCTGCCCATTCACTCAGTTTGGAGAGGTCTTTTTGGAGCTCTTCGCAATCCCTTTTTGTTTTAACAACCCTGAACAATTTAGTGTCATCAGCAAACTTGGCCACTTCACTGCTCACTCCTAATTCTAGGTCATTAATGAACAAGTTGAAAAGTACAGGTCCCAATACCGATCCTTGAGGGACTCCACTTTCTACAGCCCTCCATTGGGACAACTGTCTGTTTATTCCTACTCTCTGCTTTCTGCTTCTTAACCAATTTCTTATCCACAAGAGAACCTCTCCTCTTATTCCATGACTGCTAAGCTTCCTCAGAAGCCTTTGGTGAGGTACCTTGTCAAACGCTTTTTGAAAGTCTAAGTACACTATGTCCACTGGATCACCTCTATCTATATGCTTGTTGACACTCTCAAAGAATTCTAATAGGTTACTGAGACAGGACTTACCCTTGCAGAAGCCATGCTGGCTCTGCTTCAGCAAGGCTTGTTCTTCTATGTGCTTAGTTAATCTAGCTTTAATAATACTTTCTACCAGTTTTCCAGGGACAGAAGTTAAGCTAACTGGCCTGTAATTTCCGGGATCCCCTCTGGATCCCTTTTTGAAGATTGGCGTTACATTTGCCACTTTCCAGTCCTCAGGCACGGAGGAGGACCCAAGGGACAAGTTACATATTTTAGTTAGCAGATCAGCAATTTCACATTTGAGTTCTTTGAGAACTCTCGGGTGGATGCCATCCAGGCCCGGTGATTTGTCAGTTTTTATATTGTCCATTAAGCTTAGAACTTCCTCTCTCGTTACCACTATTTGTCTCAGTTCCTCAGAATCCCTTCCTGCAAATGTTAGTTCAGGTTCAGGGATCTGACCTAAATCTTCCACTGTGAAGACAGATGCAAAGAATTCATTTAGCTTCTCTGCAATCTCCTTATCGTTCTTTAGTACACCTTTGACTCCCTTATCATCCAAGGGTCCAATTGTCTCCCTAGATGGTCTCCTGCTTTGAATGTATTTATAGAATTTTTTGTTGTTGGTTTTTATGTTCTTAGCAATGTGCTCCTCAAATTCTTTTTTAGCATCCCTTATTGTCTTCTTGCATTTCTTTTGCCAGAGTTTGTGTTCTTTTTTATTTTCTTCATTCGGACAAGACTTCCATTTTCTGAAGGAAGACTTTTTGCCTCTAAGAGCTTCCTTGACTTTGCTCGTTAACCATGCTGGCATCTTCTTGGCCCTGGCGGTCCCTTTTCTGATCTGCAGTATGCACTCCAGTTGAGCTTCTAATATAGTGTTTTTAAACAACTTCCAAGCATTTTCGAGTGATGTGACCCTCTGGACTTTGTTTTTCAGCTTTCTTTTTACCAATCCCCTCATTTTTGTGAAGTTTCCTCTTTTGAAATCAAATGTGACCGTGTTGGATTTTCTTGGCAATTGGCCATTTACATGTATGTTTAATTTAATAGCACTGTGGTCACTGCTCCCAATTGGTTCAACAACACTTACATCTTGCACCAGGTCCTGGTCCCCACTGAGGATTAAGTCCAGGGTTGCCGTCCCTCTGGTCGGTTCCACGACCAACTGGTCTAGGGAATAGTCATTTAGAATATCTAGAAACTTTGCTTCTTTGTCATGACTGGAACACATGCAGCTAGTCTATGTCCGGGTAGTTGAAGTCACCCATTACTACCACATTTCCTAGTTTGGATGCTTCCTCAATTTCATATCTCATCTCAAGGTCTCCCTGAGCATTTTGATCAGGGGGACGATAGATCGTTCCCAGTATTAAGTCCCTCCTGGGGCATGGTATCACCACCCACAACTATTCTGTGGAGGAGTCTGCCTCTTTGGGGGTTTCGAGCTTGCTGGATTCAATGCCTTCTTTCACGTATAGAGCGACTCCACCACCAATACGTCCTTCCCTGTCCTTCCGATATAGTTTATATCCAGGGATAACCGTATCCCACTGGTTTTTTCCATTCCACCAGGTCTCCGTTATGCTCACTATATCAATGCTCTCCTCTAAGACCAAGCACTCCAGTTCTCCCATCTTGGTTTGCAGGCTCCTAGCATTAGCGTACAGGCACTTGTAAGCAGTGTCTCTCTTCAAGTGTCTTTGGCACTTGTGGTTAGGCCTGTGGTAATTTTGCTCTTCTGAATTTATATCCTGTGCCCCTGCTCTCACAATGCCTACTTCTAGGCCTACCCCTTTTAAAATTTCATCATTTCTTTGGTTTTTATCCCAGGGGGGAGGTTTATTCCGAACCGGACCTTTCTCAGCTCCTGTCGGCTTTCCCCCCTCAGTCAGTTTAAAAGCTGCTCTGCCACCTTTTTAATTTTAAGTGCCAGCAGTCTGGTTCCATTCTGGTTCAAGTGGAGCCCGTCCCTTTTGTACAGGCCCAGCTTGTCCCAAAATGTTCCCCAGTGCCTAACAAATCCAAACCCTTCCACCCGACACCATCGTCTCATCCACGCATTGAGACTGCGAAGCTGGGCCTGTCTGGCTGGTCCTGCGCGTGGAACCGGTAGCATTTCAGAGAAAGCCACCTTGGAGGTCCTGGCTTTCAGCATCCTACCTAGCAACCTAAATTTTGCTTCCAGGACCTCACGGCTGCATTTCCCCATGTCGTTGGTGCCAACGTGCACCACGACCACTGACTCCTTCCCAGCACTGTCTACCAAACTATCTGTCCTATAGAGTTTCCAAGCAACTAACCAGGACTGTTACACACCCCAGGTTCAAATGCTTCAGCTTCTGGAGGCTACTAATCTGAGTAGGCAGCTCCTCAATCTGATTGTTGAAAAAGTTGAGTACTTCTAAATTCCTTAAGTCTGCAATGTTTGGAGGCACAGTTGTGAGCTTGTTGTGACTGAGGACCAGCTGCGTGATGTGAGACAGCGTGAACAAGCTAGGTATGTCCAGCATGCTAGAGATGCCTCGATCACTGTAATAGGATTACAGGTACTCTGTTAACATGGCTTATTTTTAATGAATTTCAACAAATTATGAGAACTCTGACAGACAGAAAAAAGTCCAAAAGGGGTCTGGGGTTTTTTTCTTCTTTTTTTACACTTTGAACTCTAGATTCTCTCTGACTGTTTTGTGTATCACCATGAATATTTAGAGGGTTGTTAAGCAAGTGTTTCTGAGTTCAGGACTATAGGTTTTGTAAGGTTTTGTTTTCAAATGAGCTTATGGGAAGCATCAGAATGGCATGGGAGGTATTTTCAATTTAACACTGCGGAATGCGAAAAATCCATCCTGGCTATACTATACAGCCACTCTTGTGGCGGTATAATTATACATCCATACATTATTTTGTGCTTGCCACTGCAAATCACTCTCCCTTCCACCCACTCCCATCGTGGATCAGATGGTATTCAAGCAGAATTTATCAAATTTGCACTTTCTGGAACCATATGAGAACTGAAACACAGCCATCCTTCAAAATTTGCATTTATTAAAATTTTGGAATGCAGTTCACCAACTAAACAAATTTATAAAAATGCGTGTATTAGGGGAAAGTGTGCATAAATATGAATATATGAGTGAAAATAACATGCTAAAAGGCATGATATGATGAGAAAAGGGTTGCAAAAATATGTCCCTTTGTCAAAATGTGTTTATTTGGAGAAATTTGCACTAAAATGGTGGAGAATTTTCATAAGGATTTTTTTTTAAAAAAATCACAGTTTGCTGCAGAAATGAAGAGGACTGAATTTAACATTAGAAAAGTGAGAAACTGAGAGAGCTGAAATTGACAGATCTTTCCATCCCTACTCCCAGGTCAGTGTTGATTGGATTGCAGCCTTAGTAAATGATGTCAGGAGCAGAAAGACTCCTGTAAAACAAACAGGTGTTTTACTTTATTTTATTTGAAATTAATTCAGTTCTTGGCTCAAAAAACTGACCAAAATGTGTGGAAATTGGGTGTTTTAGGATAGATAAAATAAATACCTACTAGCATTTATTTTATCTCTACATATAAATACTAACCTATTTGCCTATAAACTAATCTATGGCTCACTAAACTATTAGAGTTTTTTGAGAGTGTCAACAAGTATATAGATAGAGGTGATCTGGTTGACACAGTGTACTTGGACATTCAAAAGATGTTTGACAAGGTACCTCACCAAACACTCTTGAGTATGCGTAACAGTCATAGAATAAGAGGAGATGTCCTCTTGTGGATCAGTAATTGGTTAAGTAGCAGGAAGCAAAGAGTCAGAATAAATGGATAGTTCTCCTAATAGAGGGATGTAGAAAGTGGACTCACCCAAGAATCTATATTGGCACCTGAGCCTTTCAATTTATTCATAAACAATCCAGAGTTAGGGGTGAGCAATGAGGTGGCTAGGTTTGCTGATGATGCTAAATTGTTCAGGGTCATTAAAACAAAAAGGGATTATGAAGAGTTCCAAAAGGACCTCTCCAACTGACTGAATGGATAGTAAAATGGCAAATGCAATTCAATGTAAACAAATGTAAAGTGATGCATGCTGGGACAAAACATCTTAAATTCACATATGCACTCATGGGATCTGAACTGGTGGTGTCTGACCAGGAATAAGACTTTGAGGTTGTCATGGATAATTTAATGAAGATGTCAAAGCAGTGTGTGGCAGGGGAGCATTAGGAAACAAATTAAAAATAAAACTGCCAATATTATTATGCCATTAAACAAACCTATGATGCAACCACTTTTGAAATACTGTGTACAGTTCTGGTCACCGCACCTCAAAAAGGATGTTGAAGAATTGAAAAGATTCGGAAAAGAGAAACCAAAATGATCAAGGGGATGGAGCGACTCCCCTGTGAGGAAAGGTTGCAGCATTTGGGGCTTTTAGTTTAGAGAAAAGGAGAGTAAGAGGTATATGGAAGAGTATAGAATTATGCTTGGCATAGAGAAAGTGGACAGAGAAAAGTTTTTCTTCCTCTCCAACACTAGAACTTGGGGACATCCAATTAAGCTGGTTGTTGGAAGATTCAGGACAGACAAAAGAAAGTACTCCATGCAGTGCATAGTTTAACTATAGAATTCATTCCCACAAAGAGGCGGTGATGACCAACAACTTAGATTGCTTTAAAAGAGGATTAGACAAATTTATGCAGGATAAGGCTATCAATTGCTACTAGCCATCACGGCTTTGCTCTGCCTCCACGGTCCGGTATGCCTCTGAATACCAGTTGCTAGAAACCGCAGGAGGGGAGAGTGCTGCTGCCCTTGGGTGCTGCTTCTGAGTTTCCCATAGCAACCTGGTTCGCCACTGTGAGAACAGGATGCTGGGCTAGATGGGCCACTGGCCTGATCCAGCAGGCTCTTCTTATGTTACCTATTTTGTGATAAAATACAGGTTTAAAATGTATTTAAATACAAATAGGTGTTTCTGTGTATCACAGATTAATGCAGAACCAGGATGGAAAGGATTTACAGTATTAATGAGCACATGGGATATTGGCATGCATGGGAAACAGACTTATCTGTCCCTCCCTAACTAGGGATGGAAAAATCTGTCAATTTCAGTTCTCTCCATTTCTCACTTTTCTGTTAAATTCAGTCCTCTACATTTCTGCAGCAATCTGCGAATTTAAAAAAAAAAAAATGTCATGAAAATTCTCCACCATATTAGTGTGATTTTCTCCAAATAAACATATTTTTGTAGGCAGTTTTGACCAAGGTACAGGCGGGCCCCGCTTATACGGCAGGTTCCATTCCAGACCCCCGCCGTAAAGCAGAAATCACCATAAAGCGGAACCCCATTGACTATAATGGGGCGCGTTGCGCAAAAATAGCGCAAAATGCTGCAAAATCCCAAAAATCGGCTTTAAAAAGGGGAATTAAAGCCGCTGCATTAGCGGAATGCCAGGAAGCGAAGCGCCGGTAAGCGGGGCCCTACTGTACACATTTTTGCAAGCCATTTCTCATCATATCATGCCTTTTCACATGTTATTTTTACTCATACATTCATTTTTCTGCACGCTTTCCCCTAACATATGCATTTTTGTAAATATTGTTTAGTTGGTGAACTACATCCCAAAATTCTAATAAATACAAATTTCGAAGGATAGCTGTGTTTTGGTTCTCATATTGTTTCAGAAAGTGCAGATTTGATAAACTCTGCTTGAAATGCGAACTGAATTGAAATTGTCACCCATCCCTATCCCTAACCAGAAGCACTAGCAGATTAGTGAGAGCTTGATTCTGTTAAGTCTTACAGACAACTGCCTTGAATGTGCAATGCACATTTAATATCTACAGTATTAAATGGGGAGAGTCCGCAGATCCTTCAAGAAACCTTCAGTAAGCAGCAATACTGTATTCTTTCTGGTGCCATGTTAAAACCTTTTCATTTGCCTGGCCATTTTAAATAATTTTTGGCTGATTGAATATTTGTATTCCTGTTGGTTTCATTGTATCATTGGCAGAGCTTGGAAAAGTTACTTTTTTGAACTACAACTCCCATCAGCCCCAGCCAGCATGGCCACTGGATTGGGCTGATGGGAGTTGTAGTTCAAAAAAAGTAACTTTTCCAAGCTCTGATCATTGGTTATGTTTTATACTAGTAGATTTTAAATTTCTAGGTATACAGCCCTGAAATCCATTTTTTGAGGAAGGTGTGAATTATAAACATTTTAAATGAATAAAGACATCCTCAAAACTAATATTTTCCACAAAACGTTTGAAATATCCCCACAGCCCCAAACCCAATACCCTTTTGTAACTAAAACAAATAATGTGTAATTAAATAATCACATATTCTTTCCCTGATCACTTGTTCCTCCATTCTCTCTCTTCTTCTTGTTTCCCTGTGTCTATTTTATTTTTTAATCCCTTTTGGTGCAATAGTAATAATAATGTCTCCATCCAATTATTTCCACTGTCTTAGGGCGCAATCCAACTTACCTTTCCACCAGGTTGGGAAGAGTTGGATGCTGTGGACCCCCAGCTGTGATGGCAGGCTCCTGGCACTGCTGGGCTCCGTCGGCAGGAGCCCTCCACTGCAGCTGAACTGCGGCACTGCCAGGAGCCTGCCAGCACCGCTGGGGGTCTGCTGGCGATGGGCAGTCTGGCAGAAAGAGGGCTGGCAGAAGCCAGCAGAAACCCTGACAATGGGGCATTCCAGGGACATGCTGGGGGCAGAGCCTTGGGGTAGACTTGCATGAGATCCTCCTCACATACAGAGCCCTCCCTTGGGTCCTGATCCGCAGTTAAAACATTGCCATGGATGCTGATGGGGAGTGCTTACTCCCCTGGAGGCCTGTTCATGGGAGCCGGTGCTTCCCAGCGGGCTCGTGAGCACAGCTCCCAACACAGCCAGCGTTCAGCCAGGCTGGCAGCTCCCAAGTGAGAGGAGGATCCTGCGGGGATTTCCACTGTCTCCTCTTCTGCCGCCTGTCCTTCCACTGGCTCTCTGGCATTTGGATTGCTCAGCCCACCATCTCATCACATCATCTTTAGCAATAACAGGGTAGAATTTGGGTCACTGCAGGAGTAGGCTTTGTTTTGAGATCAAGGATAGGCACAAATCTTAACTTTAAATGAGCAAAAGTGATCTCTCATTTGCAAAAGCTGAAGCAAAAAAAAAGTGTTTGGAAACAGATGAACATTGTAGGGCTGTCAGCTCTCTGAGATTTCACCAAAAGCTTGGGCATTTTAGAGATTTGTTGCTCTTTTAAAAATAAGGGACACCCCCCCGCCGCCACCAAACCTCACTAAAACACAATTTCAGTAACAGGAAAGAAAATAAAAAAGCACAGCATATATTTAAATTTCCATTGTTATTATGTGCCTTCAAGTCGATTATGACTTTTGGCGACCCTATGAATCAGTGGCTTCCAAAAGCATCTGTCATGAACCACCCTGTTCAGATCTTATAAGTTCAGGTCTGTGGCTTCCTCTATGGAATCAATCCATCTCTTGTTTGGCCTTCCTCTTTTTCTACTCCCTTCTGTTTTCCCCAGCATTATTGTCTTTTCTAATGAATCATGTCTTCTCATGATGTGTCCAAAGCATAATAACCACAGTTTCATCATTTTAGCTTCTAGTGACAGTTCTGGTTTAATTTGTTCTAACACCCAATTATTTGTCTTTTTCGCAGTCCGTGGTATGCGCAAAGCTCTCCTCCAATGCCACATTTCAAATGAGTTGATTTTTCTCTTATCCACTTTTTTCACTGTCCAACTTTCACATCCATACATAGAGATTGGAAATTTCCATACAAAGTTCATTATGTTAAAGCGAGTAGCTGTAACACAGTTCAGGAAATAGAATTGCATTTTATCCTCACAAATTTACTCTTTGACTTTTCAATCTGTGTTGTTCCAGATACTCTCAGGAGACAAAGCACATGGCTAATCATTTAAATAGCTATATCTACAGGAAGTATAGGCCTATATGAAGGGTCTTAATTTTGTCTGAAACCAAAATATTTATTTTTCATTGCACAGAGTCCCTCCAGAGCCATTTTCCAGTTAGGCTCTTCTCATTTGTTGAAGCAGGTTTTTTGTATAAAGGAATGCTATCTTTCATGGTGAAACATCTGATTCCCTACTGTGTTTTCTTATATTTATTTCAGTTTGCATCATGCCTCATATGACGTTCTCATGTAGAGCAAGAGCAGTCAAGCAGCAACATAAATCCAAAGTGGTGGAGCAACCCATTGCAATACTGCATAATAAGAGTGGCAAACCCCATGGGCCAAACCCACCCTGCAAAGCCATTTTTAGTAACCCGCTACTGTCTTCCAAAATAGGGTGTCTCTGTTTACCTTTGAAAAGTGCCACACCTCTCTCTGGTGCTGTGCCATTGTTGGTAGAGAGGATCAGGAAACAGGAGGGAGTGTTCTTTCCCATTTCCTCTCACAGTATATACTACTAAGACAAACTAAAATTACCCCATACCTGCTTAACCCCAGCCATAGCAAGACCACTGTGTAGCCTGATTCTATGTATGTTTATGCAGAAGTTAATCCCATTGAGTTCAGAGTTAAAGCTATAGCTGAAGGCTATATTTAGATAATTTTGGACTCTGGATTTACTGGGCTTACGGGTCCATCCTCTGTTAGACAGCAGTATGTATTACTTCACTGACTTCAGAATGTGGTAAGTCACCCCTCCAGCTCATTCTGCTGAGTGAGAGTGGACTTCTACCCCCAATGTCATCATGGCACCACTGAAGCGAAGGTTGGGCTTCAGCATATACAAAAACCGTTCTGAGTAGGAAGCCCCATGCTCAGCTTAATGTTTAAACCAGGTAATGGCATCTACACATGCCACTACGGCACACATAAAGACAAAAGATCTTTGGCATGGCATTGCTTAGTTTAAACATAAAGTCAGCCATGTGGAATGTAAATAGTTTCAGTACATCCAGTAACAGATTAGGCTTCACTCCCTGCCTCATCCCAGGTATGCATGCATAGGATCACAGACTAATCCTATGCATAGTTAATTAGAATTGTTCCGACAAACTTTGCAAGATGGATGAATAGGTTTCTGCCATGGGTGTCTACTTTGTATTGTGTTTAAATAAGGCGCCATCTCTGTTATCTTTTTGGCACCTACTGAAGACCTTCCTCTTTCAACAAGCCTTTTAAGTAAAGACCTTATCAAAGTGCACCTGTGTTGGAATTGCTTTTTAACATGTTTTTAAACCTTTTTTTAAGAATATATGTTTTTAAAGCTTTTAAAAATGTTTTTAAAGATGTTTTGCTTTAATATATTTTAAAGTCTGTTTTATGATGTGTTTGTGTTGTTAGTGCTTTTGTTGTGTTTTGTGGGGCTCCTACTGGGACAAAGGGCAGGATATAAATCTAATAAATAATAAATAAATAAATGTTATCCGCTGTTATGTTTTGTGGGGGGGTTGGCAGTTTTTATTGTATTGTTATGGTTTTGGGGGCTGAGATAGATGGTTTCTATGAGTTCCCTTTCAGCCTCTGATCTGGAACCCTGCACCTGGAGGTGGGCTCTGCAGCGGAGAAACCTGTTCTGCTGGTCAGATGAGTCTCTCTTGTTAGTCTAATAAAGTGGACAGGTGGGCTGATGGGTCTATCAAGCACCCATTAATTGGCAAATAGGCCACGGAGATCCTATTGTTATTGAAACTCTTCAGGAGAGCCCCCCTTCCTGGGGCCAAAAGAGAGGCTTGTGTTTTGAGTTGAGTCTGAGGAAAGTCTTAGAACCAGAGACAGGCAGGCTCCCTGCACCATGGCTTTAGGAAGCCTCCTGTAAGCCTGATGGAAAAACAAGATCTATTAGACTGCTAATGCTTTGAACCCTCCATCTTAAGCTCAGGTTGGAATGTGTGTAAATAAATAAACCATATTTCGATTTCGATTTCAATTTATTATTACAGTCATAGACCAATAATACAATTATAAGCAAAAAGAAAAGAAAAAGAAAAACATATAATCGGAAAACGATTAAAACATTATTAAACTAGAAAGTTAAACATTATTGATAAAAATAGACATATAGTCTACAAATTTAATTCTCATACATAAAAATCTGATAGTTAAAACAGAGATAATTAATGATTGAAGTATAATACAGCTTTAGTACTAAAAAGGGCTTATTCTGATTTCGTCTCTTTTTGGAGGCTCAGTTAGAGAATTCCTAATCGAAATAGCTATCGCACAAAATTTAGCTACTGAGTTAGTGATGGAGGCGGATTGATCCGCAAGGAGGTATTTAACATAGAAATCCTCACTTCTCCCTGGCAATGAACTAATTAGGGGTTTGATCAGATGATTTCTAGGCTCGAGATACAGAATACAATGCAAAATTACATGAGTTAGCGTTTCAACCATCCCAACGTTACAAGGACATATTCGATCCCAGTAGGGTGTTTTATTGTATCTGCCCAACAAAAACGCATTTGGTAGGCAATTTAGCCTTGCCCACACAAATGCTTTTCGATGTTTTGGTAGGGGTAAGTTAAAGAGATACGACATTGGATGTTGTGGGTTGGAGTTAAATATATGCTTCCTAACCAGAGCAAAATGTTGTTGTCTATCCACATCTTTAATTCTCTGTAAGATTTGTTCCTTGGCTTTAGAAAGACCCATATGTAGGATGTCTGGGATTGAGAAGTCTAAAGTTTTTATTTCATTGTTAATCATCAATTCCCATGATGAATGGAATCTGTCCTGCAAAATATACGATGTCAACCCTATGGGGCTGAATATCAATTTAAGCCACGAACTTATTCTTAGGCACCAAATTCTCGCCTCTATAGATGTTAAGCTCGCTTCCATTCATAAATATACCACAGTCTCCACTGACCTTCTTCCCAAGGAAACCAAACCCTGGGCAAGCGCAGGGACCCCTGGAGATCTCTCACCGCTCGGAGACTGGGGTGGTGCACAACACTGGTATTAGCAGTGGGATTGAGTTTCCTGGAAGAAGCATTGTGTTGCACCCCAGGCGCAAGAGGAGTTAGCTCAGGGAGAGGAGTCAAATGAGGATGAGGTCCCTGGGAGCGTTGAAGGAAGGGGGAGCGCAGTCAGCCCGCAGACTCCATCGGACAGCCCCCCCATTGAGGCAATTCCTGCTCCACCTGCGAGCCCCCCACCTGAGCCATTGGGAAGTGACCCCTTGTGTGCACCATCCACACCCCCACAGGAATCCCCACCTGGCACTTCAAACGCTTCCCCACCAACCAGCTGCCCGCTCCCTGAAGCCGAGCCGTCACCTAGCAAAGCCCCACTGTCAGATGGACCGTTGGAGGCTCACCCCCCCTCACCCCGCGTGAGACGGGACCTTGAGAGGGTGGAACTTCGGAGGAGTCGTTGTTTACGGGTGAAGACCTTCCCTACTTAAGCAGGTGCCCGCCCAGTCTCTAGTGCTGATTCAACTCTCCCCACATGCTACAGAGACTGTTTCGGTAGCTTAGCTAGGGAAAGTAGTGAGCCAGAGTAGACAAGTTTATGAAGCACACTGCTTTGGATGTAACCATCACCCTAATAAAACAAGAATTAAACCAAGCCTCACCTCCATCTCGTGTCTCAGGCTCTGGGCAGGACACATTGGGAGCAAGGTGTGGTCGAGTCAAAATGGAGGGAGAACTAGCAGCACTCCTAGAGCAGATTAAATTGTGATCCCAGGAGGACCAGCAGCAAAGGCAACTAGAGCACCAGGAGGACCAGCAATAATTTGAAGAGAGAAGGCAAGCCTCTTTGGAGAGTAAAAGGAGACCCCATGTGAGGAAGTGAGAGCCATGCCTGGTCAGCCACTGCGAGGGTTTGAGAATGACCTGGGAGCCCAGCTGCACCCAGACAGAGGTGGTTAAAGAGACCCAGGAAATGGATGGGCAGCTGCAGGACTTGGACTGTGTGGAGTTGCAGTCAGTGGCGGACGAAGAAGAGGCCTGGATTGTCCAGGAGCCTGCCAGCAGGGAAGACACCAGAAAGCTGGTAGTAAAGCCCCAAGGATTAAAGGAGGGAAGGCTGGAAAACGAAGAGGAAGATGCCTCAGAAGAAAGTGGAGTACAGGCTGGAGAAGAGCAGCTGTTGGTAGATTTCTTCACCCGATGTGCCAGCTGGGGAAGAGAAAGTGTGCGAGGAAAAGTTGGAGGCGTGTGTGCAAGAGGAGCTGCCAGCGCCTGGAAAAATGGCTGTGCAAGAAAAAGTGCAGGAGGAGAAGCCTGAGGTGGGAGTGCAAGTATAAGAGGGGCTCCCAGCACCTGGAGAGATGGGTGAGATAACATCCCCAAGTGACTTTGCCCCTTGGGTGCCCCATAATGGCCTTAAAGGGTGGGATCTGGTGGGTGCAGCCCCTGAGCAAGCTCCAGCAGTGAGAGGCAGCCAGGGCCCAGTGAGGTTGGAGGGCAAGCGACGCTGGGAGGGTTACCTGCCTGTTTGGGGCCATGATTCACACTGGAGATGGTGAGGGAGAACAGAGAAGATTTCTTTCTGCCAACCTGGATGGGCTAGGCTAGGCTGGCTAGGCCAGCTAGTCCTGAAATGTTTAATGATTTTTTTAGGAATTATGCTGATAGGTTTTTGCAGTAAGGTTTTAATGTTTAACATTTACTATACTACGCCTGTTAGATTGTGTTTGTGTGCAACTGTTTGGGGGAGCAAGGGGGAAATGTGTGTGCGTTTGAGGGCTGTTGTGCTGTAGCAGCACAAGGTAGGACAAAGGAGCTCCAGTACTGAGGCTGTAATCTGTCTTAAACATGTCAGGAACTCACTATCCTGGGCACCGCCAACTATGAAGAATGAGTAAGCGGTTTGGATGCAGAACTGTGACTGGGAGCTCAAAGAGAGAAGAGGAGGCCTAAAGAGAGAGCAGTTAATTGAAAACCTGCTGTAAAGGAATTGACTGTTTTTGTTCTTGTGTGGAAATGCGATTGTATTATGACTATGTGTTTCATGATGTATATTTCAATGTCTTACTAACCTGTATCTGTTATTTCTTTATAGGTAAAGCTGTTATTCTGTTGATTGTTCGCAGGTCTGGGACAGGCCTCTGTCAGGGAAGGGGGTAATGTCATGGCTTTGGGGGCTGAGATAGATGATTTCCAGCACTTGGAAAAGTTACTTTTTTGAACTACAACTCCCATCAGCCCAATCCAGTGGCCATGCTGGCTGGGGCTGATGGGAGTTGTAGTTTTAAAAAGTAACTTTTCCAAGCTCTGAGATTTCTATGAGTCCCCTTCCAGCCTCTGATTTGGCACCCTGCACCTGGAGGTGGGCTCTGAAGCTGGGAAACCTGCTCCACTAGTCGGATGAGTCTCCTTTGTTAATCTAATAGCCAGATGGGCTAATGGGTCTGTCAAGTGCCCATTAACTGGAGAATGGGTCAGGGAGACCCTACTGTTATTGAACTTCATCAGGAAAGCACCCCCCAGGACAAAACAGAGGCTTGTGTTTTGAGTTGAGTCTGAGGAAAGGCTGGAAAGTGGAGACACAGAGAGGCTGGCTCCCTGCACCATGGCTTTAGGAGGCCTCCTGTAAGCCTGATGGAAAAGCAAGATCTATTGGACTGCTGATGCTTTGAACCCCAATATCTTAAGCTCAGGCTGGAATGTGTGTAAATAAAAAACATATTTCCTAAAAGACACCACAGTCTCCGCTGACCTTCTTTCCAAGGAAACCAAACCCTGGGCAAGTGCAGGGACCCCTGGAGATCTCTCACTGCTCGGAGATTAGAATGGTGCGCAACAGTATCTTGTAGATCGCCTTGAGACGTATGAAAGGCAATTAATAAAAAATAATAAAGTCACTCTGAATTTAATGGCCTTTACTCCCACATATGCGTGCATAAGATTTTAGCCTTACTGTGCTTCTAGACCAGTGGGTCCCAATTCCCCCCGCCCCAAGGTCCACTTGAAAATTGCTGAAGGTCTTGGCAGACCACTTAATAATTTTTCTCCCTATTGTAGCAATTGCAATGCACTGTGTTAGATGCTGTATGATTTTAACAGTATTTATATGGCCTCATTTATTTCTTATATTTTATTGTATTCTGTAGAATCCAAATGGTAATACAATAAATACAATATAAGAAATAAGAGAAGCAATAAAATCAAATGAAAAATAAAGTTTCATATTTAAGGGGATGGATGTGCCCTCTCCTGTCTTCAACTACAAGACAACTTGTGTTCAGGGTTCAAATCTCTGGTCAACCATGAAGCTCACTGGGTGACCATGGGCCAGTCACTGGCTCTCAGCTTAACCTACCTGACAGGTTGTTGTGGGGGTAATATCAGGAGGGGGAAAACCATGTGCACCACCTTGAACTCCTTGGAAGAAAGGTGGAATATAAATGTAATAAATAAATAAATAAAATAAAGCAAGCCATGGACCACCTGAATTTATTTCATTTATTTATTTATTTATTTATTTCATTTTTAAACCGCCCATAGCGAATAGCTCTCTGGGCGGTGAACAAAACAAGATTAAAATACAATATTACAATAAAATTACAATAAAATCAGCAAGAAGTTAAACGAAAAACATTAAATATAAAACATTGAACATTAAAATGCCTGGGAGTATAGCCAGGTCTTAACCTGGCGCCTAAAAGAAAGTACCGAAGGCGCCAGGCGTATCTCCTCAGGTAGGCTGTTCCACAGTTCGGGGGCCACCACAGAAAAGGCCCTAGATCTAATAACAATCCTCTGGGCATCCTGATGAGTTGGTACCCGGAGGAGGGCCTTGGATACTGAACGAAGTGAACGGGTAGGTTCATAGCGGGAGAGGCGTTCCACAAGGTATTGTGGTCCCACACCGTGTAAGGCTTTATAGGTCAAAACCAGCACCTTGAATCTGGCTCGGAAACGAATAGGCAGCCAGTGCAGGCGGGCCAGGACAGGTGTTATATGCGCAGACCAGCGAGTCCTCGTCAACAACCTGGCTGCCGCATTTTGCACTAGCTGAAGTTTCCGAACGGTCTTCAAGGGCAGCCCTACGTAGAGCGCATTACAGTAGTCCAGTCTAGAGGTTACCAGAGCGTGAACAACTGAGGTGAGATCGTCACTGTCCAGATAGGGGCGTAGTTGGGCTACTAAGCGAAGATGGTAAAACGCATTCCATGCCACCGAGGCCACTTGAGCCTCAAGCGACAAGGAAGGGTCAAAAAGGACCCCCAAACTACGAACCTGTTCCTTCAAGGGGAGTGTAACCCCATCTAGAACAGGATGAACATCCACCATCTGGGCAGGTAAAGAGCTCACCAACAGTGTCTCAGTCTTGTCTGGATTAAGTTTCAGTTTATTAGCTCTCATCCAGTCCATTATCGCGGTCAGGCAACGGTTCAGCACATCAACAGCCTCACCTGAAGAAGGTGAAAAGAAGAAGTAGAGTTGCGTGTCATCAGCGTACTGATGGCAACGCACTCCAAAATTCCTGATGACCGCACCCAGAGGCTGAATGAAGTTTGTGGACCACTGGGGGTCTGTAGAAAACAGTTTGGGAACAACTTAAATGGTGGTGAATTACACAGAGCTTCACAGTAGGTGGGCACTAGAAGCTTCATTCATTGTATCTTTTACTTCAGTGGTTCCCAAACTTTTTCCCCCACCGACCACTTGAAAACTGCTGACAGTCTTGGCAGACAAATAATTTTTTCTACCTGTTCTAGCAATTGTAATGTGTGGTGCTCTATATCTTTATTTGTATTCTTTTATTTCTTATATTGTATTTAATTGTATTATAGTTTGAATTACATAGAATTAAAATTTAAGTGTTCTTCAAAGACACACTGTGGCCGACTTGAATGAAGCTTGCAGTCCACAGGTGGTCCATGAACCACAGTTTGGGAACCCTTGCCTTACTGCATGTGTGCCATCATGGCACAGAAATGACAAGGGCAAGGCAGCATTCCTGGGTGATCCTAAAGGTGATAGTTGAAGAGAGGGGAGAAAGTGTAGAAGACCTCGATCGTATCATATGTTGACATGCCTATGATGTAAAGGGAAGTTAGCATAGATGTTGATGAATGTGCTGTTGATTACAGATCTTCATAAGGATGTGAACATGCGTAACATGTTACAGTGCTCCTGCCCTGATGATACAAAGAGATAAACTATGTGCTTCTAGGGTTATGAGTCATAAAATGTATTCTAAAACTGATTGGCTATTTGAGGGTTAAGATTGTAGGAGAGCCATCTGTCTCCTATTTGTGTCTGGTAAGTAGAATCTGCTGTCTGAGTTGTAATACTAAGAGCCCCTGGGCCTAAGTTGTAAATTATCAAATATACTAAGTTCTTGTTCTTTCACATCTGGGGGATGTATTTCCTATGAAACTGAGGAACATCCCTAAAAGCACATAACTACAGTCACACCCACATTGAACATCTAAAGATGTATGAAGCTACTCACGGAGCTACAATTCCCAGGATTCTTTGGGAGAAGCCATGACTGCTAAAGTGGTACAAGAGTGTCTTAAATGTATGGTGTGGATATTACTAGATCTGGTGAGACTTGTCCTCCAGCTAGAGATGCTGAATCTGTCAATTTTGGTTTTTGACAGATTCTCATTTTTCCTTTGCCACATTTCCGCATATGTTTGCAATTAAATCAATCAAATGTTATTATAGTCAACAGACCATTGAATGCAATTTAAAAAAACATTAAAGACCTTGTGAAAATTCATCAGCGTTTTAGTGTGCATTTCTCCCAATATATAGATTTTGTATGCAATTTTGCCTAATATACTCATTTCACCTACTAATTTCATGGGAATTCTTCCCAGGTAACCTTGCATGGCATTGTAAGCCTAGAATCTTTTGATTTATGAGGCAATGAGCAGTATATATGAGGCCATCTAATGATGACACACATGATGACTGAGAGCAGAGCTCTACTAGCTCTGTAGCCAGCCTTTCTCGTTAAGTGGGGCATTGGGGGGGGCACATAGCTCCAGCCAATCTCCCCCTCTCTGGTGGAAAGGCCATGAGGGCCAAGCCAGGGGAAAGGAAAGGCAGTGACCTTTCCCCTCACTCCTCCCCATGCAGAGTGTGTTAATTTACTGTAATGGGCCATGTAAAGGTCAAGTTAACAGAAAATGTAGTGTGAACACCAGGAATTAAATGACTGACATTTTTTGTTTCATAACAAAAAAGGATGCTAAGGATACAGTGAACATGAGATATCAAAAGGTGTTAACAAACAAAATAGTTTATGCTATAACTAAGAAGTTAAAAACTAGTGTGGAGCTTTTTTTCTCAAAAAATATCAGTTGTAATCTTGTATCAAACAGAGTAAGAGCACGTTAAATGCTTGCCTATGGTGACATTGTAGGGAGAGGGGTGCTGAGAACAGTATGCATAACTTTCTTGTTGAAGTCAATGAGATTAAGTCCTTAACTTTGTAAAATATTTAATGCATAATAGACTTCCTTTCATAAACTTATAAAAATGCTTGATAAATGTGCAAGAAAGTGTTCTGAGTGGTAGGTTCACGATATACCTTTTCAGAGGAAAATAAATGCATAGCACCTAAAAAACATACTTTAGAACAGTTGTAGCTTTCAGTTTTTCCTAGAATTAACGTAAAATTTTATCAAAATTAACATTTTCATATTCAGGAAAAACCAGATTTACTAAATGTGAGTCACTGAACCCTTTAAAGGCTTCATGTTGAGCTGCACACATTGGGAAAACCAGAAATTAGGCCTAGGTGGCCAGCCAGGCAGCCAACTGTATTGTACGCAGCAGTGTTTCTACTCCTCTACAGCTGTTTTCATCCTTTGCCAAGGACTCGAGAAAAAGAAGAAAAAATAGCCACTATGGATACAATCCAACTGTCCTTTCCACTGGGCTAGGGGGAGTTTGATGCCACAGATCTCTGGCTGTGGTGCCAGGCTCTCGGCGCTGCCTGGTTTTGCCAGCAGCTGCCCTCTATTGCAGCTGAACCACGGCACCACCAGAAACTTACTGGCGCCACTGGCGGTCCACTGGGGATGGCCAGCCTGGTGGACGGAGGGCCATCAGAAGCCAGCGGAAGTCCCAAAAATGGGGTGCCCTGGGGGCAAAGCCATTGGGAGGACTTGTATGAGGTCCTCCTCATGTTCAGAGCCTTCCCCCAGGTCCTGATCTGCCTGAAAACTCCTCTGGCCAAACAGCTGATGTAGTAAATGCATTTCCATTGTGACCTACAGGGAGCCCTGGGAGGCCTGTTCATGGGAGCTGATGCTTCCTGGTTGGCTTGTGTGCACAGCTCCCAATGGAGCTGGCATTCAGCTGGGTTGGCGGCTCCCGAGTGGGAGGAGGATCCTGCAAGTCTTTCAGCCAGCAGCGGCTCCTGCTTCATCGGCTCCCTAGCATTCGGATTGCTCTGTATGATTGTGAGTATAGTGAGTGTTTTAAAATAGTAAAGGGTAACAGGGTAGATATTTTTCAGATCACTTAAAGTTAACTCTTGATTTCACTCTTTAGCAGTATGCACTCAAAACTGTTCTACTCATCATAAGTGCAGAATAAACAAACACCTACTTATTACTGCAGGCATCAAACATGCTTCTTAATTACTGGCTTGCTAGCAAACACAACTGAAACTGAAAAGCAGAGCAAAGAAAAGTCCCAAGAGGTAGAGTCTAACTCTAGCCCATAATACAAAGTTCTCATATTTAACTCTTCTATTTTTTTTCCAGGATCACCTAAGTAATGATAGAGTGATTGTGATCATGAAAAATCCACCGTCAGCCAGGGAAAGTCTTGAATGAGAAAGCTTTTGGGGGCTCTTCCAGATGTGTTTTTTTTGTCGTGCACTGCCTTATTCACTGCATTTTTCAGAGGGTCCTAGTCTTATGTTGCTCCTGTTCTTAAAACAAGCTGTTAATCTTTAAATGGAGGTTGTCGTTGCCTGTCATATCACAGATTAAAAAAGACAATTTCCATAAAAAATCTGGGGGTGGAGAACATCAGCTCTGGGGGAGTGTCCTCATCCCCCCCCCCAGTTACAGGGTTGAACTCTACCCTTTAAACCCCTTGCATCGTCAGCTTAGGGGCAGTGCTCTAGCAGGCATCTGTTTGGTTCAGGCTATTTGAATTCAAAGCAACATGCCACTGTAGCACTTTCTAGTGACCTGTCTTTGATCTTGTCAGCTTATATTTCTGAAAATGTATATGCTAACCTTCTCCTGGATTAATTGTCTTGTTTGTTTTGTGACTGTTGGCTATAAGCAACACAAATCTGACTTACTGACTGATCTTGTAGCTTTTGCGATGCAATTCTCCAACCAAAAAAATATATATTAGGGGAAAGTGTGCACAAAAATGCTTATACTGAAGAACAGAATGTACAAAAACACATTATATTAGGTGAAATTCTTTCCCAGCCTGCATCGGTTTCAAAATTGTTTTTAGATGGTTTGACTGTTTTATTGCTTGCGTGTGTTTGCTGCTGTGTGTTCCCCTTTGGGAGGAAAAGCAGAATATAAATGTAACAACAACAATAATAGCAAAATTGCATACAAAAATGTGTATATAGCCAAGAATGCATAAGAATTTTCATGCAGAGCTGTTGTTTTAATGCAATGGAAAAACCAAATTTAAGATGGGGGGGGAAGAAACCCAAATTGGCAGATTTGTCCATCCCTACTTCTGTCTACATGGGAAAATAAATATCTGACTGAACTGGGCCTTGGAACACTCCTCTCTATCCATCAGATGCTCGGTAATGACCCAGGGTTCCATGGCAATCAAGTTGATTTTTTGAAATATGCACATTGAATTATTTTTCTTTAACTTTCAATTGGTTCATAGGTGGTATTGTCATGTTATTATCTTCTATATGGTGAAGTGCCTCTGGTGGATTATCAAGGGTTAATATAAACTGTTGAGCGACTCCAGCTGAGGCATGCCATGTACTAGTGGCTGGAGGAGTAAATTCCACAGTTGTGACACATCTTTAGGCCCAACAGTGACTATAATAACTTGGCTGACAATGCACTGAAACCACAGTAAGATGGATACATAATGTTAGTGAAACCTTATTACTATTTTTAGAAATATACCAACAGGAGAAAATGGTATGTACTAATGACAAAATCTTTGCTTTATTATTATTGCATTTGATTAAATTCTAATTTTAAATTATTTTTACGCAGAGATTTTGACTTTTTGAATTGCCAATGCATCAGCCCTTATCAATGAGAGTAATATATAAGGGTAAGCAGGTTTACAGTATCCTCTTCCAACAATCAGCTGTTTTGTTGTTGGTTTAAACATCCAGAGACACTCACCATTAGTAATTAATGTGTTAACATATTTTTATCTTTTTCCCTTTATAATGTATGCTTAATAAGTCAGAAGGCCACTGAAGACGACTCTTTGTTGAAAGGGGCTTGACTGGACTTTGTCTTTGTATCTCATCTTGCATAAGCATTGATTTACTACAACTGCAGAATTTTACGGCTTTTATATTCTGTTTTTTGTACTTTGCCTTATATGGGCATTGATTCAATACCACATTCAGAATTTTAGCAGTGATTTTATGTTGGTTTAACAACATATGTATATTAAATGTTTATTTCATTTTGTGTTTCATATGTGCACCTCAATTCCTCTTTGAGCATTGTGTGTTTTCCGTTAAGGTAGACTTCAACTTTCCAGTCCTTGCTGTTTAATCAAGTTGATGTGCACAGGGTTCTTGATGTGCACAGGGTTCTTGAAACAAAGGTTGTATAGCACTAGCATAGATAAACACCTGTGCTTTTGGATGAGGCCAGCAGTGGCATAGTGGTAAATTTGGAAGCGCAAGAGCTCATCATAACACCCACATAGCTATGTTTTTAAGGAGAATCCAAAAATGCAGGCAGCTGACAGATGGGTTGATCCATTATTCATGGACCAACACAGAGCTCCACTGAACTCACTGGTGCTTACCTCGGATTGCAGGTCACTTTGGAAAACACTTTAAGCTTTTACCAAAAGATCCTTACCCAGCTGTAATGAAACCTTTAGCTATTAATTAGAAATGCAAACAATTTTGCAAGGAAGTATGACCATTTAAGCTGCTAGCATGAAGTAGGAACCCCATCCAAAACAGGAAAATAATAATAATCTATTAGACTTGTTATACAAAAGTCTCCAAGTGACTTACAACATATTTAAAAACATGAACACATTATAATACTGACATATTCATACAAAAACATATGCAAGTAATTAATACATACAAAATATATTCAGTCTCTGCTTGATTAATTGTGCTTGTTTGTGCGACATTTCTTGTGCTATACTTGTAAGGAATATGTACAGGAACTGGGCACAATTCCCAAGAAATTTTTACAAGATGCAAATGTCAGACTTGTAGTTATTGGACAATCATCGCATCACCACATTAAGCCGTTTTGCACTTGGACAGGCTATCCTCATGAAATATACGTGGATCCTGAAAGGGAAATTTATAGAACACTTAGCATATGAAAAGGGGTGAAGCAGCCACCTCATCAGGTAGGCAGTGCAATCAACTGTAAACATCAGAGCACAAAAGTAACTATGTAATGAATTGTAGGCCACAAGCAATTTTTTACAATATAAAATCATAAGGATCTACATCAAGAGCTCCCACCTGAAGCTGCACCTCTGGACCCACACAGGTGGGTCCGCCCACTGGGTTGCCCCATGGCCTTCCTGCATCCGCAGAGACCCCTGCTTGGCATGCAGAGGCATCCTGCCTCCATCTTCAACGTGGTAGCGTCCTGTTTGTTTGTTTCCGAGGTGGCTTCTGCCACCAGACATACCTGAAGTGGGGCTTCCTGTAGCCTAAGCCGGGGGGGGTGTTCTTGGCTACGATGGCTGAACTAGTAGGTTGAGTTTTGGGGACAGGAGGGGGGTAGCAGAAAACCTATATTTGAGTGGTATTGTGTGTTGCGATGTTTATCGTATTGTTCTATTTATTGTGTTGAGTTTTCCTTGGTATGCTTTTGTACTGTTATCTTTACTCTGTATATGTTTTTGCTATTTTTTTTTTGTAAGTCGATTTGGGCTTCATTTTGGAAAAAAAGTGACTAATAAATATCATAAATAAATAAATAAATTATTGTCCTCACTCTCTGACTTGGTTATCCTGCTCTGTCACACAAACTTGAAAGCCTTATTGTCACCCCATTCACTTGCCAGAGCAAGGAGGGTCCATCAGTCACCCTGGTTATGCAGCAGATAATGTCATCCCTCCTGTTCTGAGAATGGCACACGCTCGCAGCACCAACACAGCACCAGCCTTTTACAGTAGCACTGCATGCGTCTGCGACCATCTCTAGGGTAGCCCTATGTTAAAGAATCTGCGGACCAGCAACAGGGGAAATGCTGCCGGGGGTCCTCAGTAACAGCTCCCTTGACTGAATGGCTTTATGAGAATTGTTTCTTGGCTTTCCTGGCCTCTCCATGACCTAGAGGGAAACTGTGCAGTGACTGAATTAATATTCCCTGAGAATGAAATGAAATAAGCTACAGGGGAACTGTATGAAATGAAAATAAAATGAGGGCAATAGGTTGCTGCCTATAACAGAGCTCTGTAAATCACTAAGGTACTTTAGCTCCTGTGGGCTGCTAAGCTTCGGAAGGATTTATAATACTAAGTGGCATTTTAAAAATACCTACTGCAGAACAACGAGGAAAAGAAACCCATGCTTGATCAGCTAGAAATTGTTTATTGTCAGCTGTGATCATTTACATTTTTATGGAATAATCTGACTTCCATTCCAAAAATTAACTTCCAATGAAATACATTCCATTGTTAAAATAAACTGGATATGTAAAAGAGCACTCAGTACAACATTGCTAGGTCTACCACTATCTACTAGTGAGGTTGTCAAAATCGAGCCTCCATGTTAAGAGGCAATATATCTTTCACTGCCTGATGCTGGGAACAAACAACAGTGGCAGGCCATCAATGTGATTGGGGCTTGTATCTGCATTGCTAGCGCCTCTACTAGTTGCTCTGGAGATCTTCCTTTTGCTCATCCTAGTTTCCCGGGGTGAGCTGTGATCCTCTTCTGCTCTTTCTATTAGTTGTATTTCCAGATATAAAAACATTTTATTTCCCTCTCCCAAATGTGTAGCTGAGAGGCTGTTAACAACAACAACAACAACAACAGCCCTGCTATTTAGAATGAGCCCTCTCAAGGCAGCTTGCAGAAAATAAAATAAAATAATTGAACAAATAACATAATAAAAACAGCACCAGATGAAAGCATATATAGGGGATCTAGCAAGAAAATTAATTAAAAGCTTATTGCCTATAAAATGAGTTTTAAAAGAAAGACCCATTTGCATTAAGGCTGCAATATTCTATCCACTTTATTGAGAATAAGCTCTATTTAACTCAGTTGGACTTACTTCTGAGTAGACATGCATAGGATCACTCTGTGAATATCTGTGGCGCTAAGTAGTTATACTTTGTTAGACTAGCCTCTTCCTTAGCAATTTGACAGTAAGATCTGTTGCCCAGATACTCCAATGTGTTTGAAGCTCTCACCCTGGATAATGTTACACATGTACGGCTGAAACCTCAATGTGCGTCCACCCCGCATGAGACTTAAACGTATCCCAAGAGCGTAGCGGAATCTTTTGCTGGAATTAAAAAATGCAAACTGCTCTAAATGTGATTCCACCCTTAATAACCCCAGGAAAAATACACACCAAAAGATAAAATAAAGGTTGGTTTACTGAACGTAAAAAAAAAGGGAAATACAGCATTCATTTTACAGTTAAAACATGGGCAGCATCTAGCTGATATAATTGCACACTAGAGTTATGAGAGTATAGAGTTCCTGCACCTATTCACATCCATGATAGTGAGCACATGAACTCACACCAAAGAAATAAGAAAAAGAGAGGGAAAGGATAGAAGGCTTTTGTCAGCTCTACACTGCGTCAGCAGTGCCTGTGGGGGCTGGAATTCCTGGGTGGTTGGCAGGGAAGCAAAGTCCTTAGCCGGCAGTCTGGCCATAAATCTGCCAGGTCTAGGAGGAGGGGAGCTGATAAGGGCCAGGCTTGTCCAAAGCATACTTGCCGAGTCAGGAGTCCAGAAGCGAGGTCAGTAGAGGTCTGGGATCAAGTGCCAAGGGGTCAGTCCAAAAGAGGTTGCAAGGAAACTAGGAACACACAAGCCACGCCTGACATTGCAGTCAGCAACAAGCTGCAGCCAAGGTGTGCCTTATAAAGAGCAGGGTTGACAGCAGGTGTGAGCCCTCAGCGTTTGGGCCTTAAGGAGACAGGCCTGCCCCTCTTCTGCCTGACCTTCTGCTGTCTACGTTCTGCAGGTGAGGGGGGAGTATCCTGTGCACTGTCTGTGTCTGGCTGCAGGGCCTCTGCTGTCCCTGGGGTGCTCTGCAGCTGAGGGGGAGAAGGAGCTGGATTCTCAGGAGGCTCCTCCGTGTCTCCTTCTGAGTCTGCTGCTCCTGGGTCTGCTGCTGTTACTCCTGAGTTGTCCTCATCTGAGGAGTCCTCTGACGGGGCTATGACAGCTTTTGAGACCCAAAGTCAGGAACATGATTTCCTTGTCTGGCAAGAGTCAAGCTCTCCCTTCTGAGATAGCCAACAAACAAAATATCCCTCCCTTCTTTGGTCCAAGGTCCAGTGCAGTGAGTGTTGTTCCCAGAGAGTAATATGAAGTGTCTGTTGGAGTCATGACTGTGCTGATTTGGTCCTGGAAAAACCGTTACTTTAAATGTGTTTTTGGATTGCACAGGCTTGCATGTAACCTGGGAGGGGGTACAGGTGAGTGATCTAGTGGCATGAGGATTTCCTTTGGAGTCTTTGCCTTTCCTAGGTGAAATTAACAATTATATCAGCAGTCTCTGGTGCTGTAAATGAGGACAAATTCCTGTTTTGGGAAGAATTTGCTTATCTTGTGTGTGTTATATTAACCTGAACTATTCACTGGGTTGGGGGGGGTCATTGTTCAATTAAAAAGATTATTATTCAGATAAATCTTCAATTTGGAACCTTCCTTATTATTCACTAAGTAGTCAATACGTATCTTCAAGCCATCCTGAAGTTTGGGGTCACTGCTATATGAACTGAAGAACAAAACTTCCAAAATGTGCATAACCCTTTTGAGTAAGGATTTTTTTCCCCTTAAGAACCAGATCTTTTGATTTGTCTGCTGGACCAGGTTTGCTCTACACTCACCATACTATCTCTGTAGCTCACTCATCAGTGTCCAGTCATGGCGATGGCTATGTCAGCCAGTGAACAAATACCCCACTTACTTCCATATTCTTCATTACTGCAGGAAACCAATAAAAATGCAAGGTTGAATATCTGCACCTATTTTGTAGTCTCTCATCTCAATCTGGTTCTATAGGCTGGGGATCTGGAGCTGCTGCTGCTTTTCACTGACCATTATGGCTTGATGCTCATAACATGCCTCCTTTCTCTTAGAGCTGAAATCTGTAATCTAATTTGGAAGATATTTTAGCTGCACCTGAATTGCTGCTAATTATACTTGGAACTCCTCCTTGAACTCAGTTGGCAAGGATTATACTGTATTGTTGCACGCACCCCAATCTCCAAGTGATGAGAGTTCCAGGGGTCCCATCGCTTACCCAGGGTTCAGTTTCCTTGGAATGAAGGTCAGCAGAGGAGACTGTGGTGGCTTTAGGATATATGGTTTTATTTACACATATATACAAACTGAGCCAAAGATGGAGGGGCTCACAGCATTAACACTCAAACAGATCCTGCTGCTTCATTAGATTTCTAGGGGGCTCCCCAGAGCCATAATTTGGGGTTCATCATAAAGAGCAAGATTCTCTGTGTGTTTCCAGCTCCCAGCTTCACACTAAACTCAAACACAACCACAAAAAATACTTCCAGAAGTGGGGGGAATCAATCTCCTCCAAGAATTCCTGTAATACTGTACCAGGACTGCCCTAGACCACATCTTTAGACATGTCAGTCAGGTCCAACAACCAAACAAAGAGACTGGCTTGACCAGAACTATTAGCTTATGAAAGGAACTGGTTTGGCCAGTTCAGCAGTTCTCTGTAATACAAACTGCATCTCTACAGATTCAAGACCACAGGTTCGAAGGAGACCCAAAGAAATAATCCAGACCAACCCCTCATCCTATAACTATATATCATCTATGTTAATAGAGTAGCTTATAGATCAATAAAAAATAAAGATGATTCATCTTACCCTCAGACTTACAATATAAAAAAAAGACAAAAGGAAAAAAGGGATGTGGAGGGAGAAAAGAAACACACTCAGACACCAGTTCTTAAAGTTGCAGAATTCTTTTAATCACTAGCTAGGATGGAAACAATTTATGGAGAGGAAGAGCCAAAAGAAATGAGTCTTCAGTACAGCCACTGGAGTGGCTCTGATTCCCATCTCTTCCTCTGCTGCAACCTGGTAGAATGGCTGGTGCAAGGTGACATTGCAATATTTATGGTTTAAAATAAAATTAAGAGTCAATAATACAATTAATTAACTAGCATTTGTATGCCAGACCTCAAGTAGTCTTTCTCCTTCCCCTCCCCCTTTGTAGGAAAAAAAAGGTTCACCACCCTTATCCTACTCCACACATTAACACACATATAAGCCCCCTAAGCCTTTTCAGGCAAACATTAGATTAACAGGATCTTGTTTGGTGGTGTTTGTCCCCTGCAAAGTCTGTCAAAAGAATACACTTTTGTGTGAACAGCATTTGCCTTTCCAATTAGCTAGTGATAACATCAGACAGAAGCTGCGATAATTTAATCACTTTAAAAAACATGAATTATGGAACAGCAAAAAAGTCTGACCAGAATTGAGAGTGACAAATGCTTTTGTAATAGCAACCTAGTTAGAGACTGAGACTCTGGTGAAAGGTGCTGGCATCTCATGGGTCCTCCTAGGTGGTCGGGCCTCCTGGTGGTCTTTTTGTTTATACAAAAATGCACATACCTTTATTCAGTTCTGTGGGTGGGTGGGTTGGATTCAAAACATTTTCCTCTATAAGTGATCATTCATTTTTTTTGCTAGGATCCAGATGTCTTGCTTTAAGTTACTGCTTCCATTGCACAGCATAACAAAAGTTACAATATTTTGTTACTGGAAGGTAAAGCATCCTCTCTGTGTGCACTTAGGACTTCTGTTGCAACTGTAAATGCTCTATGGATGAATGTCATGGGAGCTGTGTGGGATTCGATGTGGAGGAACAAAATGAGACTTAAGAAGAAGAACATAAGAAGAGCCTGCTGGATCAGTCCTCTGGCCCATCTAGTCCAGCATCCTGTTCTCACAGTGGCAAACCAGATGCCTCTGGGAGGCCCACAAGCAGGACCTGAGTGCAAGAGCACTCTCCCCTCCTGTGGTTTCTACCAACTGGTATTCAAAAGAATACTGCCTTCAACCATGGAGGCACAGTAGAGCACCCGTTGATAGCCATATCTTCCATGAATTTATCTAATCCTTTTTTTAAAGCTATCCAAGTTGGTGATCATCACTGCCTCTTCTGAGAATGAATTCACTGTGTGAAGAAGTACTTTCTTTTGTCTGTACTGAATCTTCCAATACTCAGTTTCACTGGATGTCCATGAATTCTAGAGAAAAACTTTTCTCTATCCACTTTCTCCAAGCCAAGCATAATTGTTTAAACTTCTGTCATGTTGCCTCTTACTTGCCTTTTCTTTAAACTAAAAAGCCTCAAATACTGCAACCTTTCCTCAGAGAGGAGTCGATCCAGCCCCCTTGATCATTTTGGTTGCCCTTTTCTGAACCTTTTCCAGCTCTACAATATCCTTTCTGAGGTGAGGCAACCAAATCTGTATACAGAATTCCATGGATTTGCATAATGGAACTATGATACTGGCAGTTTTATTTTGAATTGCTTTCCTAATGATCACTAGCATGGAATTTGCAGTTTTCACAGCTGCCACACACTGAGCTGACATCTTCATTGAGCTGTCCACTATGACTCCAAAATATCATTCCTGATCAGTCACTGCCGGTACAGACTCCATGAGTGTGTATGTGAAATTAAGAATCCATATAAGAGGATGCAGGGTCATAGCTTGGTGAATCCAGCACTATTGTTGGATGCTCTAGTGGTAAAAGTTTTAGGAGTGGTTTTTACCCAGTTGTGGCTGGTGCCTGCTAGACCTGGTGGAGCTGCTGAAAGGTCACGGGGGCATGGCACTGTGAGAGGTCACAGTGCTGTGGCCAAGTTGTTCTGACTTTCTCCCCATCTTCCCTTGCAAAGATATGGTAGACACGTAGGCATTGTTGTTTTACAAATAGTTAGCACCAAACTAAAGTGAAAAATGTCTTATTTTGTTTCAGAAGAGGCCCCTGCTGTCATCATTGCTGCTCTGATGCGAAAAAAAGTTGGGTGGCCTCCATCTGTTCTGGTTGTCTCCCTATCCTCTTCCTTTGCAAAGAAACAGTGGACATTTAAAACACTGCAGTTTTACTAATGTTTAGCATCTAAGTGTCTTGTGTTGGTTCAGAAGGGGTCCCTGTTGTCACAATTTCTATGCCAACAGAATTTCATGCCACAATAACTGTAAGGTAAGTCCCCACTGTATTCCATGGAGATTGCTCCCTGGTACGAATGTACTGGATTGCAGCTTGAACTAGTTGATCTGAAAGGTGCCACACAGGGCTGTTAACAAGGGACCCCTTTCATTTCTACATCTGTGGGAAAATATTACACACACACACCACAGCTTATTCATTTCTTCATCTTTCAATAATGTGGAATAAACTGCACAGAAATTAAGCGGACTGAGACCTGTGTTAAAATCACCACTCAGCTATGAAACTCACTGTGTGACCTACGGCCAGTCATGGTCTCTCAGACTAAGCTACTGCATAGGGTTGTTGCAAGGATAACACTGAGAAAAGGAGACCTATCAATGCTACCTTGAGCTCCTTGGGAGAAAACAATAGATTTTTAAAATATCTATTTCCAGCCTGCTTGTCCCCGATTTTAAATTTGGTGGGGGGTGCAGGTTTGGAACCATGAAAAACCCCAACCTAAAAAAGAAGCCCTGGTGCAGTTTCCAAAATATGACCCCCTTCTTCTAGAAAGGAACACATGAAATAAGGTACCACAAAATAAGTCTTGTTCTATCTTCCAGACTAACAAATTTATTATGATATAAGCTTTCATGGGCTGCAAAAGATACTCTGAGCATATGCAGTTTAACATTTTAAATTCATTTAATTCATTGTTCTTGCTCACTTCCTGCCCTGGGCTAATTATTTATTTTATTTATTTATTTAAAATATTTCTATCCCGCCCTTCTACCCTATAATAGGGCACTCAGGACGGCTTACAAAAATAAAATCAAACACGTACATAATAAAATTGTAAACAGTAAAATCACAAAAACATTAAAATACATAAAAATACATAAAATACAATTAAAATACATAAAATTATATATATATATATATATATATAATATATAAACGTAATTGTGATTAACAAAACAGAGGTTTTTATTGTATTAACAAAACGTTTCAGCTTCCGCCTTCATCAGCTGCTAACATACAAAATAAAAATAACTAAAATATGTAACTTGTCCCTCAGGTCCTCCTCCGTGCCTGAGGACTGGAAAGTGACAAATGTAACACCAATCTTCAAAAAGAGATCCAGGGGGGATCCCGGAAATTACAGGCCAGTTAGCTTAACTTCTGTCCCTGGAAAACTGGTAGAAAGTATTATTAAAGCTAGATTAAATAACCACATAGAAGAACAAGCCTTGCTGAAGCAGAGCCGGCATGGCTTCTGCAAGGGAAAGTCCTGTCTCAGTGTCAACAAGCATATAGATAGAGGTGATCCAGTGGACATAGTGTACTTAGACTTTCAAAAAGCTTTTGACAAGGTACCTCACCAAAGACTTCTGAGGAAGCTTAGCAGTCATGGAATAAGAGGAGAGGTCCTCTTGTGGATAAGGAATTGGTTAAGAAGCAGAATGCAGAGAGTAGGAATAAATGGACAGTTCTGCCAATGGAGGGCTGTAGAAAGTGGAGTCCCTCAAGGATCGGTATTGGGACCTGTACTTTTCAACTTGTTCATTAATGACCTAGAGTTAGGAGTGAGCAGTGAAGTGGCCAAGTTTGCTGACGATACTAAATTGTTCAGGGTTGTTAAAACAAAAAGGGATTGCGAAGAGCTCCAAAAAGACCTCTCCAAACTGAGTGAATGGGCGGAAAAATGGCAAATGCAATTCAATATAAACAAGTGTAAAATTATGCATATTGGAGCAAAAAATCTTAATTTCACATATATGCTCATGGGGTCTAAACTGGCGGTGACTGACCAGGAGAGAGACCTCGAGGTTGTAGTGGACAGCACGATGAAAATGTCGACCCAGTGTGCAGCAGCTGTGAAAAAGTCAAATTCCATGCTAGGGATAATTAGGAAAGGTATTGAAAATAAAACAGCCGATATCATAATGCCGTTGTATAAATCTATGGTGCGGCCGCATTTGGAATACTGTGTACAGTTCTGGTAGCCTCATCTCAAAAAGGATATTATAGAGTTGGAAGAGGTTCAGAAGAGGGCAACCAGAATGATCAAGGGGATGGAGCAACTCCCTTATGAGGAAAGGTTGCAGCATTTGGGGCTTTTTAGTTTAGAGAACTCAGGCGAGGCTGCCTTGTGGCCGCGTTCTTTTTCCTTTAACACTACCCAGGGGACCCCAGTGGGAAGTTTCTCAGCCCCTCACCCACACTGGTTGCTTAGCGGCCCAGGTAGCAAGGATTGTGGGGGTGAGAAAAAGGGGCCCATAGGCAAGGGACTGGAGCGGACGGTGAGGGTGCTGGGCCCCCTCTCGTTGCCACCTCTCATTGCTGCAGGAGGCATCATCCCTCTTGCGGCCACAACGGGCATAGGCCTTGGGGGTCGTTAGTGGGATTAGACCCAGCTACACTCTAGCTCAGGATGCCACCCAAAAAAAGGTCAGGGTGGGCCAAAAGGGAAGGGAAGGGCCCCCAGGGCAGAGGGTAGACGCCCACCCCCAGCTGCGGAGGATGGGGGACAAGGGGCAGGCATACCATGGACCACTATACTGGCTAGGTTAGAAGCCCTGGAGAGGGGCCCTGCCCAGCTGGCAACTGGGAGAACTAAGGAACCACCCCCCAAGCGGCCCCGGGAGAAAGTGCAACGTCCAGTTGGCGGGGCTAACGCTGCGGCTATTAATTCTATCTTAGCGCGACTGGACGCGCTGGAGGCAGGGCCTAGTAGGGCTGCAGCAAGAGAGCCCGGTGCAGAAGCAGGAGCAGCATTGTATGCACATGCAGCCCCAGGACCACAGCCCATGCATGGGCCTTCAGCAGACAACACAGGGGGTGAGTCTCCCTGGGCAGCACAACAACAGGGGCAGCCCCAGTGGGGTTGGCCCCCGTGGGGGTTTCCATACTGGTCCTTTTCCCCACCAGCTGAAACCGAGCAGTATGGGCAAGCGGGGATCACCATGGGGGTGGGGCATGGCACACCACAACAACTGCCTCCCCTACGGGTGGCCTCTGAGCAGGTTTGGCAGTCCACGGCCAGAACAGGGATGGGAGTGGGGGCTCAGCCCTCCTGGTCGGTTCCCCCCCCCGGCAGAGGACGCTGACCCTCTGGGCTCAGTGAGGGAAGGGGCTATACCGTTCGGGGAGACATCAGCCCCACTGGGCTTTCACCTGCTGCCCGCTACAAAAGAAAAAATTTGGAAGGGGGAGTACGTCGACTTATTCTCACTTCTATACAGGGAACCAGTGAGGAGGGAGAAGGATAAGGGTGAAGAGGCAGAACCTGACAAGCCCAAGAGGCGGCGCATTGAACGCACTTGGGCTAATTGGTTGCCCGCATTTCTGACATACATGGGGGTGGTGATGCAGAAACAGCCACAGAGGGGCCCTATTCTGATTAAATACCTTGATATCGTATATCGGGGCTATTCTGAGTTCCAGGGGGCAGCATGGCTCGCCTATGACGAAGCGTTTCGTATGAGGGCGGCCTTTGATACCTCCCTCCCCTGGGACAAAAAGGAAGCGGACCTGTGGCTACAGTTTATGTCACACTCCAAGCCCATAGCCGGGGACAGAACAGACAGCGGCCACCTCTTGGCCTGCCAGGCAGCAGCAGCTCCTTCCCACGGGCCTGCGGGGCAGGGAGTTCAACCCCGCCTGCTCTGCTGGGAGTTCAGCTCCCGAGGCCACTGTGGTCGTAACCCCTGCAGGTTCCGACACGAGTGCGCAATATGCGGGGGTCCGCACTCCTGCGCTGCCTGCCCCAGGGGCCGCCCCTTCAGAAGTGGGAACAGGGACGCAACTGGCGCAAGGAGACTGGGAGCTGCTAGCGCAGCTCAAGGAAAGGGGCCCCAGTCCAGTTAAACTCTCCAAACTCCAGCACTTGCTCTGCCATTACCCCCGTGTCCAAGACGCCCAGTTTTTGCTACAGGGCTTTACAGAGGGTTTCTGGATTCCCTATTTGGGTCCCAGGCACCCCTTCATGTCCCGCAACCTCAAATCAGTGGCGGGCATGGAATTGATCGTGGGGGAGAAAATTGGAAAGGAGGTCATGGCAGGCCGCGTGCTGGGCCCGTTCGCAGCACCACCCATCCCTTCACTCAGAGTTTCCCCGCTGGGCCTTGTTCCGAAGAAGGCACCAGGCAAATTTCGCCTTATACACCACCTGTCCTTTCCCCAGGGTGGGTCAGTAAATGACTTCATCCCATCAGACCTCTGCTCTGTCCGCTACACATCATTCGACTGTGCGGTTTGCATGGTTAGGGACTCCGGGATGGCCGCCTTCATGGGAAAGTGTGACATCAAATCAGCCTTCCGTCTCCTCCCTGTGCACCCACGGGATTTTGAGCTGTTAGGCTTTGCCTTCATGGGCAAATACTATGTGGATAGGGCATTGCCTATGGGCTGCTCCATCTCATGCTCTGTTTTTGAGTGCTTCAGTTCTTTCCTGGAGTGGGAAGTCAGGAGACGGGCAGGCCGGCAATCAGTGGTGCACTATTTGGACGACTTCCTGTTTGCGGCCCCTGCAGACTCGGGCGCCTGTCAGGCATTTATGGAGCAGTTCGCGGGGATGGCGGGGGAACTGGGTGTTTCCCTCACGGCTGAGAAAACTGAGGGCCCGTCCACTACCCTCACTTTTCTGGGCATAGAGATCGATACAGTAGCCCAGTGCTGCAGGCTCCCACTGGATAAGCTGGCGGACCTTAAGGGGAAAATCTCAGAGGTGGTTGGGGCGAAGAAGGTGACATTGGCCACACTTCAACAGCTGGCAGGCCATATGAACTTTGCATGCAGGGTGGTAGCACCCGGGCGCGCATTCTTGCGGCGCGTGTATGACGCCATGGCGGGCCTATCACGCCCCCACCACCACACACGTGTTACAGCCGCTGTCCGGGAGGACCTGGCAGTTTGGTCCACCTTCCTGCGGGAATTCAATGGGGTCTCCTTATGGAGAAAGGATCGCCTGTTGGAAGCGGAGCTACAGGTGAGCTCCGATGCCTCAGGTTCCTGTGGTTTTGGGGTCATTTTCCATGACTCATGGTGTCATGGCAGCTGGCCACAGAACTGGGCGCAGGCTGGCCTAACCAGAGACCTGACCCTTTTGGAGTTCTTCCCCATTGTCGTGGCCGTACACCTTTGGCCTGACAGACTGGGCAATTCCTCAGTCCACTTTTGGTGCGACAACCTCCCCATGGTGCATGTCATCAACACCCTGTCCTCTAGAAACCCCAAGGTTATGCGGCTGGTCCGGGTGTTTGTGCTCCAATGTCTTCGCTATAATATACAGTTCCTGGCGCGCCATGTCCCGGGTATTGATAATAGCATTGCTGATGCTCTATCACGGAACCAGATGGAGAGATTTTACCAGCTGGCGCCGTGGGCAAGGGCTCAGCCGGATGTGGTACCCCCAGCGCTATGGGAGATTGGAGGACCGAATCGGAACGGGCCATAAGCCTGTCTGTGGCACCCAGCACTTTGGCCAGCTACCAAGGGGCAGGTAGGGACCTGGCAACCTTCAGGGAGTCCAGAGGCTACACCCAGGAGTGGCCCATCCCCGTGGAGCATCTCATGGAGTTCTGGGTGGAAGGGAAGCAGAGGGGGCTTTCAGTCAGGACCATCAGAGGTAAGCTCTCAGGTCTATCCTTCCTAGGGAAAGCACGGGGCTTCCAAGACTACTCCGGTGACTTTAGGGTCCACTGGATGCTGGAAGGGTGGTCCCGGAAGTGACCGCACACACCGGATGCACGCTCCCCCTTTTCCCCAGAGCTACTGTTGGGGCTGCAGGGACAGTGGAGGGTGCTATGTTCGTCCCAATTTGAGGCATTGCTATACCATGCCGCGGCCCTCACCTTGTTCTTCGGGGCCTTCCGAATAGGGGAGGTGGTGGCAGGTTCTAAGACAGATAGCTCCCTCCGGGCCCTCCTGGTTTCTGATCTCAGCTGGAAGGAAGAGGGGTCCGCCTGCGACTCAGGCAGTCAAAGACGGACCAACACCAGAAGGGTCACCTGATTGTGTTATTCCCATGCCAACAGGAGGAGCTCTGCCCGGTTAGGGCCCTACGCATTTTTCTGGCAGCCCGGGGGCTGCAGCCAGGGTACCTATTCAGGCACAGGGACCTCCAGCCCCTTACCAAGTATCAGTTTTGGTCGGTGACAAAGGCAGCACTCCAGCGGCTTGGTGTGGATGCCCGCAAGTTCGGGACACACTCCTTCTGAATAGGGGCAGCCTCCACCGCTGCCCACCTGGGTTTTTCCAAGGGGCAGCTAAAGGCAGTGGGCAGGTGGTTCTCGGATGCATATAAGACGTATGTTAGACCACTAACGGAGATGCATGAGGCCAGCGGCTAATGGCAATTGTTGTCGTTTTTGGCAGGCTGCTGGGAAAGATCGGAACAAGTGAGCATCCTCCTCTGTGGCCACAGCATGATTTTCTGGGCAGGCCGCAGGGCGGTGAAGTCCCATATTGGAACACAGCTGGGGCTCAGTCAGTGGGCCTCAGTGCGGTGGCTGGGACGACGGGGGATGCGTTGGGACGGCCTCCTGCCTTCCTTGTTCCAGTCGCCTGGGGACGGGGCAATGCCCCAGGTGCTGGTCATCCACCTGGGAGGTAACGATTTGGGTCTGTTGAAGGGCAAGGCCCTAATCGAACAGGCAGGTAGTGACCTCCGGGCCATCGCGCAGCGCTGGCCGGGGGTGCACTTGGTATGGTCTGACTTCCTGCCGCGCAGGACGTGGAAGTGGGCTGATGACCCACGGGGAATGGACAGGACACGGAAGAAGGTTAATAGACAGATTCAGAGGGCCATCAAGGGCCTGGGGGGTTCTGTCATACACCACCCAGAGATCAAGCAAGATAGGCTGGAGTTGTTTAGGCCAGATGGTGTGCACTTGACTGATGGGGCAATAACATCTTCTTAATGGACCTGCAGAGGGGTGTGCACCGGATTCTTATCGGGTGTGGGGTAAAGGGAGACTAAGCAGAGGCTTGTCCCCTTTTTGTGGCAAGGAAGCGCTGGGGAAAGGCTAAAAGGGAAAGGGCAGCTAGGTGACACCTTTAGGCACGTTTGGGGGTGATTGGTGGTCCGGGGGCCTGCAGCTGTGGGCTATATGGCCCGGGGGGCAGAACACGGGCCGCTTTTGGGGCCAACGTGCCTCATCCGCTCGGAGTTTTACAGCTCAGGGGGCAGTGATGCGGGTTGGACCCCCTACACATCCACAGGGTGTGGCCGGAGCTGGGGCCTGGCACAGGGCAGCCCCAGACTCAGGCAAGGTTTGGTTGCCCCATAGCTGCAAGCAGGCTTCGCCTGGATCAGCAGAATTCCCCGCACTGGATTGTCCCTCTGCAGGTTCATTAGTCATAATTGACCTGTTTTTAATAAAGTGGCCCATATTTAACCCAATGAATGGTGTCTGTGTTTATTTTGGCAATAGGCCGCAACCCCCGTTCTGCGCCCGGAACTTACCGGGCGAAAGGACGTGTTTTGCGGCCGCAGCCGAGCCGCCATCTTGGTGAGGGGGCATGCACGCAGCGTGCTGGCGCACTGGTGTAGCACGCAGCCAGGGGGCGGGGCGGCAGACAGCCATTTAAGGCCGTACCGCCAGCCGCCCACCCTCACTGTGAATTTTGGCGGCACCCGCCCGACCCTCCCTTGGCAGCAATGTGATTAATTTGGTCGCTACGGGGCCGACTAGGAATTTTTGGCCTGCCTGCCTCGCTTTGCTGGCAGGTTTCTTTTGCCTACTCCACACTGTGGTTGTAGAGGAGGGTCAAGGGTTAGCACGGGTGCCTGCGGGGGCTAATAGGGTAATTGGTCCATTTTTGGCTTAATAGTTAATGGTCACTGGTCAAGGAAGCACTGGGGAAAGGTTAAAAGGGAAAGGGCAGCTAGGTGACACCTTTAGGCACCTTTGGGGGTGATTGGCGGTCCGGGGGCCTGCAGCTCTGGGCTATATGGCCCGGGGGGGCAGAACACGGGCCGCTTTTGGGGCCAATGTGCCTCATCCGCTCGGAGTTTTACGGCTCCGGGGGGCAGTGATGCGGGTTGGACCCCCTATACATCCACAGGGTGTGGCCGGAGCTGGGGCCTGGCACAGGGCAGCCCCAGGCTCAGGCATGGTTTGGTTGCCCCATAGCTGCAAGCAGGCTTCGCCTGGATCAGCAGAATTCCCCGCACTGGATTGTCCCTCTGCAGGTTCATTGGTCATAATTGACCTGTTTTAATAAAGTGGCCCATATTTAACCCAATGAATGGTGTCTGTGTTTATTTCGGCAATAGGCCGCAAACATTAGTGCAAATTTTGCTGCCAGACTATTGTCTGGGGATTGCTGTTTCAAGCACATTTACCGTAGTGTTTTCTCTTTAGTGGGGAAAAACTACCTATCAATTTACTTACCAATCATTTTGAAAGTCTGGATCTGAACTTATGCAGCGACCAATCACAGGGGAATAATCAGTCATGTTGGTTTGTATCCTCTTGTTCAATGTTTCTATTTTCACTCGTGGCTGGGCATTCATTTCTCCTGTAGCTAACTGACTTGTGGCTGACATTCCTCTAGTATCAGGATTTTTTTTACAGTTCCTTTAAAAAAATAAAATAAAGTATAATTTGGGTGCTAGGTGGCAGTGAGAAGGATATGGGAAAGGGAACAAATTTTCATTATGTTTAGCCTTTTACTAAACAGCCAGTCAGAAGCCTACATTGTGACTCATGATGTTGTGACACCTGGAGCAGAAAAAGAACATATTGTGCACATCACATTTTCAAGATGTGGTGGTGTGCATATGCAAACATTTGGAGATACTTCTAGGGCTTGCAGTACTGATGAATATTTATTTGAATTTATGACATTGGATTCACAGCTCAGCTACCAAATTATGAATTGTAACAAGGTCAGATTGCCCATCACTACTTTGGAGGTTTATCTAATTGTTGGTTGATCTCAGGGTTGGTACAGACTGACCTCCTTTTTTCTCATAAATGTCATGGGCAACTATTGGATAAATGTGCCATTATCTATTGTATCTTAATTACAGTAGGGATGGCAACTTGTTGTTTTTAATTGCTGTAAACTGCCCAGAGAGCTTTGGCTATGGGGTGGTATATAAATGTAATAAATAAATAAATAAAATAAACGTGTGGCCCTTCAATTGTTGCAGAAGTACAACTCCCATCATCCTTAACCATTGGTTATGCTGGCTGGGACTGAGGGGAGTTGGACTCCAATAAAAGGTTACCCATCCCTGCTCTAGAGGTTTAGGGAATATGATTCCTCTGTCCATCTGGGCCCCAGACTGGTATCTTATGAACCCTGCAAGAAATGAGAGAGTAAGAATTCATTCTTCATGAATTGAATCTATTGGAGACAGAGATGTGAATTTGCATTCTTGAACAGACTGGGAACCTTCAGTTGTATATTGGATTTACCTTTATTTTCTTGTCACAAACATTTTTTTATATTCCACTTTACAAGGAAATTGTGTTCCTTCCCATAGATGATAATTTTTCATCTTTGTGTATATCCTCTCCCGACTTCTTCAGGTATATTTCTATTCCGCTCCTTTGTTCTCTACTAATATTATTATATGGTACACTAAATATCAGCTTCTCATGAATATTTGCTGTTGGTTCACAGAAAAGAACATCTGCCCCTCTCTAAGCTACATGGATCAGTTTTCCACCTTAGATATTCTCATTCTCAGAAGTCCTTCTCAAAAGGGATTCCCCTAGCTGAATTTTTATATTTCCATATCCTCCCCCTTAATTCCTTTAATTCTATTTTAAAAAGGGAGTCTGCCCAGAATGTTGTTGTGGCATTGGTTGATATTGAGAGATAACTGAGAGCTGCAGTGCTGATAAATCTATTACTCTAAAAAGCATAAAATGAACTAGTGAGGCACAGAGATGGTTTTCCAAAAATGCTATCAAATCAATGGCATGTGTTGAATTCCCACGCTGCCTTGGATGAAGGCTCATTGCACTTTGTTATTAACTGTAAACATTCAGGGAGCCTCCTATGAACAGAGTCAATGCCTATCTCTTTCCTCACCCCTTCCATAAATATTGCAACCAGAGGTTCAGTCACAGTACTTTCTAAAAGCTAATTTTCTCTCTCATGGGAGGAGTCCCGCCATTTTCTTGTGAGGATGATTTCAGATGAAGCCTACATGTTACAAACATAAGGCTCATGAGCTGGCTGTGGTCCAATGTGATGTTCCACACTTGCATGTTAAAATGTCATATGCACCTGTATTATGTTATATATGGTGAGTTAGTACATTAGAACAAATTCACTAATAGGCAAAAAACCTTGCGGTTTAAGAACGTACCTATAGCCCACAGATATTTCTATCAAACTTTAAAAAGAAGGGAAATTGGGCAGCTATAGTGAATGGACCAGGGGAGCAGGACACCTGACCTCCTTTGTGAGATATTGGACTGCCCTACAAATTTGTCAAAATGCAAACACAATTTGGGTTGGTCTTTCACAGTCCAATCCACTTCCTGTGTAGCTTGGAAGAATGTGCCTCTCAGCATATAGTGAGTGGTGGCAACAGCTACCATCCACAAAGATGGAGAAATATATTTTTGTATGTTTGTTGGTGTTCTTTCTTTGCTTCCTTCCTGTGTTTCTAATGTTTCTACAGATAATCTAATGTAAGAACATAAGAACATAAGAAGAGCCTGCTGGATCAGGCCAGTGGCCCATCTAGTCCAGCATCCTGTTCTCACAGTGGCCAACCAGGTGCCTGGGGGAAGCCCGCAAGCAGGACCCGAGTGCAAGAACACTCTCCCCTCCTGAGGCTTCCGGCAACTGGTTTTCAGAAGCATGCTGCCTCTGACTAGGGTGGCAGAGCACAGCCATCATGGCTAGTAGCCATTGATAGCCCTGTCCTCCATGAATTTGTCTAATCTTCTTTTAAAGCCATCCAAGCTGGTGGCCATTACTGCGTCTTGTGGGAGCAAATTCCATAGTTTAACTATGCGCTGAGTAAAGAAGTACTTCCTTTTGTCTGTCCTGAATCTTCCAACATTCAGCTTCTTTGAATGTCCAATGTAGAAAATTTTATTTCCCTCATTATTCATCCTATAAATCTATGTCAAATTTATTTTATTAATTTCAAAGCCTTTTTATTGGTCAATGTCATATGATGGTGAAGACAGCCTTTTGTGTTTCAAATTGGAGGTTATGTTCTATTTTTATTTTGGGTGCATTAACAGTTGAATCGGAAACTGCAGTTTAATGTAAAATCAGACTGATTACAATATGTTGCTACTTAAGCAATGACTCTAGCTGTTGGAAAAAAGAGGATGCATGTTTTCAGCCTGCTATGTTTCAACCACTTCATTTAAGGCAAGGTGGGCATGGTCAATTAAAAACATAGAGCACACCTAGAATTTTGCTAGAATATATTTCACCTCCCACTGTTTTATCTTGTGCAAACTGAGACACTCCTCATGTCCATTGGAAACTATTCTGCAGAACAGTCAGTGCCATAATTCCACAATTGTTTTAGGAGCTTTTTTTAGTGTTGCTGTACTTCACATATTCACAGAAACAGAAGCAAAAGAAAATGATTTCCTATAGGAAACTTCACTAAAATTGCAAAGTAAATCAGACATATTTAAAGTGACCATTTGAACTATATCAACTTTCTTAATAATGTTGCTTCCTCCCTGCTTAAACGAGATCAGCACAGCACGTGTCTTCTTTCTATTATTTGGGCTGATTGCAGGTGTTGCCACTGTTCACCATATGCTCAGAGGCACATTTTTGCAGACATTTCTGTCACCCTCTGTTCTTGGTCTGCAAGAAGAAAAACCATGTAGATGTTGGTTGGATGCCCTGGAAAGGGTGACAACAGTGGGACAATTAGCTCATTCCTCATATCTCTATAGAAAGAGCAGAATAGCAGTACATGGGCTACTGTTTCAGCGCTGTCGTCTCTGCACGGGCATAGACAGTTTTGCAATGGAATTCTTTTAAAACGCCCTCCTACTACAGCTGATGGTAGTATGTTCAGTCTTGCTTTAGTAAAAACTCTTCTGTATTTAGAGATTGTTAAATTTTGTAAATAAGGGGTGGGGGTGTTAAGATAGCTGAGTGGGAAGCTGTTGTACCACGGAAAGAATTTTCTTACTGCGGCCAAATTGCTTTGTTGTTTGATATCATAAAGGTGCTGTTTAATAAGAGCTCTTGCATTACTAACCCCTAAAGTAAGTAATTGGTGTGGGGATAAGCCATAGGAGCAGAGTCTTGACCTGATGGCCTCATCCACCTGCTCTCATAAGAGTCAGACAGAACTCGAGAGATTAGGCTGATAGGAAATAGATTTAACCGCAGCCAATAATTAAATGTCCTCAGCCAAGCCTGCAAAGTAACAGAAGGAAGGCCTGCTTCCATTTGCAATAAACTGCTTCCTGCCACAGGTGCCCAGTCTCCACATGATCCCACCATGCATGGAACCGGCTGTGCAGGGCGAGGGCCCCTTGTGGCACATGGGTGGAATCTCTCCCTATCATCCAGGCCAGCATCCTCCATGGGCACTGTTCCCCATCTGGCTCACCATCACCCCGCTCTCCAGGCAGACCCTCATCCTCTACCTCTTTCTCCTCCATCACTACCACATCCTCCCCCACCTCAACATCTCTCATCTCTCAGACAGAGGGCTTGTGGGGAGGCTCTGGATCCCTGTTGTCTGAGCCAGGCTGAGCATCCCTTCCATCATCATCAGATGAAGGGGGGACTGGGCAGCAGCTCAGATGGGGTAGGGGTCCCTTCCACTTTACAGTAGGAGTCAGCTTGGGCAACTGCACTTGGCCATCATCAGTGTGCTCCTCTGGTGCAGGTTGGACACTGGGAACTGCAGGACAGAGGGGGAGAGAGAGGGCAGTCAGGCCTGTGCCAATGTTCCTAGCGGCCCACCACCTTGCATGCTGCCCCCCCCGGCCACCCACCTGGCCACCAGCAGCTATGCCCACCTATCAGGGAATCCTTTCTAGTTCCACAGATGGCCTCATTTGGAAAAATCAGGCCAAGGATCTCCTCCTCTGCGGTGAGAGCCTGAGCCATGGCTTCCTAGATGGGCATGTTGCTTTGCACAAGCTCTCTGGTATGGTGGTGGAAGTTGGAGAAGGTGTCATTCTAGCACTTGCAGCAGGACTCTGGTGTGTAGACCCCCTTGCCCAAAGTCCTGATCTTGGCAGTGGTGGCAACAAACCAGTTGCGCAGCCACGCCTCTGCAGCATCCCCTCCCCAGGTGCAGAGCATGGTGGGAACATCAGCCAGTACCAGAAGGTGCAGGAGGGATTTCCCCTCTGTATTCCCCTTGGTTCATGCCGCCTATATACTCTGAGGGGGTGCTGTGGCCATATGGCCCTTCCCGGGCATCAGCCATAGCTGTCTGGAGTCAGTGTGGCTGCCAGCCAGGCAATGGTGATCCATAGCAGAGTGCCTACTACCAGTAGTCCCACATCCCCCCCCATAGGTGTCCTGGTCCTGCATGTCTAGGCTCCATTCCATGCCTGCCACATGCAGGGTCCCAGAGGGAAGCAGATACCTCAGCACTCCCAAGGCCATGGAGCCTGGCTGAAGCTGATAACGGTGTGCAAGGAATGTGACTCCCTACCTGTTCACAGGCTGCAACTCTGATCAATCCCCTCAGGAGACACGCCCTCCTCCCTCACAGTACATCTGCGCTGGCAGCAAAAGCCACCTCGTGGAAGGGGGGCAGGGCCGTGCTGTGAGGCAATGGAGGGTTGCGGGAGGGAGCCAAATGGGACCTGGATATCACATAATTGCCCCCTTGGCCCCTCCTCCGACATGCCCCTTGAATGCACCTTTTTCAGTCCTTCCATCAGCTTCCCTTCTGCTGGGCTGGGCGTCCCCGGTGAACCCCCCAGCTGAGCCGACAGGGTCCTGGCTCCGCTGTGGAGGAGCCATGATGAGGAGCTCGTGCTGGCAGAGTGCGGCGGGACCGCTACCCTGCCAGCTCATCTGGGAGTCCGCCACATCCAACTCCCCTCAGCAACTCCCCTCAGCAGTTGGATTGCACCCTTGCTGAGTATACGTTATATGAACAGGAGAACAACAATCTGAAGCCACGCACTTGAGAAATTGAGTTAAAAGTATTCTTGTTTTATTCATATCTTCTGTGAAATAAATCTGTTGGTTTTAAAAGACACGCCTGGTTCTTGGCCAACTATTGCAAAGAGAACAAGTGTTGGAAAACATAAACAATGGTGGGAACAGTATCACATGGTGGCAGCGGAGTTTACCTCAGACAGCAACTATGACAGGTTACATGGGATCAACTCAGGGCTGTGATCTTTTAGAGCAGTGGTTCTCAAACTTTTTTGGTTCGCGGCGCACTGTAAAACATATAAAAAATTTCTGGCGCACTTCATGTACAAAATTAAAAATATATTAATATATTTTAAACTATGAATAAAAATAACTAAATAATAATATACTTTCATAATATTCACGGCACACCTAGCCACCTCTTGCGGCGCACCAGTGTGCCCTGGCGCACCGTTTGAGAATCACTGTTTTAGAGACTTAGAGATACGCAGGGGGGTTGAGGTTTGACTGTATACCTGGACATTTGTTAGCAACGTCTGGGGGGGGGGAATAAGTCAAAGTCCCTAATGGCAGCACTGTTATAGAGTGTGTGACTGATAAAACACCCCTCCCTCTGCTAAAGGCAGAGTGATAGCTCTGGGCTCCTGCTGGGAGGAAGGGCGGGATATAAATCAAATGACAGATAGATAGATAGATAGATAGATAGATAGATAGATAGATAGATAGATAGATAGATAGATAGATAGATAGATAGATAGATAGATAGATAGATAGATAGATAGATAGATAGATAGATAGATAGATAGATAGCAGGTGGGAGTGTGACATCCACATCCTGGAGAAATTCCAAAAATCCAATTTTTGCTTTGTTTTGAAATGAGCTTATGGGAAGTAGCAGAATGGCATGGGGTATTTTCAATTTAACATTGCGGAATGCGAAAAATCCATGTGGCTACAGTATACAACCACTCTCATGGCTGTATAATATGAAAAGGCAGCTTCACGTAGCAATTTGTAAACATATTAACTCGGGCTTTGTTTAAAATAGGATTGTCTCTTTGGAATAAGAATTTTCACAAATATAAGATTAAATATCTTCCATCTCTATTAATATTTGTAGGCAGTCACACACACAGGTTCTAGAGATCAAAACAGACTTGCTGGACCCTATGCACACAGATAACAAGAACAATCCTTCCACCCACCACCCACCACCCAGGAATTATAAATCAAGAACAGAGAAGGACAATAACACACAGTGTTAAGGACTGGGGGGGAAACTACAGCTGCAGCCTCCCTGCATCTTAATAAATTGTGATGTATTTTATGGAATCTTTGCTTTAGAGAATTTTAAGGAGATACTGCCAGGGGTTAGTGAAAACACTTTGGGGTACCATATTCAGACAGTTTTGTATGTGTAAAGGAGACACATGAATAATACCAAGAACTCTGGTCTCTCTCTTCTGAAACCTCTGAGAAACTGGTTCCTTAAGCAGAAATTTCAGTGGTTAACTGAGCTGAAGAGAGAGAAGCAACTGGTAGGATATCATATTCCATTTATATGTTGATTCTTTTTTTCTAGCTGGTCTACAAGTGCAGTGGACCAGGAGAAAACAGGCTTAAATGGATTAGGCTCAAATAGGTGCAATGCTGGTTTCAGGTTGTACCTAAGACTACTGGAGCAACTCCCCCCCCCTACTATGGCTGGTCCCCCTTTTAGGAAATCTAAAATCCATCAGTTACCTGGATCTGTCTCTAGTCTCAAGTGAAACATGCAGGTTCCTGGTTAGAGACAGAACAAAGGTAAAGAGAAACATGGCCTTTTTATCTTAGCAAAACTGAAGCTTATTTTTTGTGGCATACTAGGTAAAAAGTAAATAGTGGCAAAAATGGGTAACTTTACCTACCATCTGGATAGAATGCAACTCTTGAAAAGAAACATCAGGTAGTAGAAAATATTTTTTTCCAGTACTAGAGGATTACATTCCCTCCTGTCCAATTATATGAATATTGGATAAATATATTGGATTTGATTTATGAGATAAATAATCAGATCCTTTACAAAATTGTTGTTGTTCTCTGAAGTAGATTGATCCTACAGTTTTAGAATTAATAAGCTGCTAGCAGCTTCAAAAATGTCTGTTGCTGTACCTTGGGAACAGCTGGCTGCTCTGCCTATTTCAGGTTGGTTTTGAAAAATATGGAATATAATCAAAATAACATACTCACTATGAGTTATTTCAGGAGTTAAATATAATAAGTTTATTATAAAATTGATCCCTTTGATTATCATTTGGGATAATAACTTTCAAGATAAGCTCTAAAAGCATTTGTGGGTTTTGTGTTCTTTGTGTATTTTTACTTTGATACAATTTCAAATAAAGACGAATTATTTAAAAGGATGTTATACTGTTTTGCTTTTAGTAAACAGTATTTTAGTAATCCACTACAGTAACTCTCTTGGTTGAAAAGTGGTGTGTAAATCATGTGAATTAATAAATATTCATACAAGACAATCCTGGGACTGGGAGTGTTGTAACAGGAGAAAGGCAAGGAGTAGGAATCTCTAACGGAGAACTCTCAGCACCCTCACCAAACTCAACACTTTTACTAGTATGTTTTGGGGAAGAATGCAGCACTTAAAATGATATCAAACTGACTGTCAGGGCTGAGCAGTGGACAACAGTCTGGAGTGAGCCGGCAACCAGAAATCTGGCTTGGTGAGTTGTAAAGATCAGAGGATGAACCAGGATCACAAGCAGAAAACAATCAGGAGCAGAGGACAAAACCAGAGGGAGGACCAGAGAACAAGTCTGTAACTAGGACTAAAGAGGAACTAGGAACACACAGAGCATGCACAGCTCAAGTAAACCTTGTTGGTCAAGCAAAGTTCTACTAAGATAGGATGCCCTCTTATACACCATTCAAGGAGGAGCAGATGGCCAGCCTGGGTGGAGTCAGTTACACTAACAAGCTGCAGGTGTCAAATGACAGAAAAGACTTCCTTGGGGGGTGTGTGTGAATATTTATGAAATGTGTTTGATATACTTGGAACCTTATTTTTGTTGTACCTGTATTTTGGTTTATTTGCTGTTCTTGTGACCCTCTGAGCATTGTCTGGAAATATGACATATAAATAAATGTTCTGACAGTGAGATACTTACCACTCTTAAGAGCAGTATCTATTACTAATTTCCAAACTTTCTACTCTGCCCTTTCAATTGCAACAAAAATCAAGATATTAAATTAGACTAAAAGGGAAGGAGCAACTCAGATTCAGATTAAGAATAATATTCTTTGAAAGCTTGTTGAAATACAAGTAGTTGTTGCCTATCTAAAAGCAAACAGCTTTTAAAAACACATTCTTATTTAAATTGGTGTCTGGCATATTAAGTTGATTTGTCTTACTCTGCTGCTCTGTATTTTAGGGTTGTATCCATCCAAATCAGAGTCAGAGCAGACACATTGAAATCAATGGACATGTTAATCATGACTAACAAACATTGATTTCAATGGATCTACTCTGGATTTTAATCTAACAGTATTGCCCTATACATGTCTACTCAGAAGTCAGTCCCACTGACTTCAGTGGAACTTACTTCCAGGTAAGTGGGTATAGCGTTGCAGTCTTAATATGTTTCTAACTGGCTGGCACTTTCCAACTTTTTCTTTTATCTGATTGTTATTTTGTTTTTTCTATGTTATTGCTGATGTTTATTATATTTATTGGTTATTTTATATATTCTATTTGTTGTAAGGCACTCTGGGCATTTTGCATGGAAAGGTGGGATATTAATTAATTAATTGTTTATTTATGTATTTATTTTATAAATATATTTGTATACCACTATTTCATTAAAAACATTAAAGTGGTTTACAAGTTAAAAGCAACCACCATCATACAAAAAAAATTAAAAATGCAATAAAAACAAAGGTCAGCTATTGCGAAAAGACATGTATTCTATTGTAGCATTGCAACTGATTTTGAGAGCAGTGCGCCTTTCCAAGCCCGATACCCTCCAGATGTTTTGGACTGCAATCCCCATCAGCCTCAGCATCATATGGCTGTGCTACCTAGAGTCGGTGGGAATTGGTAGTCCAAACCATCTGGGGCCTACCAGGTTGGGGAAGGCTCAAATCCAGAATATGGCAGATAGGGTAGAGAATTCAACTATGAATAACTTGGGTGGAGGCTGCGTAGACGGTGATCCCCAGTATCGGAAACCAGGTTTTACACATGTGCCCCTGTCTTTATCGGTGAAATTCTAGAGGGCACCTCACAGGTTTATGACTGGGCTTCCTGATGTAGATACTAACATGCATCCAGTTCTGGTCTCCGCACTTCAAGAAGGATGCAGACAAACTGGAACAGGTTCAGAGGGCAACAAGGATGATCAGGGGACTAGAAACCAAGCCCTATGAGGAGAGACTGAAATAACTGGGCATGTTTAGCCTGGAGAAGAGAAGACTGAGGGGAGATATGATAGCACTCTTCAAGTACATGAAAGGTTGTCACACAGGGGAGGGCCAGGATCTCTTCTCAATCATCCCAGAGTGCAGGACATGGAATGATGGGCTCAAGTTGCAGGAAGCCAGATTTCGACTAGACATCAGGAAAAACTTTGTTAGAGTGGTACGACAATGGAACCACTGACCTAGGGAGGTGGTGAGCTTTCCAATACTGGAGGCATTGAAGAGGCAGCTCGACAGCCATCTGTCGGGAATGCTTTGATTTGGATTCCTGCATTGAGCAGGGGGTTGGACTTGATGGCCTTATAGGCCCCTTCCAACTCTACTATTCTATGATTCTATGTTTTTGGGGGACAGAAGGGAAGGAGCCTGATGTAGCTTATGGACTCCTGTATCCAAGGCCATGTCTCCCTGGTGTCTGAATCCATGGCAGGTGTAGTGGTGAAGCTCCTTGCCTGTGGACAGCCTTCATATCTCATCCTCTATTGTTGTTTGTTGTTGGCTCACAACCTGGCCAAAAGAGGATATCAAGGACCCACAAAAAGTTGGAGCCAGCCCTGCTTTTTGTTCATTTTTTTTTCTGCATGAGAGCATTGTAGCTAAATTGAAAGTTGCCTCAGCATGGCACGAAATGTAGCGGTGAGCTAGAATTTCCTCCACATTCTTGCATGGCCTTTTCCCCTCAGCCCTCAAAACGTAGTGGGGAAATTTTGGCTGATTTCATGGGGAGTAACACATTTCTGAGAGAGAGAGAGAGAGAGAGAGAGAGTATATGTGTGAAGTTTGTCATCCCTTACTTTACAGATGGTGGTTGAGGGTAGGTTTCTTTCTTCCTCTCTTTCTTTACACTGTTTTTTAAAAGCCTCATCAGCTGCTGACAATGGTGAGTGAGACTCTTTTAAACTTTTAAAACATTTTTTTCTAAAGCCTCACTGGCTGCTAACCACATCCAATGAGAATCTCCATCTCTGAAGCCTTCTGAATTCCTTCCTCTTCCTTTGTCACTCAGACTGCCATGGAAAGGATGCTACACCAAAAAGATGCTACACAGGAAAAGAAAACGTGGCCAGGCATAATCAGAGACCAATGAGGTGGTTTTGTTTTCTAAGCCTATAAAATAGGAGGAAAAGCTGTTCCCAGTGAATAGTCAAAAATATTGGCCCATCTCTAACATAATGTATCTTCTTCCAAGTGAGAGTTTATGGAACACTTAGAGCACAAATCCACACCCTGAGCAATATGAAGGACATAACTGCAATACAGAAAGAGGAAAGACAAGCACAATAGAGCTCACAGGTAGAAAAACATTAGCAACGCTCACTTGGTGTTGAAGTCATCTGTTTTTCTGAGATCTTATTACCATACATTATTGGTAATTTCTAATTCTAAATGCCTGCCCAATGTACTATGACCTGAACAGTGCCCTTCATGGCAAACTCCTCCCCAGAAGGGCTTCAGGGGAGCTCATTTGAACTGTAGTGTAAAAAGTTAATTGAAGCCATCGGAAACCTACACATATAGTCAGTCAGTCGGTGAGATTATTAGCATTTGTAGCCAATGACCATTACAAGTAACTCATAAAAATAGACAAGGCAATCCAAAAGTAAGTGAAACATATCACTGTTCAGAAACATAACTTGTCAAAAAAAGTAAAGTTTCCCAAATCATTTAAATTGTTTTTATTTATTTATTTTTAAAACTTATATACCACCCGACTAGCAATAGCTCTCTGGGCGGTGAACATAGATACAATAAAATACAGTATGGTACAAAAAACATCACAGTCTAAAATCAAATATCACAGTCTAAAACAGCAAAGGCTCAGAATCAAGTTTCAGACATTACACTACATTAACAGAAATTAAAATTAAAAATTAAAATTAAAATGCCTGGGAATAAAGGAAGGTTTTAACCTGGCGCCGAAAGGATGACAGTGTCGGCGCCAGGCGGACCTCCTCAGGGAGACTATTCCACAGTTCGGGGGCCACCACTGAGAAGGCCCTTGATCTTGTCACCACCCTCCAGGCCTCCCTATGAGTCGGAACCCGGAGGAGGGCCTTCGTAGCAGACCGTAGTGTACGAGCCGGTTCATAGCAGGAGAGGCGTTCCGACAGATATCGAGGTCCCGCGCCGTATAAGGCTTTATAGGTTAATACCAACACTTGGGACAAAAAAGTAGCTGGTAACTTTCTTGCTGTTAGCGCATATATAGCTACCCTATAGGTGACAAACATGTCTACATTAGCTGGCAACCATTTAATTCTGAAATCATTTGACTGACCTAGAAAATTCTGAAATGAATAGAAGAATCTATCCCAGGTGAATTGCATAATGGGCAATATAGGATATTCTGTTGACAGAGTGTGAAATCTGAGCTGAATTATATATATATAATCAATTAATGGTGAACAGGAGCAGGAATGCCCCTCCACCTGTATGATTATTTATGTTATGTTATTTTATTTAACAACATTTATATATCACTTGATTATAACAAAACATCTAAGCTGTTGACAAGACATATTAAAATTATCAATAAAAACAATTAAAAACAAGCAATTAAAAACATTTAAAAGACAATTAAAATCAGCAGCAAACTAAGAAGAGATGAAAAGTCCATGGGGAGTAAAGCACCAGTGCTTGTTATACGTAACCTGAACCAGTGGGGTGGGGGGAGCATAGACAGAAAGACAATCTAGTCTTCCCTCGCTGATTCTGTCTTTACTAAACCATTTTTGACATGTAGATTGCTTTTCTCAGGTTTTACCTCTTTACTCTTTCATCTTGTTAGTTAGCTATAGTGTGCGTGAGTGCTAGCTTCATGACTCCATAATGGCCACATGTATGTCAGAATAGCTTGATTTCCCAGTAGTAATAACCCTTAGGTTTCGTTATTCTTTCAACTGCCCAGTCTGACCAGACTACTAATTTCAGCACTCTGCTGCTATATATACCAGATTCCAATAAGTACATCAGCATCTGCATATGTTGAATCCCATGTGATTATTCCACACTACCTATATTTTTGGGCAGCTCACTGGTTCTATACACTAACTTTTAAAATTATTGACACAGAAGGGCCTGTTTGGGCTTGTGTCTCTGGAGATGGTTTAAGAGAGTAGTTTTGGCTGCCACCTCCAGGCATCCAAGTACGTCTCTCTGACAGATAGGTGCTTGTGAGTGGGGAAGGAGGGCTCTCCTTATTGCTAGGCTTTGGTTTGTGGGAGAGGGCCTGGGTAGCAGCTGGTGAAGCTGGGGCTGTCAGATTGTTACTCCTGGTCTGTTTTACTACGGAATCCATATCTTAAAGAGTTTGAACACAAATCAAAACAAAAGTATTCACAGTGAGACCATGATATGCTGTTTGAACATTAGTTGCAATATAAATGTTTTGTTATTAACCCAGCTTTGTGTCTGCCTGGTGATCTTTGCAAATACCTTCCACAGTCATCACAGGTTTTTCCCCCTAAGCCTGCTTGTCATGAGTTTTGAGGCCAGGCACCTCAAAACCCACATTTTCCATGTACCCTCAAGGAAGACCAGAGAACCCAGAAGTAAAGTGTCAGTGACCAAGCTTTAATATTCTGTGAATTCCTTACCAATAAAATAAATAAAATAAAAAAGCTTCCTCATAGGACGACAGGGAGACAGAATTCATTCAAATCTGCCAAGGCACTGAGCCCTGACATACCGTTCATGGCAAAGGGACTGCCGACTGTCACCCAAAATTGTTGCCTTTCTTTCTCCTTCTTCGGTTCTCCATGATTTCTTGCTCGTGCTTCTCAAGCTTCAGAGGGCTTAGGGGGACCACTGGCTGTGTCCACATCCACAACTCTGGCTGCTGTTGTCACCTCTTCTGCTCTCTGTTCCCATTCTAACAGCTCCCGCCATCCCTTCCTCCAAGCTCTCTTTCAGCCTTTTACCTTTACTCCTCCTTATGCCTTGTGTACATTTGTGTACATTATATGTATTTTTTTTTTATTTAATTACATTTCTAGACCGCCCTATAGCAGAAAGCTCTCAGGGCGGTGTACAACAAATAAAATCACAATTAAAATATGAGCAAGTGTGGAAAAAAAATATATATATAGTACAATTATAAAACATTAATAAAATTGCCATTGAGATTTAAATTAAGATCATATTAAGTTTAAAATGTTAAATTAAAATATTTAAAAATTTACAAAATTTAAAAAGCCTGGGCGAAAAGGTAAGTTTTTACCTGGCGCCGAAAAGATAACAGAGAAGTTTTAGTCAAAACTACATGCAAAAATGTATTTATTAGCAGAAAATTGTACTCAAATGCTGAAAAGATTTTATGAGGATGGTTTTTTTAAAAAAAATAAATTGCTACAGAAATGTGAAGAACTGAATTGAAGATTAGAAAAATGAAAAACTGAGAGAACTGAAATGGACAAAAAAATTTGTGCCTACTTTTCAGGCACAATGGACACTTTTTTAAAAAAAGAACACATTATTTTATTTACTTAAGCATTTTCTATGTACGTGGCACTTTTCAAAGAACAGATATAACATTCGAATTAAGTGTACAGTATTTGGTCAAATGTGCGATTTCCAAATTCACATAATTGTTACTCTGCTTGTGTCCAGGGGTAATTTATATGATCCTGTCCAATGTCCGGTTGACCAGAAAAGACCAGGCTTAACTGCAGCTGTTAAAATCAGCAGACTGATGCACTTAGGTACAATGACACACATGACTATCCAAGCAATGATCAGTTTGTTCCACAGCCTGAATAATTTGAACCAAGCCTGCAAGCTGCAGTGTGAAAGCACCTTTGGCATGGTTATAAATTAAGCAGTAACTTTTACAGAACTCTAAATGTTAAAAATAATTTTAATAGAAAAGAACCAGTTCAAAATGAGTGGCAATGATTTATCTCAAAGTTTATAATAATATCAGGTACATAAAGGTGTCAAAACACCATATGGCAGAAGAACATAATCAGATGGTAAAACATTTTGCAGTGATATAAATCTGGCACTTTAGCGACAGAAAGGAATTCAAACTAATCACAGTAGTCTGAAGGAGGCATGGATTTGGATTTATAAGTTACAGTATAAGGACTTTAGATGTCTTAGATTATTCTCCATGGATGTGCTCACCCCCAATCTAGGGCTTCTGATATGCAGACAAATCAGTAAGTTTATCATTCCTCCTGCAAAAGCTCATTTAGGTGCAGATGCAATGTTGCCACACATGAAAGACACTATTTGCATATTTTAAGAAGATTTTATTAATGCAAAAATGCTCTTGTCAGTAAGGAGGAAAATGTTCCATCATAAAATAAACAACTTGCTCTTTTTTTAAAAAAATATTTTTTAATAACAAACATCAAGACAAACATAAGAACCAGTCTCAACTAATACAAAGAGATTGAGTTACAAGGAGGGTATCAAGGAAAAAGTCTAAAACAAATGTACATTTGTAAGTCACTCAAGTGAGCAATATTATCCAAAAGTCTCTTTGTGTATGTGGAGGTTTACTAGCTTCAGTAGAAACATTAATAAATGAAAAGAGGGGAAAGCAGGTAACCTCAAATTGTCCTGGTTTTGGATGCCCCTACGCTCTGCAGACTGAGCAGGTTAGTTTCTCAGAGAGGGCCAAGGTCCAAATACGAGTATACCAGTCATCAAGTGTGAAGTCCTAAGAGGTTTTCCAGCTGCCTGCCACAGTGTATCTCGCGGACACCAAAAGAAAATAAATCAAATCTATGTGCAAGAGTCTTTGTGGTGGAGAAATTGACAACAGAGCAAGGGAGGGGGATTTGGGCACCAATTGCGCTATGATAAGGGAAAGATTATTAAACACTTGCTCCCAAAAACTGCTAATAAAGGGACAGGACCACCACATAAACACGAGAGTACCTCCGGTATTACAGCCCCTCGAACAGCTGGGAGACATATTTGCATGTATATAGCTCAATTTCACCGGAGTCAGATGCCATCTATGGACTACCTTTAACGCTGCTTCCCTTACTGATACAGAAATTGTTTTGAAGGCAGGATTCCTCCACATAGAATCCCATGTTTGGTCTGGCATAGTTTCACCCAGAATCCGCTCCCAGGCCAGTTTTATAACATTTAGAGAGCCATAGGTAAGCAAAATAAGCATAACATATAAAATGGAAATTAAACCCCCTCGACGGTCAGACTGCTGCAAGAATTCCTGTTCAAATGAAGTTATTGAAGCCTGCATCTCGCATTTTCTCCCCATTTTCCTCTGCACTTTTACGTGGAGAGTGAGACCTGTTGGTTCAGTAGGACTTACTTCTGTGAAAACATGCTTAGGATCCAACTGTTATGCTACTACAACAATTAGTCACTGGTATGCGAAGACATTACTTTCTTTTCCATCATAATCTCAAGGAGGCAATGGAAACCCTGCAAAGGTGTCGGTGGAAGAGGTTGTAAATAAAGTATATTACAATTGGAAATCAATTTATGTATCTATTAACATATAATGTATACATGTTAAAAAAAACTTTCACTGTAGAGATCTAAGCTGAAAAGCATTCATACCAAAAGTCCATGCCATAACTGAGGATCAAACAGGTGGATGGAAGGAAATCCTCTTGACAGACCATTCTCAGTAGATGTTTCCAGCATCCCTGTTAAGTCTTGCTCTCTAGTCCTGCACTGGAGAAACCTGTCAAATTTGGGGATTCCACTCACAGGGTCTTTTCTGTGGTGGCCCCACATTTGTGGAATACTCACCCCAGGGAAATGTGTATGTGCCCTTCTTTCTTGGCCTTCAGAAAAGCCTTAAATCCTCTGTTACTCCAGTTTGCATTTGAGTAATTTTATGGCACTGTGCTTTTATAATGGTTTTATCTACTGGTGCTATCTTTTAATTATTATTATTTATTATTATTTATTACATTTGTACACCGCCCCATAGCCAGAGCTCTCTGGGCAGTTTACAACAATTCAATTAATGTCATTTTAATTGTTATTGTAATAATTTGGAATTTTAGCATACAGGAAAATGACAGCAAATGGACAAGGCAGGGGTGCCTTATCAGATATTGAGGAGTGGAGCAACATTTAGCTACTTAGAAGTTCTCTACAATCCAATTCTTTTTCTAAGAGGCAAAACTCATTAGATTCTAATAAATCAGCCCATACAATCCAAACCATGGTACGCCAAAGGAAGGAATCTGAGTAACCTATAGTAAAATAAAGAAATTCTGCATTCATGTATTCCAAATGTTTGTGCCAGGAAAATCTGAACTCTCTTTCTCTGTGTGTTGTGCAAATTGGGGGGAGGGGATCAAAACATTTCTAATTTGATTTAATGTAGTCTGGCTTTGCTTATGATGGGGCTACCTTTCTGGAAGTAGAAATTTCAGAAGGCATTGGCCTCCACACTTTCAAAGATATCCTTGCAGCTTCTTTTTTCTCACACAGTAATACCTGCCCACTTTTGCCTTTGCTATACAGTAGGCACTGCAAGACTGCAAGCAAAGGAGCACTGCGAGATTGCAGCTGCAACTGAGATAAAGCTCTATATGAGGTGCTGTGTGGCACCACAATTGCCATTCTGCTTCCAGAAACACCTGTGGAAAGGAGTGAGAAAAGAGTGCAGCTCTTCTGGATTGAATAAAGGGCTTTATTTCCCCCCCTCTCATCTTCTGGTGCTCTCAATATAAGCATGGTTCTCATTTTCCTTTCAATCTGGCCCTTGCTGATTGCCAAGTTACACTGTAGGCAGTGACTGCTGTGACGCCCTTCCCTGGTTCTCCCTGTCAGGTTCCCACCTGCTTGTGGCTACTGCCTTTCACTAGGCACCACCAGGGATACCACCAGTCCGGACCGTCCTTTTTATGGTTTCTCACTCCGCTCTAGCACAGATCTCACTAGATCCCCCTGCTAGGCAGCACCACCAGTCACGTCCTATAACCAATACTCCCAGAGACTTTGCCTGAGTCTCTCTCTAGCTGGTTACTTTTGTGACTGCGTGCTTATGCTGTTCCCAACTCCCTTGTATCTTTATAGATAACACATACAACTCTGGGTTGCTCTGGATACTTGCATTGTTATTATTCCTCCCTTCACCGCTGCCACCATTAGATACTGTTTCTGTTCAGCCTTGGTAATTACCTTGCCCTCCCTTCTGGTATGTATATCCCCCAGCCAAGGATCAGGCCTTTGGTAAACCAAATAAGTATTTATTAAATATCAGAAATAACAAGATTAGTTTTAGAATGTTTCACAAGCGTATGGTTTCATCTATTCCTGTTTTGTACTGGACTTATTATTAATCAGAACTCCAACTCCCTCTTTCTCCACACTCCTGACCTCCCCCCTCAAACACCTCTTTCTCCACACTCCCAACATCCACCCTCAAACACCTCTTTCTCTACACTCCCAACATCCACCCAGATTCAACTGTCATTCTTCCATTTATACTCCCAGCCATTCAAATGCTCAGCCAATCATCCAGCATTCTACTGCTCATGTACTCCCCCCTCCTCTTTCACTCCACCTACCATATGTCTTCTATATAAACAGCACTTACCATATTTACACTATAAGCAGGAACATCACAACTGCATTTGAAGATGCCAGAATTGCTAGCATGTTGGAGTAATCACTCCCTGCAACAGTGACTTCAGGTTTCGAGTTCTTTATTTGCATGTAGCCATAGGCCATTGCACAGTACAAAATAAACAAAGTAGGCAAAATAGACATTTTAAAACCATGAAACATAAAACATGCGGTCACGTCGGGTTTGTGGCCAGGACGGTTTTCACATAATTTGCCCTTAACTTTTTTGCAGCTAGAGCAACGTTAGCCACGGCAATTGTGACCTGCTTGTGATTATCGGTTAAAAGCTCAACCACCAAATTGTCAGAAGGTATCCCCCCTCTAGAACTAATAAAAGCCGCTAAAAGTTTTTCCCTGGGGTGCCTGTACAAGGGGCAGAGAAGCACATAGTGGACTAAATCTTCAGGTACCTTGCAGCCTGAGACACAATAGTGCTCCTCTAGCGGGATTCCCGCATATCTGCCCTCGAGATAAGCTGAGGGCATCATTTGAAATCTTAGTTCTGTGAAGGCTCTTCGTAACGGGGCACAGGTGAAAATATCAAAATAGGATGACATAGCATGGTTGGGTTTAATTAGAGGAAACCAGGGTGAGAAAGAGGCTGCCACAATAGATGCCCTATCTTGGTTCGCATCGTGGTTAAAAACCCAATTGCAAAGCTCAGAGGGATTGAAGCTTAGTAGTTTCCTTTGGGTAAGGTCATAAATTTGTAATAACTCTCGGCACCTTTGGGCCCAACCCCCAACCCGCTGCTGGTCTTGCCAACAAAGCTTTGTGAGGGAGCTGTCGTCCATGATAAAGATCCTTCTCCAGTATCTTAAATAGGCCAGATCAATCTTTGCTGCCAGGGAAGGGAGGCCGAGTTCTGCTCTTAAATGGGCTGACGGTGCACCTCGAGGAAGCCAGTGATCTGCCTCATAAATGTGTTTTGAAAGACCTCAAGCCTAGATTTAACTGTGTGACCCCAGAGCTCCGACCCAAATAGGATTTTTGGCAGGACTTTAGCCACAAAGATTTTTAGCATTGGGTTGACTAACTGGCCACAGCGGGTGTAGAAAAACTTTCTTAGTTGGCCACTAACTCTGGCGCCCAGTAATTTGGTAACCTCGGGTGGTGTCTCCACAAGAGCTTATTGCTAAAGCATAGACCTAGGTATTTGAAGGTTTTTACCTGTTCAAGAGATTGACCATTTAAGGTCCAGATGGATTTTGACCTGTTATATTTCCCACAAACTATTATTTTGGTTTTAGAGTAGTTGACATATAAGTGCTGGGCCTTGCAGTATTCTTCCAGATGGGTCAGCATTCTTTTTAGACCGATTTTATTTAAGGAGAGCAGGACCAGGTCATTGGCATAAAGTAATGACGAGATCTTCCTGCTCCCCACTGATGGGGGGAAGAAAGTGGGAGAAGCCATTGTGGGAATGATGTCATTTATAAAGAAATTGAACAGGAAAGGAGCCAATATGCACCCTTGTTTAACTCCTCTCCCGACTTGGATTTCTCGGGAGAGGGTTCCATTCAAACCAAGGCGAACCCGCAGAGAATTGTCTTGGTGGAGGGTTTGGATTAACCACAATAGCCTTTTATCAATACCGGACTGCCCTAATTTATGTTGGCGTGTGTGTGTATAGATCATACAAGGATGGAATCCAAGAGTCGCATAGAACAGGAATAAGCCAGGCCAGGCAAGTTTCTTGTAAGAGTCTTTACTAGGCAAAGACATTAGACACAGTTCTCTCCATAGACGACGTTTCCCCCACACTAAGCTTTTCCAAGCATCCCACCTTATCAGGCTTCCCAGCCAGCTACTGACCTTGGCAAACCTGGCGCTCTGTTCTCACAGCTTAACCCTTCTGCTTCAGGTTTCACTCTCTCTGCTAAAAAACCCTGTCTGTGAGTCTCACAGCCTGCTTCACTGACCAACAGCCCCCACCTGAGACTCACAGATTACAAAACTTCATTGTTCATTATTACATTTCTACAATATTAACTTTTTCATTACAATAGATATCAGTACATGGTTTGTTTTCTTACAGTTTCTATTTACATTCAGTTCAGGTTTCTTTATTTCTTTATTCACACAAGTTTCACAGAGTCATTTTTGTTCACTTTTATTTGATAATACATTTATATTTCATTCCTCAACACAAAACTTCCACATGAGATCCATTGTTTCTTTATCTATTGGTCCTTCTTTTACCCATTCTACTGGATATTTATCTGTTTCATTATTCTGTTGTGTAACATTAAATGTGAATCTCTGAGGTGGTTGACCTTTCGTTTTTCTTTCTGATCTCCTAACATTATCTATTTCCATTTCTTCCTTACTCTCTATTTTACTTGGACCTGCACCTGTGTCTGCACTTGTACTTGGCATTTCTGTATCTTGCATTGCCATGTCTTCACCTCTCAGCCTTTTTACAGTACGTTTGCCACCGTGTATTAGATCAGTCAATGCAGTTCTTAATGGAATTTGCTGCCCAAAAGGAACATCTGCTGCTTCCTGCTTGCTTGCACTATCTAGGATAACTGTTTGACTATCTCTCCAAGGTTTATCTATCACCTTTATGCTTCTGCTTAACACTACTTGTTGTTTCTCAGGCAACCAAACTCTATAATATGAATTCTGAAATCCCAAAATGCGTCCTGCCTGAGCTCTTGAGCCTAATTTACCATGCCTTTTCTGTTTTGCAACATGTACCCAGCATTTTGCCCCAAAATGTTCTATGTGTTTCACCCTGGGTTTTCTTCCAGTCAATTTCTCATAGGGAGACATGCCAATTGTTCTGTGCATGAGACGGTTCTGAATATAAACAGTGTACAGAATACATTCACCCCAATAAGTGTTATTCATATCTGCATCTGCTAGCATGGCTCTCATTGAATCCTGCAATGACCGGTTCCTCCTCTCTGCAGTTCCGTTGGAGGATGGGCTGAAGGGAACAGTGAGACTCTGTATTATTCCCTTCTTTTCCAAATATGTTTTAAATGAATTACTGGTAAATTCCCCACCTTGATCTGATTTGATATTTTTGATAACAACCCCATATTGTGTCTCTGTCCTCTGTATAAATGCCTTCAATTTCTCTTCTGCTTCACTTTTCTTTTTCAATAAGAACACATGTGTAAATCTGGAGAAGTCATCCACAATCACTAAATAAAACCTTGCTCCACCTTTTGAGCACTGGAAAGGTCCAGCCAAATCCACATGTATGAGCTGATAGGGTTCAGTGGTCGTGCTTTCACATCTCTTATTTACCGGAGTCACAGTCATTTTTGTTTTATAGCATACTTCACACTCATCCACATGCTCACAATGTGTTAATTTCAAATCTTGACTATGCTTTGGGGTGTTTTGTACCTTTTCAAAATGTGCGTGTGCTAATTTTCTGTGCCATTCATGTAAACAATTATCATGTTTATCTTTATTAACTCCTATCCAAGCACACGTGGGTTTATCAAGATTGCACTCAACCATAAACATTTGGTTCTGTAATTTCCCTTGCATGCATATTTCACCATCTTTTCTCACAAAACATCTATCCCCTTCAAATGTAACTTTGCAACCTATTTGAGCCAATTTTCTTACTGATAGAATGTTATATTTTAAACCAGAAACCAATAACACATCTGTTAATATAGTTCCCAAATTACTCAACCTGAGCGTGCCTTTTGCAATCGCGTCCTGAGACGATCCGTCAGCCAGATAAATCTTCTCCTGCGCCGGCTTTGAAGTGTAAAATAAACTAGAGTCTGTGATCAGGCAATTAGACGCTCCACTGTCGAGAAGCCACTTAGAGTTAATGAGTTTATTGTCCTCCTTAGTAACAAAGTTCACGCTTGTTCTCTGACTTCCAAAGTCCCTGTTATTCCTCTTCTTTAAACAATGTCTCTGTATATGTCCACGGGACCCACAAAAATAACATATTTTATTCTCTTGCCTGCTTCTTTGAGTTTGTTGTTGTTGTACAGCCACAGTCTCTTTTAACTCTGTTTTCTTATTCTCTTGTCTTCTATTCCATTCTTGTTGAAGTTTCTGTTCTACAAAGTCCAAATTTAGGTTTCCGTCTGGTAAACTTTCCAGACTTGATACCGTGACATCCCATTTTTGATCAAATGAAGATAACAGTATATAGACCATCTGAATGTCACTATGATGCACTCCTCTATCTTGCAGCTCAGCATTTAATCTACGAAATTCAGCCAGATGCTCTTTCATAGTCACTTCATCTGTAAAACGCATCTGATAAAGTTTCCGTGCTAAACACAGCCTGCTCCCAGCAGTTTGCTGCACATGAGCGGCTCTTAGCTTCTCCCACATCTGATTAGCTGTCGGCTCATTACTCACCAGCAACAGTTGAGAATCAGACAGCCCCAGAGTAATAAAAGCCTTCGCTTTCTCGTCTTTCTTCAACCACGCTGCTGAAGGAGCTGCCGGAGGGGTTTTTTCTACAACATCATTCAAATCTTCTTTAATCAGAACTGCTCTCATTCTCCATTTCCAGCTGGAGTAGTTTACAGCATTCAGCCTCTCCATTGGCATCCCGGATAACAGGTTTACAGCCATGTTGCCCACTCTTACTTGCCTCTCACTTGCACTTTGTTTCTCTCTGCAACAACGTCACGTCAACTGCTCTCGAACCCGCTACCTTGTATGATAAGCTGGGCCCATAACCCTTGTTGGCGTGTGCGTGTATAGATCATACAAGGATGGAATCCAAGAGTCGCATAGAACAGGAATAAGCCAGGCCAGGCAAGTTTCTTGTAAGAGTCTTTACTAGGCAAAGACATTAGACACAGTTCTCTCCATAGACGACGTTTCCCCCACACTAAGCTTTTCCAAGCATCCCACCTTATCAGGCTTCCCAGCCAGCTACTGACCTTGGCAAACCTGGCGCTCTGTTCTCACAGCTTAACCCTTCTGCTTCAGGTTTCACTCTCTCTGCTAAAAAACCCTGTCTGTGAGTCTCACAGCCTGCCTCACAGCAGGTCCCTGTCGATTAGATCGAAGGCTGAGGTAAAATCTATAAATGCCACATACAAGGACTTAAGCTGCCCCGTTTTGGTCTTTTTTATTAGATGGTGGAGGACAAAAGCGTGATCTACTGTGCTCCTGCCTTTCCTAAAACCGGCCTGTTCTTCGTGAATGATGGAGTATTTAGTGTCGCACTCTAACAATTTATTTAAAAGGAAGCGCCCATACAGTTTGAATGTCACGTCTAGCAAACTGATGGGTCTATAATTGTGCGGATCCGAAGGGTCGCCTTTCTTAAAGATAGGCACCACTATACTGGTGCGCCAGCCTAGAGGGATGGTACCAGTGGCATTTATATGTGAGAAGAGCATAGCTAAAATTGGGCCCCACCAGGTGAATTCTGAGAGGAATAGTTCTGGGGGCAACATGTCCTCCCCCGGGGCTTTGCCAGCACGGAGGGTCAGAATTATGTCCCCTATGTCCGTGCTGGTAACGGGGGGCCAGGGCGGGAAGGAGGATGGCTCATCAGTAATAGATAGAGATACCGAAGCCGTATTCCCAAAGGTGGCACGAAAGTGCGAGACCCAAGATTCCAGGAGGATGGGGGGATTGGCACGAAAAAGTTCTGGGCAAGCCCCCCCGGACTAGCCTCCAGAATTCAGAGTCGTTTCCTTGGAGTAGTGCTAAGTGTTAATAATTACATAGCCAAAACAGGGCTACTGAGAAATAAGAGGAAGGTATCAGAATGTGTGAAGGAACCCAAAGGTTTACAGAAGATATTTGGGGGGCGGACCCCTAAGCCTTAGTAGACAAACCTCCCAGAATCAACCCATTAAGCATGCTCAGTGGACACAGAATGCCGAGTGTCTGCTGGAAGAGGATAATAGAAAGGGGGGGATAGAATGGAGTATCATCAAAGAGGGCATGGCTGGCTGGAACCCTGTACAGGAGCAATACACACCGCAAGATTTTGTTGCAAGTTCCACTTGAATATAATTGGCAAATGGTGAATGCAGAACTCCTTCCCTATACGTATCACGCTGCCATCCCGCACATAATATATATACAGAAGGAGCTACTTTGCTTGCTGCCACTTTTAATTGACATCATTCATGTGCTTCTGGGACAGAGTCCGGAGTGTGTTACTCCACATAAAGAATCCATATCCATATCTATAATAGACTAACCAGTTAGCAACATTCTCTCTCTTTGTCTGATCTGCCATGTTCTGAATGTGTCAAAAAGACAGCACTCTGGAAACTGACTTGGAAGAGTGATCCTCTCCCTAATCAGGGCCACCATTTTCCTCCTGAAAATTACTCTTCCAAAGCTATTTACCATACGTTTTTCTAACTGGGAAAATGGATCAGAGTGGTAGATATGTCTCTGTCTAGATTAGGGAGGGGGGTATCATGGTTCTAATCACAGAACTTCCATATTTAGTCTGACCTTCAACTACCAGGCATTTGGGAAACACTGGTGCATGGGTCTCTATCCTTGGCCAACAGACTCTATCCTTGGCCAGGCATTAACCAAACTCCAGAATAATGTCTAATGTACAACCCAACACCATGAACAGTTCTCGAAATATCCTTGTAAAATCAGTCTGATGTAACATCAGATGTGCCCTGGAACTTCACCAGCTAGTTGCAAGTGGAAAGCTATGTTTTTGCCATTAGAAATTTCCAGGTGTCAAAGAAGCCAAGATGAAGAGAAGTCAGAAACTACAAGAGAAGAAAAATGGATGGTTGTACAAAAGAGTTCCATTCCCTGCTGTGTTTTTTTTTAACTGCAGCATCCTCCTTTGAGGCCTATCCAGCTCTAAACTAACAGAAGCAATTTAGAAAGGGAATGGTGCAAAGTTCTAAAATGAAATATATGAGAATTTCTGAAATGCAAAATTCTGTTCTCTCCATTTGTTCCTTGCTGGTGTTCATAGACATTTGTTTATTACAGGGCCTGGGAACATGAAAGCATTATAATTAAGCTGATTAACAAATTGATGTAGAGGATTTCTAGGAGCAGACTGCTTCCTCCTTTTTTTATTAAGATATGGAAAAGACATTAAAAGAGTAAATCACAAAAAACATTCTCTATAATGAAATATATCTACAATATGCATTCCAATGAGTCACAAAAAACCTCCATGTTTCAAATAACAAGGTTTGTGTGTAAATTCCACTTCACCAAATGTAATCTTTATAAGGAACTTTTTAAAGGCTGGTACAGAGGCCATCCCCGATGTCTGGCACAGACAAGTTTTGCAGCCACTAACAAATTCAATAGAAACAGTGTAAGATGAAGATGAATTTGTTTGTCAAGATTGTTTCTCAAAAATTCATGAAGGGGAAGGGGGTTCCCCTTTTGTCAAGTTTATTTCACAGAATTGCAGAAGCATCTAGGTTTATCCTAATTCCAGTACGGTAGGGCCCTGCTTTACAGCTCTTTGCTTTACAGCACTTCACTAATGCAGCGGTCTTAATTAGACACAATTAGACTAAAGCCCCAGTCATACGGCGCTTGTTCTGCTTTTATGGTGGTTTTCACTTTTCAGCGGGGGTCCGGAACATAACCCGCCATTTGAGTGGGGCCCTACTGTAATTTGAACGTGCAACCTGCTGGATCATCTTTCCCCATATATGCCCACTTAACTGCTTTGATCTACAGAACTGGCGCTTGTTACAGGTGCCACATAATACTTGTTCCACAGTTGCAAGAAATCAATCTTTTAGTGTGGCAGCACCTACACTTTGGAACTCCCTGCCTATTGACATCAGGCAAGCACCTTTGCTGTACTCTTTCAGCTACCTGCTTAAAACATCTTTGTTTACGCAAACCTACCCAGACATGTAGAATTTACATGTGTTTTAATGTTTTTAACTCATTGTTCATTTTTATTTGTTTTTGAATGTTTTTAAATAGTTGTTTTGAACTGTTTTTATTGATAATTTTAATATTTTATTTTATATTTTTGTAAACCACTTTGAGGATTTATTATAAACAAGCAGTATATAAATCTTGTTAAATAAATGGTACACAAGTCCACAAAGTCTGAGGTACACTGCAGTACCATCACACATGGATGTTGACACGAGTTGTTGTACACTTTCAACATTAAAGCCTAGCTGTATGATAAAAACTTGTTCATCCTAGCCAGTATAACTTACCATCTGTAAACTAATTTCAAGTGGGCTTCTTGTAAGTTTGATGAGATGGAATCTTCTAATAGCATTATGCAAAACTATCCGGAGGGATTCTAAAGTGCTTATCCTTAAAATCCTGCCCCAGTTTGTCTTATAATGATCTCTACTTGTGTTCATTTCCAGAAAAACATCTGTATACTAAAAAGTGTCCTTTGTTCATCAGTTACCCATTGAGTAACCACTTTACCCTTTTGTTAAAGTCGACAAATTAAATGAATTACCTAGAATGGAATATGCAATACATCTCAACTGTAGATACTGAAACATTGACTAATAAAGATCCACTGTTTAATTCCCAAGACCAAGTCTCCAGCCTGAACATCTATACAAATTAAGCAGCACCTGAATTGAATACAATAGGTTGGTAATAGAAAGATAGTTGGCCTGATTTTACTCTTGTTATTTATCCCAAACCGTGAACGAGGGATGGAGAACCTGTGGCTCTCCAGATGCTGTTAGACATTAGCCGCAGGCAGCACAGCCAATGGATGATGATGGGAGTTGTAGCCCAACAACATCTGGATGTTTCCCACTGCTGCCCTAGACAATTGCTTAAAAAATAGTTTTTGTCCAATCATTTCATTTCTGGAAACTCTTTCAGCCCACAGCATATATTTCTGTGGGAATTAGATATATATTTGTTCTAATACATTGTAGCTTTAAAAAGAGCCATTGTGCTAACCAGCACAAGTGAACAGCTTGAGTGCTGAAGAGAAGGTTTGAAGTAGCTAGTTCTCCTTTTTCTGAAGATGTTGCAGGGTACTGGTTCATACTCTTGAACATTGTCCTAGCCATACCAAGTCAATTTGGATTTTTTTTTTGCCAACTCATTATTTCTTTATAACCTACTAGCAATTTCAGAGTTGTAAACTGAAACAAAAAAACTTAGTCTTTCTCTTGAAGCTGACCAGATACAAAAGAGAATAAGGCTGCAGTCCAAACTCCACTTAGAGTAAGTTCCATAAAATTCAATAGGACGTAGACATGGTTAGGATTGCATTTGCAATATAAGGCTTCCCTTTGCTAAGGTAATCTTAACATCTAGTAACAAGGATGGGGAAAGCTGCATTTGCAGAAATTCTATCTTTGAATAAATATTAAAAGGTGCTAGAGCCATGTCTTCCTTTGCTTTTAGTCACCCTCTTCCCCTATTGGCTGCAGGCTCCTTTACTGAACCATGGAGTCCTCTGTGACAGCACTCTTCTGATTCCTCAGTGCACTCCAATGTGGGCCACATTCACACCATACATTTATTCTATTATTACTCCATTTGTAAACAGTCATGGTTTCCCTCAAAGAATCCTAGGAAGGGTAGTTTGTGAAGGGTGCTGACAGCTGTTAGGTGACTCTTATTCTCCTCACAGAACTTCAATTTCCAGAGTGGTTTAACAGTCAGACCCTCTTCCCAGGGAACTCTGAAAACTATAGAACTTTAAACTGTTTAAAGTGGAATAAATGCATGGTGTGAATGTGGACTTGGTGCACCCCATCCCATCTATTTCTCACCTTACTCATCTACCACAGCTGTCAGCTTTTGAACTGTCCCCTGTACCTGGCTCTTTAAGAGCTGTATGATTTCCAGCAATCAACGAACAATATGCTATTTAAAAAACTTTATCCCTTCCTGATTATGATCTGGACTTTTTTTGTGATGGGACTCACTGACACAGAGTTCTGACACCTCTTCTTTTACTGCCCATATCAGCCATGCTGTGCTAGCACCCACAGTACTTTTATTGAAGTATGAGTACTGGCACCTCCTTTTACCAAAAAAACACTGATGATGACTATGATAAAGATGTTTTAATGGTGCTGCTAGACCAAGAGGAGAGGCCCTACTTCTCAATTGTGATTGTTCATAAAGTATCTTGTAAGACCTTCCACAAAATCACTAGCACTGGACCCCAAAGATTCTGTCCCAAAAGACAGCCCTAAGATAAATGTATAACACCCAAGGCATTTAGGTCGCTGAGGAGAGGCTCCCTCTCATCCCTGTGTCTCGAACAGTCCCATACTACATGATCAACTTCTGCAAGCAGGGATGTTTTTCTATACAGAATTCAAATCATGCAACCCCCCTGCCAACACTAGATAAAATTGTAGCTAAGATTATGTGAGTTAGGGCCTTTTTTAAATCCAGACATTTTTTTAAAAGTGTCAGTGGGACTTCAACTGGAAACCATTTTTCCAAAAGACTATTATTTGAATAAAAACCTAAGTTTTCTACAAGTACTTTGTAGAAAACTGATCCCACCACGAATACTCTGTAGAACTACTAAAACCTTTCAAAATGACATAGTTGTCTGCTAAAGTTACCAAAACTGAACAGAGAGCCTTTAAACCACACCTACATAATTTGTGACACACACACCCTTGAATACATGCATCATCCATGCATTGCAACCTTTTTTTTAAATGTCTTCAAAGCTTTAAAAAAAAGTTTTTAAAGATGTTTTGTTTTAATGTTTTTTAAAGTCTGCTTTTAAGAACATAAGAACATAAGAAGAGCCTGCTGGATCAGGCCAGTGGCCCATCTAGTCCAGCATCCTGTTCTCACAGTGGCCAACCAGGTGCCTGGGGGAAGCCCGCAAGCAGGACCCGAGTGCAAGAACACTCTCCCCTCCTGAGGCTTCCGGCAACTGGTTTTCAGAAGCATGCTGCCTCTGACTAGGGTGGCACAGCACAGCCATCACGGCTAGTAGCCATTGATAGCCCTGTCCTCCATGAATTTGTCTAATCTTCTTTTAAAGCCGTCCAAGCTGGTGGCCATTACTGCATCTTGTGGGAGCAAATTCCATAGTTTAACTATGCGCTGAGTAAAGAAGTACTTCCTTTTGTCTGTCCTGAATCTTCCAACATTCAGCTTCTTTGAATGTCCACGAGTTCTAGTATTATGAGAGAGGGAGAAGAACTTTTCTCTATCCACTTTCTCAATGCCATGCATAATTTTATACACTTCTATCATGTCTCCTCTGACCCGCCTTTTCTCTAAACTAAAAAGTCCCAAATGCTGCAACCTTTCCTCGTAAGGGAGTCGCTCCATCCCCTTGATCATTCTGGTTGCCCTCTTCTGAACCTTTTCCAACTCTATAATATCCTTTTTGAGATGAGGCGACCAGAACTGTACACAGTATTCCAAATGCGGCCGCACCATAGATTTATACAACGGCATTATGATATCGTCTGTTTTATTTTCAATACCTTTCCTAATTATCGCTAGCATGGAATTTGCCTTTTTCACAGCTGCCGCACACTGGGTCGACATTTTCATCGTGCTGTCCACTACAACCCCGAGGTCTCTCTCCTGGTCGGTCACCGCCAGTTCAGACCCCATGAGCGTATATGTGAAATTAAGATTTTTTGCTCCAATATGCATAATTTTACACTTGTTTATATTGAATTGCATTTGCCATTTTTCTGCCCATTCACTCAGTTTGGAGAGATCTTTTTGGAGCTCTTCACAATCCCTTTTTGTTTTAACAACCCTGAACAATTTAGTGTCGTCAGCAAACTTGGCCACTTCACTGCTCACTCCTAATTCTAGGTCATTAATGAACAAGTTGAAAAGTACAGGTCCCAATACCGATCCTTGAGGGACTCCACTTTCTACAGCCCTCCATTGGGAGAACTGTCCGTTTATTCCTACTCTCTGCTTTCTGCTTCTTAACCAATTCCTTATCCACAAGAGGACCTCTCCTCTTATTCCATGACTGCTAAGCTTCCTCAGAAGTCTTTGGTGAGGTACCTTGTCAAAAGCTTTTTGAAAGTCTAAGTACACTATGTCCACTGGATCACCTCTATATGCTTGTTGACACTCTCAAAGAATTCTAATAGGTTACTGAGACAGGACTTTCCCTTGCAGAAGCCATGCTGGCTCTGTTTCAGCAAGGCTTGTTCTTCTATGTGCTTAGTTAATCTAATTTTATGATTTTTTTAAAGTGTTTTTAGTGCTTTTGTTTGCCGCCTGGGCTCCTACTAGGAAGAAGGGTGGGATATAAATCAAATAATAAATAAATGTGGTTTGCCAGATGCTAGACAACCGTCTTCCCCACAGCAGGCAGCAAAAGCAAGAGGATTAATATAATCTCTTGAGGGCCACCATTCACATCTGGCCACCTGTATCAAGCTTAGTGGTTCACATGATGTGCAGTCCTGATACTGATGGTCTATAGGATATCAAGGAGTGCCTAGTTAATACAAGTTTAAAAGATTGATAGAGACATCTTCTGAAGTGATTACTGCCAGTAAGCAAACTGAACCATAATATGCTACGATAGATTTTCAAATGGAACACTAAATCCAGTTGCACCCCCTCTTCAAGGTTGGCAGTGAACTTAATTGCCACAGATTACATTTAGATGCTCTACAAAAGATGCGGGGAGCCTTTGGCCCTTCAGATGTTGCTGAATTACAACTCCCACCACCCCTGGCTTGCTGGGGCTGTTGAGAGTTGTAGGTCAGCAACCTCTGGAGGGTCAAGGGTTCCCCATACCTGCTGTACAAAGATAACAGAAGTTTAGCAGCCAATGTTAGTCAAAGGAGAATTTCTGGGCTTCTAGTACATCATCAATCCTAGCATGCAGACAATTCAAAACAACAGCATCCATTATCACGAGAAAGTGTGTTTTCCATCCACATCAATGGTACATCTGGAAGATATAACAATATCTTGTAATCCTCTACATCTGTAATTGTGTTGTTTCGTTTCCTCAGTGTGTTCAAGGCTATAAACACAAAAGCTGAACTGTCCAGGATGGATTACATCTGAATGGGTGATTCCTGCTTTCAGAAATATGCCACAGCTTGTTTTTGCTTAATAATCTAGCACAAACCAATTGTGCATCTGACATCCCACCATGAACTGTATTTCCAGCAGTACAGATGGTAAAAATGTGCTCCTCTTCAGAGGAAAAGTTATAAAGCAAGCAAGGTGGGAGCAAGAGGAGAACAACATTTTTGGCTTGTATTCTCAAAGCACTTGTCTTATTCAAATAGTATTAACTTCTGTTGGCTTATTTTAGCAAAGGATTTGAAATGCCAGGAACTATCATTTATTAAGCAAAGACCACTATGGATGCCTGGAAAGCTAGATTTAGTTAGAGTAGGAAACAGGAAATCCAGAGGATCAAACTACATAATCAAGAACATGTTATATAACACACAAATGACAATCTGTTCTTCTCTAACACTGACAAAGCCAACCGATGTCGTATGTGCTGCATCCAGTCCATACCCATGTTTTTCTGAGGCCTCTATCCTGAAATTGGTGGGCCGTAGCCTGTTTCTGACCCCACAGAGGCCCCATCCTACTTTGGGATGAGGGCCAAATGGAAAGGTGGACAGGACTCTTGTGCCCTTTGTAGCTGGGGAGAAAAGGGAATTTCTGCAGGTAGAACTTGTCTTGCTTCCCTCTTCCACAGAACAATGAAAGATACAAGAGTCCTTGTTCATCTGGCCATCCTACTTTTACCTCTCATTGCAAGGGTTACCTGCCAATTTTTTTTCAGTCAGGGTGAGGGAGGGATTCAAGGGTGCTTAGCCGCCCAAGGATGCAACAATGTCATTGCCAGGAAGCTCTGGCCTTGCAGCAACTGGGGGTGTCTCACCCCCATTGAAGATTTTGACATCTCCAATTTAATATTTGTGATATTCATACCTTTATTCACTAATAGACAAAAAAAACCTTGCAGTTTAAGAACGTACCTATAGCCAACAGATATTCCTATCAAACTTTAAAAAGCAGGGAAATTGGGCAGCTATAGTAAATGCACTAGGGGAGCAGGAGACCCGACCTCTTCTCTGAGATATTGTACTGCCCTACAAATTTATCAAAATGCAAACACAATTTGGGTTGGTCTTTCACAGTCCAATCTACTTCCTATGTAGCTTGGAAGAATTTGGTAACATGTGCCTCTGAGCATATGGTGAGTGGTGTTTATTAGTTTATTAGGTGGGGGAGGGGGAAGGAGGGGATTGGGAGGGGAGGGGGAGGGAAGGGTAAAGGAAGGAGAAGGGAGGGTCAAGAGGGAGGGGATAAGAAGGAGGAGAAAGGAGGATGGGTGACCATTTGCATACTTTTTGAGTTCAATGGGATTTATTTCTGTGCATGTTTAGGATAGGTGAAACTGACCTGGGAGAGGGGCAGGGAGGGGAGAAGGAGGGGGAGGGAAGGAGATTGGGTGGGTGGGTGGGAACTGGGCAGAGGGGAAGCCCCTTTTCTCTTCCAAAAGGAAAACATTGTGAACAGTATCATTACTTTTCAGTGTTTCCTCTACCTTTTTATTCTATACCAGGCACATGTAGCCTCCCACCCAAATTTAAACCAAAGCTGTCACTGGCCACATCCACACCAGACCTTTATTTCACTTTAGACAGTCATGGCTTCTCTCAAAGAATCCTGGGAAGTGTAGTTAGTGAAGGGTGCTGAGAGTTGCTAGGAGATGCCCTGTTCCCCTCACAGAGCTTCAATCAGAGCAGCTGACTGTTAAACCACTCTGGCCACTAGAGCTCTGTCAGGGGAATAGGAGTCTTCTCTCAGCACCCTTCGCAAACTACACTTCCCAGGATTCTTTTTGGGAAACCATGACTGTCTCAAGTGAAGTAAAGGTCTGGTGTGGGTGTGGCCCCCTGATTAGGCAAGCCAAGCAGCTGTGAGTCTGGCTTTTAGAACACTGACAGTTGGTTCTTACTGAGCATGCCTGGTGTTATCATTGAGTTCCATGTAAAATTTATTAAATTAATTAAAAATCAGCCACACATTTTTAAAAAAAAATTAAGTGCAGAAGATGAAGGTCAGAGTATGGGGCAAAGTCAGTAATAAGATTACAGGTACTCTGTGGACATGGCTGATTGTTAACGAATTTCAACAGATTATGAGAACTCTGACAGAAAAATGTCCAACAGGGATCTGGGTTTTTTCTCTCTCTTTTTAGACTTTGAATTCTCTGTTTTCTCTGACTGTTTTGTGTGTCACAAATGAAATGAGCTTATGGGAAGCATCAGAATGGCATGGGGGTTATTTTCAATTTAACATTGCGGAATGTGAAAAATCTACTCTGGCTATAATATAAAGCCACTCTTGTGGCTGTATAATAAACATTGCTTCCTTAGGATATCAGGCTGTAACCTTGAATCCACTCCTGCTTTCCCCCCCCCCATGGCAGAGGTTTTCAATCTGTGATTCAGGGGACACTGACAGTTTGCGAGTTCCATTCAGGTGGTTGGTGGAAATGTTGCAGAACAGTTAAGAATACCTGTACTTGGCACTGCAGCTAATTTATTTTCTGTGACAACAGAGACTGAGGCCAATTGGGATAGGGCTAGATTATCAAACAGCTAACAAGGCTCTGGCCTAGGGCCTGTATTTTTATAATATGGCTCAGATGGAAGACGGGATTTTCATTGCTTGCTGCCCTCAAGTCCCAATACAGAAGCAGGATGAATGCTGAACCTGATCTGAGCCTAAAGATGACAACCATTACACCTGCCTTCACAGAACTTTGTGAACAGAAACAGCCATATCAATCATGTTAGGTAGACAAATCTGACTGTTAGGAGTTTTCTATACACTTTGCTTTGTAGAACAAGTTTATTAATCATTGAATTAGTCCTTCAAAATAAGAAAAAACATAATTTTGGGGAGAAGGATAATTTCAAAAGCATTTGATCACCCTCAGCTCGACAAATTTTGTGATTTCCACCTATTTAGTTATTCTGCAAAGTCTAAGTGTGGGGTAAAGATTGAGTTGCAATAGTTTAGATTTGGGGGAATTGTTACCTCCAGGTTACAAAAGTGTTTGTGGCATAGAGTAAACTCTATTTAATACGTAATTGTCTCTGGTGTCCTGATGGGATATTTACACATAAATTACCAGACTTACTGTAATTAATTTTTAAACCTGCAACATTACCATAGCATTCTATGTCATTGACTGGGGCAGAAACTGGCTTCAATAGATCTGTTGTCAGTATCACACTGTCATATGCAAATAAACTTTATATACTTGCTTGTTTACCATTGCACCTAGTATCTCTGCATTTTTACCAATGACATTTGCAAAAAGTGCTAAAGAAAGAACAAAAGGTCAAGGAGGCAGGAGGCATCCCTGTTTTGTTCTCCCATGCATCTCAGAGCTACAGGAGTCATATCCGCACTAGCGGGAGTGCGGGGGGGTGCGGACCTCCAGTGTGCGCCCTCCCAGGTGCATGGATGGGGGTGGCTGGTTTTGTGTGTGTGTGCGCGCATGCACGCACTCACCACGTGCTCCAGCCTGGCGGTGGAAGGCCCGTCCCAGCTTCACCACCAGCGAGCGGGCGTCTGCTTTCAGTCTTGCCCGCCCGCCTCCAAGGAGGAGTTGGCTGCGCCGACCCGGAGTGCTTCTCGGCTCCTTTGCCAGGCAACGGCGCGGGGCGGGGCGGCTCTGGGTGTCACCCCCCTCAGGGTGTCACCCGGATGCGGTCCGCACCCTCCGCACCCCGGTAGTGACACCCCTGGTCATATCCATTTACATGGACCTTTATTGTGGTTGGACTATAAGGTATGTAAATAACCTGTATAAAAGTTACCAAGTTTAATTTGCTTAGGAGACAGAGTAGAAAGGGCCGATCTAAGTGGCCAAAAGCTTTGTGGGCATCCAGTGATATGATGTCCAGTGGTTTGTGTTGCATTTTACTGTAGTGTATGATGTTAAGTATCCTCCTGATATAGTCTGCCATTTGACTTTGTGGTATAAAGCCCGCTTGGTCACAGCGAATGTAGTAGCCTATTCCTTTAATGAGGCAGAAGGCAGGAACTACAGTAAAAAAAAAACTTGTCCTGATTTGGAAGGGCAATTGGCTTGCAAGAAACTAAATTTTCTGGTGTTTTGTTTGATTTAAGGATCACTGAGATCCTTGCCTCTAGCCTTGTTTTAGGTAAAAAGAAGCTCCTTCTAAGATGTTATTAAAGAATGTACAGAGATGTGGTAAAAGTGTGGGTTTGAAAGCTTTACAAAATTCAGCTGCAAAGCTGCCTGGGCCAGGTGACTTCCATACTTCAAGATGCTAATTACTTCTCTTATCTCCTCTTGTTCTATTGGGGTATTTATCAGTTCCCTGTATATGAGTCCGTCAAATGCTTAACTCCCACTTTTTGTAAATAGTCACTAAGGACATGATCAGGAGGAGATTTGGTACTATGTAATTTTTGGAAGTAGTCTGCAAAGATATCAGCAAAGGTTGCTGTGTCATACAACTTTTCTTTGTGGGCATTGGTGATGATCACCACACCATATATACTTTTGCTTCTGCTTCTTGAGCATATATATGCAATAGTAGTTTTAAACTTTTATTTCTGAATTCATAGAATTTTTGTTTTGTAATGAAATTGTACAGCAATGTTATTTAATTCTCGAATTTCAAATCAGCCAATATATTTTAAAATATTTTTTAGAACTTGATTCTTTGTGCTTCTCCAATTCAGATAATTCTGTGAGCAAACTACATATTGGTTCTTCATGACCCCCAGAAAGTTTCAAGTGGTCTGCATGGTGAAGATTTTGAGAAGCATTGTTCTAGGCATTCCCTTGCTTCGAAAATGAATGCTGCAGTTTTCACACTACTTCTTCCAGAATGGAATCACTGAAATCAGTACTTGGGACTCAGGCCTCCAAGAGCGGCCAGGTCTCCTCAGCAGGGGCGTCACTACCGGGGTGCAGAGGGTGCAGCCCGCACCCGGGTGTCACCATGAGGGGGGTGACACCCAGAACTGCCCCGCCCCGCGCCGTTGCCCGGCAAGGCTGCTTCAACTCCTCCTTGGAGGTGGGCGGGCGAGCGAGACCGGGAGCAGTGTCGGCGGGGCAAGGGAGGTGCGCCGATGTTCCCAGGCCTTCTCCAGCTGGGTGCCCCTCTGGCGTGCGCCCTCCCAGGGGCATGGACGGGGTGGCTGGCCTCGAGTGTGTGCGCACACATGCGCGCACACAAGCCCAGCCACCTCATCCATGCCCCTGGGAGGGCGCGCACCAGAGGTCCGCACCCCCCGCACTCCCGCTAGTGACGCCGCTGCTCCTCAGACTCAGGATTGGTCAATATCATAAATCAATGGTCCCACCTGACTCTTCTTCTACTGTAGTCAGTGAGAGCCAGTGTGGCAAAGCGGTTAGAGTGTTGGACTGTGATCTGGGAGACCAGGGTTCAAATCTCCACTCAGCCCTGAAGCTCACTGGGTGACATTGGGCCAGTCACTGCCTCTCAACCTAACCTATCTCACAGGGCTGTTGTAAGGATAAAATCAGGAGGGGGAGAACCATGTTTGCACACCACCTTGAGCTCCTTTCAGGAAAGGCAAGATAGAAATGCAATAATAAATAAATAAATAAATAAATAAATAGTCAAGTGTTTTAAAATGGTATCCTTCTTGGGAAACCTAAGATTTCTTGATTCAGTTATCAATAATCGTAGACCAGCTTCCCTGAAAGATGGCTTTCCCATCATTACTGATTTTCCCTAGAATGCAGAAGTGTTGGGTGTTCTAGAGTCTTGATTCAGTTCACGTGGCCAACAGCAGCCCAAACTCCATGTGGGCTGTTTGCCCTAGGCCTTCCCCAGCCTGGTGCCCCCTAGAACTCCAACTCCCATCAACCCCACTTAGCATCATTGATGGAGGGCACCATCATGCTGCCTTGTAGCACGCCCCAGAGTGCACCAGGAATCCATGGCAGCTAATAAGGGGTTGTTTAGCAAACAAATCAATGTTAAAGGATTCCCTGAAAGTCGAAAGTTTGACTCAAAGAGATCATATTGACAAGGAAAGGCATTTGCAGACTCACAGCTCTCTCTCAACCAATCTCAACCCCATCTCAACCAATGCGCTGCTACACAGCCAATTCTGGTGACTTTGGTAATACTCCTGTGTTGCTGATAAAAGATCTTTGAATTTAATACTTAGAATTTGATGTGTTAAGCTGAAACCTAATGCACTTCAGAAAGTCAGTTTAAAGGCTTTTTAGAACTCAGGTTTTTGTAATGGAAAAGGCTTGTAAACAAGCCTCTTTGTAAACTAAAAGAGTGTTTTAAAATGCTTTCATGTCCAAAATAAATATAGTGGAGAGGGGAAAAGTGATGGGATACATTGCAATATAAAATTAAAAACCTCAACAATATAAAGGGAAGATGGAGTGGGGTGGAGGAATTGCTAAATCCCACTTAGTTTTTTGTATACTCTGCCCTCAACAGTGGACCAATATAATCCTGATTAAGGTCTTTGATTTCTGGTGACTACTGTAAGCCACTAGAATTTGTGTCACACTGTGTCTGCTTGGGTGGGGGTAGAAAAGAACCGTTTTCACAGCTTTGATTCTGGCGAAAGAAAGAAAGGAAATAGTTTTGAGGTTTGGTGCTAATTAGAAATGTTGTTAAGAAGGAAGGAAAACTGCTGCGAGGCAGAAACATCTGCTTAGGTTCTCAGGACGTGATGTTGCTTTAGGACCTGGACTTCCTGCTGCACAGTAAAACATGCCTTTTTCTCACCTTCGGTTAATTTCAGCAACGGGTGTGCAAAATAATTTCCAGGTGAATTAGCCTCACATTCATATTTGTGTGGCACCATTGTGTGGATTTTCTGCCTCAAGCACCTGAGCTTTGGTGCTTTGAATTGTCCAGTGTTCCTTCTTTAAGGGCTGAGCATTTGTTTAGGATATGTATCCTCCCTGATGGTGCCAGTGATGCTGAACTCTCAAACAACAGATCTCAGGTTTACGCCCTTGTTTTTGGGTCTGGTTAGGCTTGGAACCACCTGTTCATTCACAATGAATACACCAGGAACAACTCTTCTGTATTCCTGGAGGCTCTGCTTCTCTCAAAATGTCATCTGGGGGCTGTGTGTGTGTTTTGCTGCACAAACCAACCTCATTGCAAGTAGTTAGGCTTAATACAAAAGTTGGCATTTTTGCTGGGATGCCACCACCAGCCCCATCCTAAATACTGGGCTTAGTATCCTCCCACGTCACTGGCAAACAGGCTATGCTAAACAAGGAGGAGAGGAGGAACTGCAGCAACCATGTTCCATGATCCCTAAGGAGAAGTGATGGCTGGCCCAGCTCAGTGACGCCACCTCCCATACAATTAGATCAATGAGGACAGAGGTGGGGGAGGAAGGCAGGGCTCAGAGGAAAAAACGGTCAGTTTCCAATCTGTCCCTTCTTCCGTTGAGCAGGGATGACCACAGAGATATAAATATATTAGAGTGACATGTTGCCTCAGTTTCTGGTTCCTGTGGACGTTATTCCCCTTCCCTGGGATAAAAGTAAGAATTGCCCATAGAACTGTGATTGGACAGCAGGTACCCCCCCCCCCTGGAAAACAAAAAGATACTAGCAAAGAGGAGTTTCTGCTCTTTTTAACTCAGGCCGTATTTCATGCGAGAAATGAACTTTTTAAAATAAGTTTTCAAACAGTGGAGATTACAACATGTACATGCAGGTCTATGAAACACAATATTCCATATGCAGTTGAATATGAGGCACTGTCTGGGCGGTTGACATATCATGATAGAGTAAGAAGGGGATCTGCAAAAAAGGAGAGACTTGAAAAGATCTGGATGTCCTTCTTGACTTATGTTAACCAGAACAGGTGAGTAATATTAGCTCCATTGTCTCAAGTTAAACTATGGAGAGGTTTTATACGAGACAGGACCTAAATGATACCCTCCAATGCTTACAAATGGACAAGTAATGACCAGTAGTCTAGTGGCTAATTCAGAAGCGCAGAGTCCCTTCATGATAGTCACACCATGCCCCCTTGCAGCCATGCACCCTTCTAAGGTTATATGACCTTCTAAGATAATAGAATAATCTGGCCAGGCTTTAATACCGCTTTCTGCTTCTCTATCACCATCACCATTTGATTGCTCTTTCTCATTGTCAGCGATATAACTGGAATTACTGAATTCAGTGTCTACAGCTTTATCTCTGGCTGCTGTCAAATTGCTTGATGATGGAGATGGGATGCTATCATCAGGATTCACTCTCTCTTCTTCTGCAATTACAGAATTCACACTCTCCACAACTTGTCTTGGCTTTTTGAAGTAGGAACTAATAAAGGCTTGCATGTAGTCGACATTCATCAAGGCCTGCATAACTGACTTAGAAAGTCTTATGGCAATAAAGAAAAACAAGCTTCTCTCCCTCTCCCTGACCCTATCTGCACAGCAGTGTTATTCTTGTTCTGCTCCACTTTAACTGCCAGAGCTTTCCCCATAGTTTCCTGGGAAATGTGGTTCTATGATCTCTAAAGAGGATTTCTCAGCACCTCACCAAACGTCTCCAGAATTCTTTAGGGAAAGGTATAGAAGTTAAAGTGGAACAGAATCACAATAAGACTGCTATGTGCATAAACTCCCCCCCCCGGGGGCTAAATGTTGCCATAAATGTTTTGATTTTAAGAATTCTGAAATGACAGCCAAGTGTGGGACTAGGATTGGGGAGACCAAGGTACTTTGCCATGAAGCTCACTTCTCACTTACCTACCTCCAAGCTCCTTGGAGGAAACATGGAATAAAAATGTAAATTATCAGTGGTTAAAATGCTTAATTTTTTTTTTACCTGCTCTAAAATACTTCAGCTGGGATCCAAGAATAGTACAGCTGGGAGTAAGGCAGTGGCATCTCAACTGTATCTCTGAGGAAAAAATGTAGGGATGTTAAAATCTCTCTCACCCATTCAAACACAAACATTTTGGGTGTTCAAAATATGATGTTCTATGGATGCTTCATCCAGTCAGCTCAGTCCTCATGGACAGATCCCTTCCCATTTGAAGCACCAGCACACATAGATTAACTTGCCCTCTTGCACCCTCCATTAACCCCCATTAATTACCCATTGGCCTTCCCCAAGATCCCCCATTATTTCTCCACCCCTCCTAAAAGAAAATCAAGACACACCCAGATGGATTGAAGTACACATGCACGCACGCACACACTCCCCCCCCCCAAGTATTTTATCTCCTTTCCCCCCTCTACTCCTGACTTTGGGCTGGAACAAAACCATACATCTCCCCTCATTCTTTCTTTTGCTGCTGCTACATTCGGATCCTTGTTTACAAACAAACAAACTGGAGGATGTGCAAGCCAAGAGAGCGAGTTTAGCTATGCTGCTGCCCCCCTCCCCACGATCATACCCCTCCACATTCAGGCCAACATGCTTCAAAAGAAAGTGCAAAAGTCACAGATGTTCAGCATGGGCCTGCTGTGCCTGAATGGAGAGGCACCCACACCCCTCCCCTTCCTCTTCTTCCACTTTCCTTCATCTCTGTCTGCTTCAGACTCCTCTCTCCTCCACTTTCCCTTCCTTTGCTGATCTCCCCAAATTCTTATTTCTGTTCACCTCACCATCCTCCTCCTCCTCTGCTCTCTGCCGACTGTAGTGTCGCCTGTCCACCCTCCTCTTCTGCAGACTCCATCACTTGCATGCTCTCTATTGTCCTCCTCACACTCCTCCTTGGTGTCCTTCCCACACATGTCTTCACAACAGACATCCCTATGAGCCAATCATCATAAAAGGGATAGTGTATGTTAGCTGACTTTGATTGGCTCCAGTCAGCATGAAAGGACAAGGAATCACATTAGTCAAGTGACAAGACTCTTCTCTGTGGATAAAACAGTCCCCTTACATGCTGATAGAATGTTGGAGACATCGTTCCCCTCTCCATGTCCACTCCCCCCTCCTCCCTTCCTTCATTTCATTTCATGTGGGCTGAAGAGAAACTTCTGCTTCTCTCTCCTGTTCTGCAAGCCTTTTTTTGTTGCTGCAAATGGTGCCTTTATTTTATTCCCCCCCCAACTTGTGTGCAAAAGCATAACACTGCTCAAACAAAGATTTTTATTTCATCTGTATTGTACCAGTGAAAATATAATCACACTTCCAGGTTTGTTTGTTTTAAATGAAACTTACTGGTAGAACAAACTGAGCATGCTTGGTTGTCATTTAACCACAGAGGGAGTGGAAATGTTAATTTAGAGGGCATGGTCTTTAGGAAACTGCATGATTGATGCTTACCCTCAAGTGTGACTAGAAAACACCGTGTTTGCAGCTGGCATTGATCTCTTACTGTAGACGATGCAATCAGCATCTTTAGCACAAAGTTATAGTCCCATGTGGATAAGCCAGTTTTCTGTTCTTTTAGATGTGGCAGTTGTTTGATGTTATGCCACACCCCAATGGCAGCCATTTTTTTGCTGGCACCCATGGCCCTTTCTCAAAATTCTGGATATACCCACTGGCCCAAAAATGTTGCTAAACATGGCCCATGGAACATACTAACTAACTTCTAAGTAAACATGCATAGGATTGCATGGTGATTTGGTGCATTGTTTGGGTCAATATGAACTTTAGAGGTGTGGGGGGGAAGGGGTGTGGAGTATGTGTGTGTGTGATCTTCATAAAAAGATGACCAAAGGAACAGTGTGGAGTGCTAATTTGGGAAAGAAATAATTTCTCATCAAAGCCCTGCAAGGATCCACATGTTGAAAATGAACACATTCATGTGTCCATTGTGATAATGCTGCAAGGAACTATTTTCTGTGTTATTATGACCAAGAGGTGGTGGAAGGAGCAAGCACATTCTAGTGAGTGAGGCTGTCCCACACTACAGTACTGGTCTTAGCACTCACCCTTCTTAGTACTGTAAGGAGTGAGATGCAGGGAAGTTCAGAGAGGGAGATTAGGGAAGATGACATGAGCTTTAAAAAGGAAACTAAAGCCAGCTTAGAGCTTTCGAATAAGTTTCTTATGAAAACTGTAGTGCATTTTCTTTTAAAGCAAACCAGGAGTATTTTACTCTACTGAAATATTAATTAGAGTTTGCAGCTTTTAAAAAGCAATACAAGTTGTTTTATTTCTTTCAACACCACTTAACACTGTAGTTTCTAAGTGGTGTATAATGAGGTTTAAAAGGAGCCATAAAAATCAAAGATCATCTGTGATCTCGGCTGTTGTTGATTTTAAGATCTTAATGTTGTGTATTTTATATGTTGCATATTTTTAAATATATGTTAGTATTCTGATTTTTAAATTGTTTTAAGCTGCCATGTCCTCCAGAACGGTGGGTTGATGCAGTGGGCAGAATTTCCTTAAAGTGTTTATATAAGTTTCTAATGTAGGTGGTAAGTACTCAGCCCACAAGGCCTCTCCATTTGGCTAAGCCCACCATCGGGGTGGGGGTGGGGAGTTAAGACTTCTAGCCCGCCAGCCAGAAGAGGTTCCTCATCCCCAAACTAAAGTAACAAGCCTCTTGAGCAGCTGACTTAAAAGTGGTGGTGTTTGGCATCTTGTTCTGTAGCTAAGAAGAGGCATTCCAAGAAGCTGTTGCAAACTGGTGAAGTTAGAAGACAAAGACGTGTAAAGGCAGATAATTACTGAGCAAGACAATATCAGAAGAATCTTGGCGTTAGGAGCTTCTGGACTGAGAATGCATTTTGGGAAAAATGAAAGAAGAATGCGTGGTTGGTAATGTAACTGAAAGCCTGCTGCAGTCTTCTTAGGAATGTAGCCTTTGCCAACCTGGTGCCCTATGGATGTTGTTGGACCACATGTCCCATCATTCTAACCATTTGGCTGTCCTGGCTGGGGTTGATGGGAGCCTGGCAACATCTGGAGACCACCAGGTTGGCAAAGGTTGCTGAAATACTTGTTAATGGCTGTTTCTTAACTTGTTGAGCGGGGGAGAGATTATGGTGTCTTGGGTCTCTCTTTACAGGCCTCTGGCCGGAAAAGTCTGCAAAATCCTCATAAGTTTGGACCACTTTCCTGAGGCTAGAAATGCTTCTTTTTCTGTTGCTGTTTTTTGTCTGGCCCCGAGAATGGCATCTAGCGTCCATAACCCTCCCCAGAATGGGCAAGTCAAGATCCTGGTGAGCATAGAGTGCGGCAGGTAGCCCCAGCAAAAGCGTTCACAAAGGGTGAGAGTATGATGCCTAATTGTAGCCATTGCAGGTGTGGGGTGTCTCTTTTGGGGAGGATGTGCAGCAAAATCTGGCTGCATTTTTGTCCTTTCAGGTATGTGGAGATCCAGAAGGTTCCAAAAGTTCCAGGCTTTTAGAAAAAGAAAGAAAGAAAGAAAGAAAGAAAGAAAGAAAGAAAGAAAGAAAGAAAGAAAGAAAGAAAGAAAGAAAGAAAGAAAGAAAGAAAGAAAGAAAGAAAGAAAGAAAGAAAGAAAGAAAGAAAGAAGACACAGAGAGAGGGAGAAAGAGTACAAAGGAAGTCTATTGAAGAGGACCTTCTGATTCCAGTTTGGAAAAGCAAAGACATTTTGAATATGAACCTGTGCATGGCAGTGATCAGGAAGAGGTGGTCTGTCCTTGGCATCTATAGCAGAGGAAGAGTTGGGGAGCCATTGCTCAGGGGCATGACAAGCCCAGGATCCTGTGTGTAATTGTGTGTTCTCTCCTGAGAAAGTTCCTGAGAATCAGTAGGGTGCAGTAGTTAAAACACTGGACTAGAACTGAGAAGAGCAAGGTTCAACCCCCCCCCTCAATCATTGACAAGAAACAAGTGTTGTTACCTTTTAACAAAGTTAATGGGCAAGTAAACTTCATATTCCACTAGTCAGTGACCTTTTCTCAGTGTAATGTTTTTGTGAGGTCTCTCACCTCTTTTCTGGTCTCTTTACAGTCCTATCCAAGAGTACTCAACACCCCAATAAAGCCAGCAGCTCTTCCTGGGAAGTCACAGAAGTTATGTTGGTAAGAACCACTGTGTTCAAGAACCCTTTCTATGGGAGGGGGAGTCTCTAAAGGCTTGTCCAAATGACTGTATAATGTGCAATATGATCGCTTTGTGTATTGATTAATTTTCCGTGGTCCATATGACGTCGGAGGTTTTGGCGGATTTTCCCACGGTTAAAACTGCATTTGCAGTACTGTGAAAAATGCAGTACGCTTTCCTAAATCGAGAAGCATTTGCTTCACCTTTACTGCACTTGGACACAGTCCTGAAGACTTTACAGCTGTAGGCATTTCCAGGGCGGTCCTTGGGCGTTTCCCCATACCCTTTCCCTCATTCCCAGCCAATCACGTATTTCAACTTTTGAGCATGTGAGCAAATGTCTGTGAAAGCCCAGGAGTGACAGGCGGAGCTAGGAAAAACTGAAAAGAATGTATGGGTCTCCTCTGCGTGTGCGGGCATGAAAGGTATGTATTTTTTAAATCAAAAAGAGCGAACAAACAGCCAAAGTGGGGACTCTCTGATGACAAAGCGAATATGGGAAAAGTAGATTATCCGGGTCAGTTTATAGGAGCCCTAAGTTGCCTTTCACAAAGCAGTAGAAGGAACAGCTACCTGCACAGAATACAAACTTGAAATAGACAAAAGAATAGGGGCACAATCTATCTTCTCTTTCCACACTAAGCATAACCCCAAATTTTTTCTCCTCTGAATCACAAATTATCACAAAGGGATGAACAAATTTGTCCATTTCTGATTCTCTCCAGTCTTAAATTCAGTTTTCCATATTTCTTCAGATCTTCAGTAATTTGTGATTTTAAAAAAATTCATAACATTTGTAAGCATTTTAGTGGTAATTTTTCCCAGTAAACACACTTTCTATGTAGTTTTGACTAATATACACATTTTGCTAGCAGTTTTCCTGAATATATTGCATTTTTGCATGCTACTTTCACTAATATATCCATTTTATGCACACATTGCCAGCTTGGACAACAACATCGCAGAACTTGGAAAAGTGCATTTTGAATTTTTGTCCAGCCTTGTCCCAATTTCTTGGATGAGTTTCAGTTGGTGCAGCTTGAGGACGTTGACAAGGTGCTTGGACAGGTTCGTGCAACCACTTCTGTGCTGGATTCTTGCCCTTCTTGGCTAATAAAAGCTAGCAGGGATGGAACAGCCGGCTGGGCCAGGGAAGTGATTAATGTCTCTCTGCGAGAGGGGGTGGTCCCTGGCTGCCTGAAAGAGGCAGTAGTGAGACCACTCCTGAAGAGACCCTCCCTGGAACCAGAAAATCTTAATAACTATAGGCCGGTAGCAAATGTTCCATTCCTGGGCAAGGTCCTTGAACGAGTGGTTGCAGGCCAGCTCCAGACACTCTTGCATGAAACCGATTATCTGGATCCATTTCAGTCGGGTTTCAGGCCTGGTTTTGGCACGGAAACAGCCTTGGTCGCCCTGTATGATGACCTTTGTCGGGAGAGAGACAGGGGGAGTGTGACTCTGTTGATTCGCCTTGATCTCTCAGTGGCTTTCGATACCATCGACGATGGTATCCTTCTGGGGAGACTAGCTGAGTTGGGAGTGGGAGGTACTGCATTGCGGTGGTTCCACTCCTACTTGGCAGGTCACCTCCAGAAGGTGGTGCTTGGGGAACATTGCTCGGCACCCTGGACTCTCCAGTATGGGGTTCCGCAGGGGTCAGTTCTGTCCCCCATGCTGTTCAACATCTACATGAAACCGTTGGGTGCAGTCATCCGGAGCTTTGGAGTGCGTTGCAATCAGTATGCTGATGACACACACAGGGGCGTCGCTACTGGGGTGTGGAGGGTGCGGACTGCACCCGGGTGACACCCTGAGGGGGGTGACACCCAGAGCCGCCCCGCCCCACGCTGTTGCCCAGCAAAGGAGCCGAGAAGCGCTCTGGGTTGGCACAGCCAACTCCTGCTCGGAGGCGGGCGGGCGAGACAGAAAGCAGGCGCCCGCTCGTTGGCAGTGAAGCCAGGACGGGCCTTCTACCGCCAGCCTGGAGCACGTGCGCACGCGTGCAGAAGGGCACGTGCCGGAGGTCCGCACCCCCCCGCACTCCCACTAGTGACGCCTCTGGACACAAAGCTCTATTTCTCCTTTTCATCTTCTTCAGGTGAGGCTGTCAATGTGCTGAACCGGTGCCTGGCTGCGACAATGGACTGGATGAGGGCTAATAAACTGAGGCTCAATCCAGACAAGACTGAGATGCTGCTAGTGGGTGGTTCTTCTGAGCAGATGGTGGATGTCCAACCTGTCCTGGATGGGGTTGCACTCCCCCTGAAGGAGCAGGTTCGTAGCTTGGGGGTTCTCCTAGAACCATCTCTGTCACTTGAGGCTCAGGTAGCCTCAGTGGCATGGAGTGCCTTCTACCAACTTTGGTTGGTGGCCCAGCTGCCCCCCTATCTGGACAGGGATAACCTGGCTTCAGTTGTCCATGCTCTGGTAACCTCCAAATTAGATTACTGCAATGCACTCTACGTGGGGCTGCCTTTGAAGATGGTTCGGAAACTGCAGCTTGTGCAAAATGCATCAGCCAGATTGGTAACAGGGACCAGACGGTCCGAACATATAAAACCAATTCTGGCCCGCTTGCATTTGCTGCCTATATATTTCCGAGCTCAATTCAAGGTGCTGGTTTTGACCTCTAAAGCCTTGGAAGAGGGCATGATGCCATCAGCTGTCAAGGAGGCAGTAATAAAACCAATTTTAAAGAAGCCCTCCTTGGATCCCCAAGATTTAAACAACTTTTGCCCAATCTCAAACTTACCATTCTTGGGCAAGGCGGTTGAGCGGGTGGTGGTGAAGCAGTTGCAAGTGCATTTGGAGGAAGCGGATTATCTGGATCCATTTCAGTCGGGCTTCAGGTCTGGACATGGGGCTGAAACAGCCTTGGTGGATGATATGAGGAGAGTGTTGGATAGGGGTGAATGCACCTTCCTCATCCTCCTGGATCTCTCAGCGGCTTTTGACACCGTTGACCACAGTATCCTTTTGGACCTATTAGAGGGGTTAGGCATAGGGGGCACTGTATTGTAGTGGTTCCATTCCTTCCTCTATGATAGGTACCAAAGAGTAGCATTGGGGGATGAGGTTTCGGACCCTTGGTGTCTCACCTGTGGGGTGCCGCAGGGCTCCATCCTCTCCCTGATGCTGTTTAACATCTATATAAAGCCGCTGGGGGCTATCATCAGGAGATTTGGGCTGCAGTGTCACCAATATGTGGATGACATGCAGCTCTATCTCTTATTTAAATCTTCACTGAGGTTGGCTGTAGAAACTATGTCCAAGTGCCTGGAGTCGGTGAGTACCTGGATGGGAAGGAATAAGCTGAAACTGAACCCTGACAAAACTGAGGTACTGTTCATGGGAGACAAGGGAAGGTTAGGGGATTTGGACCTGGTGCTCAGTGGGGTACAACTGCCCCTAAAAGACCAGGTCCGCAGCCTCGGTGTCATTCTTGACTCCAAACTGTCCATGGAAGCTCATGTTTTGGCTGTGAGCTGGGCAACACTGTATCAACTCCATCTGATACAGAGGCTACGCCCCTACCTTCCCAATCATCTGCCGAAGCTCTCTGGGTGGTTTACAGCAATCAAAAACATTAAAACAAATATACAATTTAAAACACATATTTTAAAAACAATTTAAAACACAGTTTTAAAACTTAAAACAATATAAAAACCATTTAAAACACATGCTAAAATGCCTGGGAGAAGAGGAAAGTCTTGACCTGGCGCTGAAAAGGTAACAGTGTTGGCGCCAGGCGCACCTCATCACAAACATCATTCCATGATTTGGGGGCCACCACTGAGAAGGCCCTCTCCCTTGTTGCCACCCTCCGAGCTTCCCTCGGAGTAGGCACCCGGAGGAGGGCCTTTGATCTTGACCGTAGTGTACGGGTGGGTTCGTATCTAATTTTTTCTTTTTAAAACAGCTTACCCAGCTTCATGCTAAAACTGCAGTCAAGATGATACTATGTGAAGGCCATTACAGAGCCATCTTAGGGTTAGGGCAAGATGGGTTGATAGCAGGCATAAAGGAAAAATTAGATTTTGTTCACATTTGAAGGCCAACCTATGCTATTTGTACTCTCAAAAAAATAAGCAAACCAAAACACAGCCGTTCTTCAGAATGTGTACTTCTCTGTATTTTGTAATGCAGTCCTTCAGCCAAATATTGTGTACAGAATACACAGTGAAAATAGCCAACAAAAATGCATTATATTAAGGTAAACTGCTTTGCAAGATTGTTTATATCAGGCAAAAATGCATTCCAAAATGTATATATTGGGAGAATTTTGCACTGAAATGCTGATGAATTTTCATGAGGACTCTTTTTAAAGAAATTACAAACTGATATGGAGAACTGAATTTAAGATTGGAAAAATGAGAAACCGAAATAGATTTGCTCATTCCTAATTGAGACCTCCTAAGCTTAAGAGCAATTGTATCTATCTGCAGTTAAAACTGAGCCTTGGATCTTGGACCACCCTTCTCCATTCTGGTGCCCCCAAAATGTTTTTGATAACTCTCATCAGCCCCAACCAGCATACTGCAACCTTTTTTTTTGTTTCTGTTTTGGTAAGTATCTTCCAGAAACAGCTATTCGGTTCATAGTTCAAGCAACACAAAGTGTGTTTTGGCCCTCCTTGGCCGTCTTAAGGTTGGGGGAAGATGGACGGGCAGAGAAATCCAAGTGCAGAGAAGCCGGCGGAGCGGGGCCAGTGGAGGAGGAGCCAGCAGAAAGCTCCATGGGATCCTGCTCCTGCTCAGGAGCTGCCGGACCAGCTGACTGCTGACTCTGTGAGGACCCACATGCACGAGCCAGCCAGGAAGTGCTGGCTCTGACAAACAGGCCTCCTGGGGAGTAAGTGCTCCCCGTGGGCCTCAGTGGGACTTTTTTTTTCCCTGCACCAGCTTTTTGGCAAGCAGAATTTGAAGGAGGATCAGGACCCAGGGGAGGAATCTGAACATGAGGAGGATCTTGTGTAATTTCTCCCTCCCCCTGTGGCTCTACCCCCACCATGCCTCTGGAATGCCGCATTTTCAGGGCTTCTGCCGGCCCTCAATCTGCCGGGCTGGCTGTGCGCAGTGGAACTGCCGTGGCGATGGGCTCCCCAGCATCCAACTCACTCCAGACCTGTGGAAAGGTGAGTTGGATTACACCCTAAGCCCTGTTATGCTTATCAGGTCTTTCTCCATGTAAAATTGAGCCTTATACTCCAAAACAGCCTTTGTCATCCTGGTGCCTTCAAGGTAATACATTTGAAATACCAATTTCCAAATCTGATCTAGCAGGAAACTTGTTCTGCCTGTAAAAATTGAAGCAAGGTAACTATTAAAACTTGCCTTTAATACCATGCCTCAATCATACCTCTTAACCAAAGGAAGGTAATGATCAAAACCTGCCTGTAACTTTTCATTTCAAAACTGATATCACAAATGAAGAAGGTATCTTAACATTTTATTTATTTAGAGGATTTCTTACCCACCATCCTCAAGGTCCCAAGATGTGTTACTACATCAATATAATTTAGAGTTATGAAAACAGATAGAGTTACAATTATAAAAACAAGGAAAACCCTTTGAACCAGAAAGAGGTGGGCCCCACAAAGTAAAACACCTTAACTGTGAAAGGCCAGGGTAAAGAGGTGCATCTTCAGCAGGTAAAGCTAAACAATGGAAGGTGCTAGATGCACCTTCCAGGGGAGGGAGTTCCACAGTGCAACTGAAGCAAGGTAACTCTCAAAAGAGATACCGACAGGCGCACATTCATAACAAGTAACATCCAAATGCTATATCATAAATCTAGTAACAGTCAGCCGTTGTTTGCATTGTCACTGGATGGCATCTAGGTGAGTATCTCCAGCTGAGCTTGGGAGTAAATTTCACTTGTGTTCTTTCTTCAGTTTTGTGCTAAGACTCTTTTCTTCTAAGACTCTTTCAGATCGCTGTGAGTAGTCAGAAACAGAAGCTTTATGGAGCAGATTTTCTTCATAACTCTTCAGTTTTTTTGTGGTATGCAATAACTGAAGGGCACCTGGGTAAGCTTGGCTAAGAGTAAATTTCAGCTGCGTTCCACATGCAACTTTTTGTGCTAAGTCTCTTTCAGGTCCCAGCGAGTGAGAAATCAGAAGTGGAAGTTTTGCGGACTGTATTGCTCCGTAACTCTTAAGGTTTTTCTTTTCCTGAGAAAACAATGTTTGTTTTCTCAGGTTTTGCTTTTCACCTTGTAGCATTGGCAAAAAACAAAACAAAAGCAAAAGACACTGGTGGTTGGCAATCCTGGTCTCCAGGATGGGGTTCAAGTCCCTACGGTGTCCTTGCTTGCTTGTTTCCAATGCAATTGCTGTGTTTTAACTCTCTTTCTATCGCTAACAGCCCAAATAACCATTTGTCCTACTTTTCTTAAGCCAAAGGACTGGCGGCGGGGGGGGGGGGAGGATTTTCTTTTCGGTGGTGATTTTAGTGAACAACCTGGTCAGTGATAGCTTGGCTCTGAACTCTGCCACTGCACTCCTAAGAAGCAATGCCCTTTGCAGCATGCCTGCCGCAGTAAAGATGCTCCCCTGGTGACTCTTCACATTTTCCTTTTATTGTGCCTTCATTATGTACTCATGATGGCATCAGGATGGTTTTATGCAATCTTGCTTTCAATACTGTTCTCTGCGTAAGTTAAGAACAGGCTATGAGCCACTTTTTGATCTGCCTGTATTTTTTATTAGCTTTCTCTGCAATTGGATCTGCAACACAATGGTGCAGTCTGGAATGGTCCTGTTCAAGGTGCCAGCTAGCCAACCATGCCTTTTCCGAAGCTACTCTATTTCATCCTCCCTTCTGAACAATAACTCAGCATTCTGTGGCCATTGACCCTGCTGAGTCCTCCATGGGCTTCTGGAGGTGCCCCCTCTCCTGCTTCGAGGTTTTTCATCTTCTGCAAACCCTGGGGTTCCTTCCAGCTTGCCGATCCCACTCTGGTTATATAAGGATCTGCACTTGGAGAACTGAGTTTGCTATTATTATACATTGGATGTCCCTACAGGACCACAGTTCTGTCTGGGGGTGAACGTTTTGGAGCATACTACTCTAGTTTTGCTTAACCTACTCTACCTCCCACTTCATTTCCTGACTCAGTTTAAGGTGCTGATGAGTCCATATAAAGACCTCAATGGTTTGGGATCAGGATATTTGAAGGATTGCCTACTCCCAATTGAACCTGCTTACCTATCTCCTATGGTCATCATCTGAGGTGTTGGTCTACTTCAGGGGTGGGGAATCCAAGATACAGCAATCCAGGCCTCTCTATCTGGCCCTAGGGACTCTCCACAAGCCATAGCCCTCACTGGCCCTGCTTCACATCCTCCTTGAGTGTTTCAGCCCAGTTGAAATGCGTCCTTGAACTCTGATAATGCTTCTTGCTTGCTTGCTTGCTTGGATGGATGGAGGATAAAGAGGGGTGTGTGAGTGTGTGTTGAAACCAGCCTGCTTACAAAGGTAATTTACAGTAATTACTCTCCCCACGTTTGCCTCTGCCCCCACCCACCACCAGCATGTGGCTCCAAGAAGGCAGACCAGAAGGGCCTGGTCTTCAGGCTGAACCAAGATTCCCCACTGCTAGTCCATCAGAGGCTTGGGTGGCTGGGTCTTTTGGGGGGTTAGCACCCTGACTGTGGAACTCCTCCCCTTGAGAGGCCTGGTTGGTGCCTTCTGAAAGTGACAGCTTTCAGGGAAGCTGTAGCCCGTCAGATATTTTCAGCTTCTGGCCTCCATCAGACACGTGTAGCAGGGCCACTGTTCAGGGATTGTTAATGCATTTGAACAAGTCAGGTATGCTTTATGTTGTACATACTTCAGTGTATTGCTTCTGTGTCAAGTCCTCACATATGGTAGGCATGAGAAAGAAACCTCACTGGATCCGGCCAAAGGCCCAGCTAGTCTAGCATCCTGGATGGCACAGTGGGAAGCCCTCAAGCAGGAGATGAGCACAACAGCACGCTCGCTCCCCTCTTGTGATTCCCAGCCACTGGTGTTCAGACTCACGCCACCTCTGATACTGGAACCAGTATAAGGCTCTCATAGCTAGTAGCCATGGATCACCGTAACCTGCATGGATTTATCCCACCTTTTGTTCAAGTAGCTCAAGGTGGCGCACATAGTTCTTCCCTCTCCATTTTATCCTCACAACAACCCAGGGAGGTAAGTTAGGCTTAGACTGGCCTAAGATCACCCAGCGAGCTTCACGGCTGAGTGGGGATTTGAACCCTGGCTCCCAGGTCCTACTCCAACACTGTAACTCTTTTCAGTACCAGGTTGAGACCTATTTATGTGCTCAGGCATTTTACCATTTTAGATTATGGTATTTGGTTTTTTCCTTAATTTATTGTTTAGTTTTATAAAGTATTTGTAATTTTAAATTTCTTTATACAATGCCATGACATCCATTTTTGGATGAAGGGTGATGTATACATTTTAAAAATCAATAAGACATGTCTGTTGTGTTGTTAAATTTGGGAAATCAAGTATTTTGCACCTCAGTTACAGGAGACCAGAAATGGCTTTGTTGGGTTTTTTTTTTAATGTCCACTGGTTAAAGGATTTCACTGAGCACTTCTTTTCATTAATCTGTGGGGGAGAGCTATTGTGGAGTGTGTGACTGGAGTTCGTATTGTTTGCTTTTTTTATTTGGTCAAATGATACGTTCTACACATTTCATGTATGATCTTGTAATGTTTTCAAAAACTGTAAATACAGTTATATATATAGTCATTTTCTGCAACCTGAGACGTGTTTTTGTATGAGGAATTTGGACTGAGAATCAAAACCAACCTCAGCCCCCTCCCTCTAACCTGCAATATTAACAGTTTCCTACATTTGCAGGGCTGGTGTTTGCAGCCCTCTCTGCTTCAGCCGAACCCCCAGCCCCCTACTGAAGACTTTCCTTTTCAACAAGTCTTTTAAGTAGAGGCCTTATCCCAGTATGCATCTGTGTTTGAATTACATTTTTATATGTTTTTAAAGCCATTTTTAAAGCTGTTTTTAAAGATGTTTTGTTTTAAAGATGATTTATTTTAATGTTTTTAAAGATGTTTTGTTTTAATGTGTTTGGAGTGCTTTTAGTGTTTTTGTTTGCCGCCCTGGGCTCCTCCTAGGAGATAAATTTAATAAATAAACCAGCAACATGAGGATAACAGCAGTGGATAAGACTGCAGGGCTGTTGCATGCTTTCCCTCAACCTGAGTTTAACCCTGAACCTGCAGTAAAGGTATAGCAATGGATCAAACTGCAGGGTGTGTTAAACCACTCTCTTTCAGCTCAACCGTCCTGCAATAAAGGGATAATGGATTAAGTTGTCAGTAGACTTTAGAGCTATTTTTAAGATGTTTAAAAGAAAAAGGGAAATACACATGAAATAAGAACTAAGTTAGATAGAGCAGTACCTTGTCTCTTTAGTTACACATTTTGTTTTGCAGGGGCCATGCTCCATTCTCCACCACAATCACAGCTATGTAAGGTCTTGGATTCCTTCATTGACTTCTTTGGCAGCTCTTGCTTCTGCCTCAGGGGAGATTTAAAAATGGCTTCTCCTACAAAGCCCAGGAAAATCCTTATCAAGATGATATGCTGCTGCTGCTGCTGAACTGTTATATCTCTGTGGGTGGGAAATCCAGCAGTTGCTTGGAGGGATGAGGTGAAAGGCAGGAGATAATGCTTACTGGGAAGCTGCAAGCAAGCCAGAAAGAAAGAAAGGGAAAAGAACACTGGAATGGGGGTGCACCATTTCAGATGTAATCCCAGAAACTCACTGGAGTTGTTTCGGGAGTGGGGAGAGGAAAGACTTGGGGTACCCCACTCCAGAGAGTGAAGAAACGTCAGGGTGCTCCCCTATTTTCAGTAGAATTTATTTTCTCTGTTTAAAAGCAGTCACCATTCTGTAGTTGAGATTTAAAGGCTCTCACTACTGGATTCTTGGTACCTAGACAGGACCCTGCGTGAATTTGCTCCTATACAGCAATGAGGGGGGATAGCTTTCTGGCTCTTTTCTGGCTGTCTGGATTATGGCTGCTCACTTACAGCATCAGCTAGCAGTAAGGCCCCATACTTATGAAATACATCTTCATAGCTATGGAATTTAATATATTTTAAAGCCTGCTTGTATGATGTTTTAGAGTGTTTTTAATGTTTTTGTTTGCCGCCCTGGGCTCCTACTGGGAAGAAGGGCAGGATATACATTTACATAACAACAACAATAATGATTTATTATCAAAAGTTACACTGCTGATTTTTTACAACAAACAGAAGCCAGTTTGCCAGCCTTGAAAAGGGTACATAGTTTCACGTTAAACTCACATACCTCATCATTGTTTTGACCACTTGCTGCCTTCGGTCAGTCATCAGCTCTCAGCTAAACCTACCTCACATGAGGTTGTGAAGATATAGGAGGAGGCTATATAAAATGGCTGCAACAGGGGACTTAAGGCATCAAATTTTGCTTCTTTTAAACGAAGTGATGCATCTTCATAAAGGAAGGTGTTCTCCACCACCCTCCCATTAGTACACCTCCAGACTTCAAACCATCTGGCATGATTATTGGGTGTTTAGATGTTCCCAACTGTATTCAAGTGAGCTTACTCCCAGGTTGGTGTGCACAAGAGGCCCTCCCACCGTGAACCCTTCTCTGCCCTTTCCTCACAAGAAAGCCTAAGCTGCCATCCTGTACCCACTTACCTGGGAGTAAGCCCCACGAAACACAAAGAGACTTACTTCTGACTAGACGTGTATACCATTGTACTGTACATTAATTATATAGTAAATTCTTAACAAGTGCCTGGAATTTAGGTCCTAAGCCTCTTTGTGTTCAGTTTTGCATTTGCCAATGTATGTGTGTGGATTCTTTAATGCCCACCCACATTTCCTGTATAGTAGATTCTGCAGAAACTAACTCATAAGGAGTACCTGATCTCAAACAGAGATTGCAAGGAGACAGAAGCAGGCCAGAAAGAAGAAAACAGCAACTTTTAATTCCTGCTTGATTCAGTTAGAGACCTAACTTCACTCTTTGGCTAAAAACCTGAAGGGGTGGGGACTTGGAGCAGCAGGCAAACTCATTTTACAGACATTGCATGGGAGGGCTAACATTTTGGTGTCTGAGTTTTATTTTATACTACTTAGAAACTTTTTTTAAAATGAAAGCTATGAGTCTGGGCCCCCTGCTGGCTCTGGAGCCCCCGCAGCCCTGTCTGGTTTTATCATTATTCACGTGTGAATATCAATGTTTATGAGATATCAGACATTCACAGTTATACCTGCAAAATCCAAAAGAGAGATACAGCATTAAAGTATAGAATACATTTTTCTTACGGCTTGAAAACAATTCCCCACCCCAAACAAACAAAATTCTTTTACTCTTCCTTGACTAAAATTTGATTGTGTCACCAGGGGGCAATAAAATAGCTTTGAGGGCTGGATCTCGCCTTAGTGCCGACATTTGGCCATCCCGGTTTACAAAACTGGTAACAGTAATTCACAGACCATGTATTTACGGGCTGTCATGTCGATAAATCACAGATTAAAGGTCCCACTCCTAATGCAATTATTGATGTGATAGTCTGAAGGAGCCATTAGTATTTATTGTGTCAATGATGCACAGACAACAGAGGACTGGAAGATTTTAACTGATTTTTTTTTTTTGCTTCATGTTACAGTGCCATTAGATGGGAGCTCAATAAAAAAACCACAAAAACATTACTTTGTTTTCAGCAAAGAATTTGATTTTATGTCATTTTGTTATATAGACCTTGTGTTGTTTTATGAGCATTTGGATGTCACATCTAACAAAACACACTGCTATCATATAAACTAGATGTTTTTGAAAGGCTCAGTATAAACCAGTACCCATATTTCTTGTCTGGAATAGTTGATCATCTGAATGTGCAATTAGAAGTTGAGTGTTTTTATAACTTGCATTGGTCATCAGAGACTCAAACTATCTGTGACACTCAGAGCACAGATATGTGCCTACTCACATGAAAGCCCCACTGAATTCAGTGAGGTTTACTCCCAGCTATGTATTGGATTGCAGCCTCAAACTGCAACCCTAAATACCTTCAGCTCCATTGGATTCAATGGGACTTATGTCTGAGCAAATGTACACAGGATTGTGATATACCTCATTCATGTGTATCCCTTCCCCAAGGGAGCAGGAGCAGCTCTACACAGTGTTGGCTCCAGGTTGTGGCAGGCTCTTGGGCAGGACATTCTCCATGGGCCCCTCTCCCTCTGTGAGTCCAGGGAGGTCTTGTCATGGGCCCTCAACAAATGCGGCACCATGTCGATCCTTGAAGCTGCCCCTAGTTTTAGGAACTACACTACTGCGCAGAGGTTGGGGCTACAGGAGTGACAGAGGCTACTTTCACTTCCATTCATTTTTTAAAAAAAGTGTGCTCATCCCCCTCACAGGTAAAAACACTGTATTTCCAGGGATTCTGGGTGTCGAAATGGCCATACGTAGCAGAATTCAGCAGCCCCTTGTTTTCTTTCCTTTGGTCCTCTGCTCAAGATTGTAGCCTCTACAGCTGCTTCTGTTAAAGAAAAAGAAAATGTTGGGGTGGGGATTACAGATGATTGTCACATTTATCTATTTATTTGATTCACCTTTCACCATAAGGTACTAGGATGGGCTGCAACAATAGAATATGCAATTATTTTATAATACACATCTATAAAAATCAGCAAAATTCCAAACAGAACAGTATAAAGTGAGCAAAAGAGGTGGATCTCACAAAATACTTTAACTGTCAAAGGTCAGGGTAGAGAGGTACGTCTTCAGCATATGGCGAAAGCTGTAGACTGAAGATGCTAGCAATTTGGGCCTAACACTTTGTAATTTTTCCCGATTAATTTTCGTGGAGATGGACACTGAAAGAAGCAGAAGCGCTTCATAGGTCACACCAACATGGCAAATACATATCAATTTTGCACTACTTTCATTTTCAGTGCTTCCCCAAAGAATCCTGGGTACTGTAATTTGGTGTGACAAATTTTATGAGATCCCGAGTTCCCCTCTCACAAAATTACAGTTCCCAGACTTCCCTGGAGAGGGAGAATGACTGTGAAACCAATTTCCCCACTGAGGGAAAGATGCAAGTCACGGCAGTTCCTAGAAGCAAGCTAGGTATATGCTCTTTTGTTATTGGTTTCTGTGTTGTGAAGTGAAACATACAGCACAATAGAATCACAAACAAGATACTAATAGTGGGTGAATACAGATGACATTTACCAAGCGGCACAGCCACAGTTCTCCCCTTCTTGCTAGGTGGGGCTTCAAGGAAATGAAGGGAACACAAGCGATTTCAGCGTAGCTAATAAAACTTCGATAACACTGTTACCAAGCTCAAACGTCTGTCCGCTTTCATGTCTTTCAATTATTATAATTAGAAATGTAGAAGCTGAATAAGTTTTAAGTTTAGAAGCTTTTACTGCCTTATAATCAACCTCCCTCTAAATATTGTCTGGGTTGGAACCCCCTTGCCCTGAGCCAGAGGAGATCTTGGATAGGCTGAGATGGATGGGTCAGGTGGGTTGGATTTCAGGCACCACTTCGTACGTACATACTTGTGTCTCTCTGTGTGTGTTTAAGTAAATGGGACACCAGCCGATTTTTATAGCCAGAAATGTCCATATTATATAACATCTAGCTATCTCTTTCATGGAATCTGTCCTGTCACAAATTGAAACATCTATTTTCCAAAAAAGTTTTTTGAATCAATCGTCCAGGTGGTTACTAGCAATAACTTATAAAATATACATATGAATAATTGGTGAGCAGGTCACCTGTATATTAGCTTGGCAAGTAGTTCACCACTCCTCTGCCTTTCCAGATTTCTGTTTAGGTGTTGATGTATAAATAAATAAAAACACTTCCTCACCATTCTGCAGGGTGATAAGAATCCACTTGCTTGCCACATAAATCATGCTTCAGTTGGGTAAATGGTGTTCAGCCTATTGTTTCTAAAGCTGATAAATAAATTGATCACCTCTGTTGAATCAATAGTATTTTATCTTTTGTCTGTCATTGTGTGTTGATCTGTTGGAAAGGATTTATTGAAAGATGCCTGCCTGGACCTTAAAACTTTCATTTGAGGTCTTCCTACCTAAAGAGGTGTAGTAGGTGGATACTAGGGAGAGGGTCCTTTTGGTGGTAGCACTCCAGTTATGGATCCTCGCCCCAGTGAGGCTTACATGGCACCTGAATTAATATATTTTTGGCATCATGTGGAGACCTTTTTTATTTCCTTGGGCCCTTTAGAACCATGTTTCAGTCAATGGAGCAAATTATTTTCATATGCATATGAGCTTTATATATTGTTATTTATTAATATTTATTATTTTAGAAGGTTTTATGCTGTTTGTGCTAGTGTTTATGTAGTTATGTCTATTTTAGTGTTTTCTTATTTATATTATTTGAATTTTATGTGAACTGCCCAGAGAAGGTTTCATTTTTCCCATAGCTGTGTGCTCCCTCTTTAAGATTCTAGCAGAGAGGGGGAGAGGGATTAAAAATCACAGAAATCCCACTGACGATACAATAATTTTGTTCCTCTCATGGCTGTCCTCCTCTTAGATGTGAATAAGTAAGGGCCTTGCCAGCCCCAGTCTATGGGCTCCCCAGCCCCCTGACCTGGTGGCTACTGTCGTAGCTGCCCCTCTGGTATTACAAGTAACTCCTCCTCTGTCTCCTCCTCCTCCTCTTTGGTGTCAGAAGCAAGGAAGGAGGGTGGTTTCTCTTCTCCCCCTCCCTGCTGCCTCTGATGCTGTGATTTGCATGCGATATGCACCAAAGGAGGAGTGAAGGAGAAACTGGGAGAGACCTCTTTCCTCGCCTGCCACTGCAGCAGCTGCCACCAGTGACTGGGTAGCTTGAATTAAAATCTGAGCCAGAGAAGAACTTATGAATAATAATACTCCTCCTCTCATATTGAAGGTGGGTATTACAAGTCACCAAGGGTCACATTCCAAGCCAAGTAAATGCTAACTTTAGCAATACCACTAATTACCTAATGTTGATTCTGCTGTTTCTTTTTCTTCTGCCACCTTGAAAATTATGTTCTTTGAGGCAAATGATCTGCATTACTAGGTGTCTGAACAGCCTTCCACTTGGTGCAGCCTGATACTTTGTGATAACAGCTAGAAATCATTGCACTGCTATTCCTCAGTGACTAAAGGGTCACCTGTGATGATGCATAGTTTGGCTCTGGGTGCATTTTAAGCAAAATTAAGTGCTTGTTATTTTAAGAGATGCTCTATTTGAAAACGCAATACAAAATACCCTGTTCAATAAAACACAAATAGTTAAGATCACTATACTGTATCTTCAAGCAGATTCAAAATAAGTGAATGGCTATTACTACAGCCAGAAAATGTCTATAACCTCCATAGATAGATCTAAAGCAAAAGTAATACATTGATTAATTTTTCATTCCTCTACTGTCAACAGCCTGTTATTTAAAGGGCACTTTGCTGGAGAAAATATTAACATTTCAAATATTTTTATGATGTCAAGGAAGGAGTGCTGTAACTTTTTCCTCCTAAGCTTCAAGGAGATCTGACTGGATTTTCAACAGAGACCTGTTTAATTTGTACACCACTTTTCCTCCACTGAGCTCAGAGCAGAGAGTGATCCACCCAATGATCCTCTGAAGTAGGTCAGGTTGTAGCTGTCAACTTTCGTCAGTGTCAGACAACTGTTTTGCAATAGTACGCAGTCAATTTTGAGTCACTTTCCCAGTTCAAGACAGTTTATATATATATATGCAATACAAATATAATGTTATGGTTAAAGCAATAATAAAAAAAAGCATTACAACAAAACAACAAATTCTGAGAAGTTCTATGCTGTGAGCCTTCTTTTCAGGAGGCCAAACGGGAAGATCTAGTCCTGCCCTCCATCCAGAGGTCCTTCTAAAGCCGTGGACCAAATGCAGAAATATGCTGTTCCTAGCTATTGATGATAACATGTAATGTAATGTAATTGTTATTATCTATGACCTTTTTATCTCACCCTTCCCCCAAGGAGCTCAGAGAATCCCCCTCTTTTATGACCTCAAGAACTCTGTGAGGTAGTTTAGATTGAGAGATGGCCAGTAGCTCAATGTCACCCATTAAGCTTTGTAACTGGTGGTGATTTGAACCTGAGTTCACAACAGTCTATAGCAACCTCCCCCAAAGTAGTGCCCTCTAGATGTTTTGGACTACAACTCCCATCAGTCCTAGCCAACATGGCCAAAGTCAGGAAAGATGGGAGTTGCAGTCAAAACATCTGGAGGGCACCTGATCAGGCGAGGCTGCTCTAGCCATTCTATCAAACTGACTAACGATAAATTGCATAAATGTAGCTGAGCCTGTCCAAAAGAACTTAATCAAATAAGGATTCAAGCAGAAGAGGCAGTCTCTAGTGGTTCCCCATGCTGTGAAGGGCTTCAAAGGTAAGCACGGGCTCCTTGAATTGACGAGCACAGGCAAGCAGTGTGGTCATTTAATCCATATGTTATGTCATTCCTCTATGCTCAGGGAGTTTTCTCCATGGGGAGATAATTCAAACATGCTGCACTCCTGTCTGCAGCTGGCAGTGGAATAGTCCAGGGAAACCACTTGATTGTGTTGGTGTAGCTGGATGGCAGGATTGGCAGCTTGCTGTTTTGATACAGAGCCACTGGCAAGTTACACTGATTTGGTTTCCAAACAGAAAGAGCTCCTGATGATGTTTTCCAAGTGCCTTTTCGGCAAATCATTAGCATTTTAGAAGGGTAAATTGATATGGCTGTACTTATCTATATAATATACAATGATGGGATAGAAGATTGAGAGTCATTTTAAATTATTATCCATCACTAACCCCAACGTTCAAAAATTGGGCAAGGAACTATAATTGACACTTTAATGAAAAATATTCTTTTAGCTTTTTTTTTAAAAAAAGAAAAAGAACAGTAGAGCTTATGTGAGAACATTTCTAAAATAGTTCATGAAGGGGAATTGGTTTTTTTTTATCAATATTAGATATGAGAATTATTTTTTACTTTAATCTCCTATTGATATTTCAGAAGTTATCTCTTAACTTCAATCCGCCTTTAAAGATTTTTCAGAGTCATCCAATTTTGTCTGGATTAATGCTAATACTAGTTTGGTCTCTGTGCTAGTTTCACCTTTGTCAAGACCAATTGCTCATACTTTCAGTTTACATTAGCATCAACTCTGGGAGGATTATGTGGCATTTTTACTGCAGTGTGGAAAATGATGCTTCTATTCTGAAAAGGAATTTTTCCAAATGTAGGTCTCATGCAGGCAAATCCTTTGGGCTATGATATAGCTTATGTTTTGCACTCCCCACATCTCTCAGCAGAAGGTTCCAAGGGCAGCCTTTTGACAGAGTTACCTTGTGCTAAAGACACATAGTACATTTTGTAATAAATGGTTTATTTACAAGTTTAGAGGTTGATCACTAATCCCCCAAGCAACATTTGTCCAGCATCCCAATATCCCAAGAAATACTTCTGCTAGGCAGAAACATCATAGCAGCCTTTTCCACCAAACACTGTGTGACATTCTTATGCATGATGCATGACACTGGTGAACTTTTGGATGGCACTGTTTACTAAAACAAATGGTTCAAATGCATCATCTGCACCCAGCAGAGGCTACCTCATGGACAGCTCTGGTCTAAATGAAACTTTGGAGACAGTTGAAGCCATTTATACATGTGTAACTTGGGCTTGTGCTCAAGAGCAAGGCACCGGCCAAGACAAGAAGAGGAAACATCTTCATAAATGTTTTTCTCATCACTAAGGCTTTGGAACTACTAATGCCACTTCAACCCAATGGAGAAGACAGCCAATAGCTAGTGTCCAACCAAGTGAAAGAAGTAATGCAGGATCAACTGTGTATGATAGAAGCCGTGCCATTCAAGAGAGTAGCACTCTTAAAGGGCTAAACAGGTCTATAACAAGGTTATATCAGGTGCAAGTAGGGGCGATGAACCATGTAATATGTTGCCAGAATTAAATAGCAAGATGCAGCAGGCAAAAGAAAAAGAGGAAAGCAAGTAGGACTGGCTCTCTGTGGATTCAGCACACAATGATGGCAGATATACTGAAAAATATCTTAGGACAGAAATGTGATTCTCATCTGCATTCCTGAAAGGAAAGTTTCCATACTTTGCTGCAGCAGGTCACAGTTTGTAGACGTTCAAGAAATGTAAACATTGTACATCCGCCAAAAAAAAATGCATCTGTGCCCCTGCAAGAAATGCATACTTGAAACCAGTCATTCCCAGGTCTAGCATATGTTCCAAACTATATCTCAGTTATTATTTATGACTGGACTCTCTGCTGTTTGTGTACTGTTGTGCACTGGTACAGATGAACAACATTAAGTCAAAAGATGAAGAGGAAAGATAAAAGGACAGCAGCACATCTGATATCAATAGATGTTGTCATGTGCACACAGAAGTAAACAGTGCCATGCGAGTTCACTAGTGTCATGCACGTAGGGACCACACCAATTCTTATTCAAGGCAATTAAGGATCTCCCTTGGCATAAAAAAACACTGATGTTCCTAATTGACATGAAACCCTTCAATAAGAAATCATGACACAGAATCTGATCAAGAGTGGTTATTAATCAATCAGTTAATGTGGACAGTGCTGAAGAGGTACACATGTATATTCCATGCAGGAGAAATCATTTGGAATTCTTCATTTAAGTGTCAACAAACAAACAGACCCCCAAGCTCCCACCAGGGCGATTCAGAATAAAACACTGTATCATGAAAGAGTTCGCCTTGACTGCAAACTGCTTTTTGTGACCATCACTCCCTTCTATATGTGTAAGTCTGAACCCTACAATGTGGGTTTATCCACCAGAGATTTAAATGCACCCCCCAAGAGCATAGTGGAATCTTTTGCTGGAATTAAAAACTGGCTGTAATGTGTATTATCCCACCCTTGATAACCCAAGAAAACACACACATAATATATAATAAATGTTGGCTTGTTGAAAGGGGGAAAAGGAATAAATATAGCATTTGATTTAAATCACAGGCAGCACCTAGCTAAAAGAATCATACACTAGAGCTATAAGAGTATAGAGAGACGTTACACCGATTCACACCCACGATTGCAAGTGCATAGACTCATACCAGACAGAAAGAAAGAGGTATACCTTTGCTGATGATGATCGAAACTCAAAGTTAGGAATAAGACTTCTGTGCTTGGTGACAGTTAAACTCTCCCCTTTGAAAGACCCAGCAGCCAGACACAAAAGATCTCACCATTCCTTTGTTGAATCTCCCATGCAGTGACTTGGTGTTCTTAAAGAGTGCATAAAGCATTCAAGAAGTCATTGGAGCCACAAGTGTGCCCATTTGACCCATGCCAAACCTAACCTTAAGTGTATTTCTGGGTTGCATAGTTGCATGTTACCTGGGAGGGGGTACAGGTGAGTAATCTAGTGACATGAAATACTTTCCTTTGAAATATTTGCCTTACATAGGTAACTTAAAGATTATACCTGCTATCTCTGGTGCCATGTATGAGTGTAAATTCCTGCTTCTGGGGAGAATTTGTTTATATTTGATTTACCTGAACTCTACACTGGGCTGTGGGTCTTTGTTCAGTGAGAGGGATTATTCCCTAGGTAAACCTTCAAATTGGAACCTTCCTTATTATTCACTGACTAGTCCATATGTGTCTTCCTGAGGTCAGGAAAACAGTTCTGGGCATCCTGTAATTCGGGGTCCTTGTGAGGGCTGTATCTCAGAGTGCACCATAACCAGGCTCCTATACCTTGATCCATTAACATGAACCAAAGAATACCCCCCCAAATGTGAATACTTCTTTACATGCCATAGCAAAGGGCATAATAACAGAAGAAACTGAAGTATGAGCAGTGCAGCTACCCAACCTATTTGATACAGCACTCCTTCCAAGATAAGCCAACAAGACAGTTTTTAGAAACACAACACGGGTAGAAGTACAACACTGCAAGATGGCTGCAGCTACAGATCCAATTTTCATGTCACCTAGACCCCTCTGATCTCTTGGCATACCTTAATTCCTTAATATCTGCAGCAACTGTCAAATATGTTCTGCACAATCATGGGAAATCTGCAATTGTTGTTTGATGGATTCTCAAGTTGTCCCTTGATAAAGAATGCAACTTAAATAAGAAAATGCATAGATTCAAGCAAATTAGTAATTAAATGCAACACAAACATGATACTAACAATGAAGGATGATTATTTTAGCAAACAAGGTTAGCAAGCAATATTTTATTAATTAATTAACTGATTGATTGATTGATATCCCACCCTCCCTCCCACCAGGAGCCCAGGGTGGCATTTTTAATGCATATTTGAAGTAAACAACCCTTCAGGAACAAACAGTAAGTGGTGGGCTTTTCACAGGAAATTGGAACTAGGTTTCAGTTCCAGATTGGAACCCTATAGTTGCTTTTTCTAAAATATAAGTATGATTAGTTTAAGCCCACTTTTAAAAAAACAACAACAACAGTGTGTAATTTGGCTTTAAGTGAGTCTGGTATCTGACTTAACCCTGAAACATACGCCGTAGGGAACTCTCTGTGGTCCTGTCTCTTAGCTGTCCGAGTTGCACCTTGTCACACTAGATTTAGCCAGAATATCACCATGGGCTTCAACATGGAACAGGAGACCCAGAGACCATTGAGAAATGCTAATAATTAAGTGTATATAAATGTCTTAAAACAGAGAAATACATACTTAAATAGATCATTTCACACTATATTACTCTAAACACCTTCAACCCAGTGAAGATTCCTCCAATGCTGGAAAGTCAAAACAAATATAATAAAGGCATTTCCAGGGGTGCTATTTTAGATTTCAGCAAGATGGGTGGGAAAGTAGATTCTCAACAAGGATCCAAGGCCTCCTTTGGGATATACTCATAACTAAATTGCATATTTTGAAAAAGTATTGCTATCATCATTCTCTCTTGATGTACTGAACCAGGCAGCTGGCCAGAGATACTGGTTTCTGTAGTCTGAAATACCTTGCCGATCTGAAATGGCACCTCTGGACATATCTTGTATAGCTCCAATTCAGTTTAATGGGACTTTCATAGATGACATTCCTGGGATTTGGTGCCTTATATATTTAACTATGCTGTGCCTTTAATTCTAACATGGGTTCAGTTCCTTTTTCTTTATCCCATCATTTCCATTTTGCACATCCATCTAGCCAGCAAATTATCTTAATAACCTAACAATATCTGTAGTTTAGGTCTCAAAGTGCCTCCAATAATGGTGTGTTCTGGTAATTGTTGCCTTGATTCTGTGTTTCCTGTTACAGAATAAAATTCACTGTAAAGATTGATTTATCAGTTACTTACTCCATTTGTGTCCTCCCAGAAGACAGCTTACAGTAAAAACAATATACAATTATTAAAAACAAATAAGACCAAAACCATAATAAAAACACTAATCAACCAGCATCATCTTACCAAATAAATATGTTTTGATGACATCAGGATACAAGAGTGTGTTGGATGTCCCAAGGAAGATTGTTTCAAACAACTGGTGCCAGAGCTGAGAAAGATCTGCTCCTCATAGCCACTGACCTAGCTACTTGATGTCCACGGCACCTGGAGCAGATTCTCAGCTGCATTCTGGACCAGCTGAAGCTGCTTACTTGCCCAGTGTAGAATACATTGCAATAACGTGAGCATCAAGCTATCAACACAGACTCCAAGACAGTCTTCCTTAAGACAGGATACAGATGGTGAATCAGTTTGAACTGGTAAAACACATCCCTGCCCACATATGCTGCCTCACCCTTCAGAAGTACTTTTGGCTCCAGGAAGACCTGCTGACAGCAAAGGAGCAGGAAGCAGTGTGACTCTCTGCAGAGCAGGCAATCCTTCTGTTGCTAGGTCAGGTGGACTATCCATCATCAAAAACTCAGTCTTGTCTGCTTTGAGGTTGTTTACTCATCCTTGTCAAGTCTATCATCAGCTCTAGACACTGATTCAAGAAACCCATTGCAACACCTAGATCAGAAAAAAAGAGAAGCCAACAGGAGAAAAGACCACCTCCCTAGACAGAGAAGAAACCCTCTCACTAAAACTGCTAGCACAGAAACAAAACAATGGCACTCTCATGCTCGCCTGCAGCGGACCTCAAAGAAGTAACCTTCGCTCTAGAAATGTTTGTCAAGGCAGCCAGAAGCTGAAATGTCCTGGTGGGACATATCCTCCTTTCAAGATAATCAGCATGCTCCACCACTGACTCCCTGCACAGGAAGACAGTATTAATTTCTCCCAAGCCTTCTCCAGGCAAATCTCCCAGTATCCATTTTGCTGGTCTGTGGAGACCATGTTGGACCTTTTTTTCTCTGTCTTCAAAGAATGGTGGAAATTGTAGTTTGGTAAGGAAGCTGAGAATCTTCATGTTACTCCCCCATTTCATTTCCTGAATTATGAATGTTACTGTGCAAACTGACCTTTTCTTTCTTCTGCCCGTGTAATTTCAACATACAGTATATCAGGAATGGGGACCGTTGACCATGCTTGCTGAGGCTGATGGACCTTGGTGTCCAGACACATCAGGGGCAGGGAGAGAAGACAGATTCTCCATCCCTGACATATATTGCCTTCCTTCGGTCCAGTTCCTTCCTTTTTGCTGTCTGCTGCACCATCCTAAAAATTGGAAGCAGAAAAAATCATGCAACTTAAGTGAGTGACAATGTATTTGATTAACATAATTTGTGCAGGGCTCAGATACCAGGCTGGAGAGTGAAGAGGTGGAGAACATCCAATCCCTAGCCAAACCTAGATGAAAACTGATATTCCTGTGAGAATGTAGTCTGTGGATTATTAGTTTCCCCCCAGAAACAAAGAGGTGAGTCTGGTATTCATTATGTAAGCCTCATTCAGATGTAATGCTAAACTATAGTTTTAACTGTGGTGTGTTGAACAAATCAGGGCTCAGACCACAGACATTCCAGCCAACTATGATTTGTTTCACCTACTGATTTACTGTTCTTCCTCCTGTCTCCCTCTGTGAATACCTGGCTGCCATCCCAAATCCCCTTGCATTGCCTGAGGACTAGCAGTGTGTCACTTTATCACCAGCTCTCTTACCATTGGCCTGCTGCAGAAATGGAGCAAGGAATATGGATGTTCTCCTCAAAGCACTTCAGTCACTCTGCACACCCCTCGGTGTGTGTGGGGAAACAGACGTCAAGCATAGCATTCCTCTCTTCCTCCATTTCTAGACCCTCACCGAAGGCTTCTGAGCCCTCTTTATTTTCCTCCCCACACTCATTTTCCTACCACCCCTCTGAACAAAAGTCCTTCATGTTGTGGACATTCTTTCTATAAAGACACAAGTTGTTGTTTTCAGTATGAAAACTTTACTGGTGAGCAAACAGAAGGGCATGTGCTAGCAATAACTGGAGACCTTAGGACAGAAAAAAAAGGTTGGGTGGATTCTTGCAGAAACAGAATTAAGGTTAACTAAGAAGTGAGTGGTGGCACCTGCGGGGGGCTTTGAGATCAAGCCGCGCAACTGTATCTGTTAAACCATCCTTAGAACTTTGTAAGAACAAAGCTGTGTTTTTAGTATATGTCTCTAGCATATGTCTCTTGTTGAATATCTGCAAAAGTTGAAAAACCCATGGTCCCTTTATATTTCAACCCCTTGCGAGGCTGCTGTGGAGCTATCCAGCCAAGCTTGCGAGGGACAGTCTATCATGCAGGACATGAGTGGAGAAAGTTGTTTGTTGTAAAGTAGATGGGCAGAGTAATCCAACTTGCTGGAGACTCATGGGAGCAAAGCTACCGGAGGCTGAGCTGGTGGAAGGGGCCGCCACATCCAGCTGTCACTTGGAGGTCCCTTGGAAGGGAGGATACTTGCTGCGCCGGCAGGGCAGGGCAGAAGGAAACAAAACTCCTGTTTTTTTCTGCCACCCCTTTTCTCTGTGTACTGGCTGCTGCAACAGAGGGCACCAAATGGGACCTGGATATCACGTTAGTACCCCCCTCAGCCCCTCCTCCCACAGGCCCCCAGAACACCCCTTTTTCAGGCGTTCTGCGAGTTTCCACCAGTTCCCCTTACACCAGACTGGGCTTCCCCAGTGGACCTCCAGCTGAGTCAGCTGGGTCCCAGTTCAGCTGTGGCTGAGCCACGATGAAGGACTTATGCCATCATAACCTGACTGCACTGGGAGCCAGCCAGCTCAGCCAGAGGATCACCATATCCAAATCCCCTCAGCCCGGCATAAATGCAAATTGGATTGAGCCCTATGGCTGCAATCCAATACACACTTACCTGGGAGCTTATTTCTGAGTAGACATGTATTGGCTTGCAGCTTAAGATGGGAGGGAGAGGGCCAGTGAGAGTCTCTGACCCGCATGAGTGGTTTTAATTTTGAGTTGTTCTTTCTTCATGTCTCCATAGCTACATGGTCAGTGGGGGCAGAGCAACACATCAAATTAGAATTCATCCAAGATTTCAACTTTGGATGTAATAATAACCCCCAGTTTGCCCTAGGGATGGGGTACTTATGGCCATCCAGATATTGTTGGACTCCAATTTCCATCAGCCCTACCTTGCACGGCTAATGGTCGGGAGTGGTGAGAGTTGTAGTCTGCCAACAGCTGGAAGGCCACAAGTTCCCTAGTCCTGGTTTACATGAACCAAGATTCACAAACCAGCTTCAAAGAGTGGTTTATTATTGTGATTCGTTACCCCAAACAATGGTTACTGAGTCTGATTTGAATGAATGTACAAAACTAGAGTAAATCTGAACATACCATGGTTTAAGTACATCCAAACTAGGGATGGGGGATAAACTTGATTCAGTTCACATTTAAAGCTGAATTTATTAAATTCACATGTTCCAAAACAACACGAGCCATCCTTCAAAATTTGCACTTATCTGAATTTTGCAACGTAATTCTCTAATCAAACAATTGTTACAAAAATGTGTGTATTAGGGGAAAATGTGCATAAGAACGAATATACTAGCAAAAGTAACATACAAAAATACATTAGGAGAAATTGTTTGCAAAAATGTGCACGTTAGTCAAACCTGCATACAAAAAAAAAATTATTAGGAGCAATCCAAACCAACCTCAGCCACAATATTAACAGTGGGTTACATTTGCAGGGTTGATGTTTACTGCCCTCTCTGCTTCAGCTGAACCCCCAACCTGCAACATGGGGATAACAGCACTGCACAAGACTGCAGGGCTGTTGCATGTTTTCTCTCAACCTTAGTCTAACCTGGAACCTGCAATGAAGGTATAGCAATGGACTACATTGCAGGGGTGTTATAAAACACTTTGTCTGAGCCCAACCTGCAATATGGGGATAACAGAATGTAATAATTAGACTTTGTATTAGCACGGGTATTTTTAAAATGTTTACACGAACATAAAAATAAACATTCACTTGAAATTTGCCCTAAAGTGCTGAAGAATCTTCATGAGTTTTTTAAATCACAAATTGCTCCAGAAACGTGGAGAACTGGAAAAAGAACTGAGCAAACAGTGACAAATCCTTCCATTCCTAATCCAAACTCAGCATTATTTCTAGGAATGTCTGGATTGTCCTGTTCTGTTTTCCGTTCAGAAAAGCTGGAACTTGTAAAGGAGCTGATGCTTCAACAATGAAGGAACTGGGAGCTTATACAGAAGCGGGAGGCTCCACCCCTTCCAAGCTCCCAGACAGGCTCTGATCTAGGGAGGTGCTTCCATGTGCTTTCCCCTCCTCCTGAGTAGCCTCACATCCATCTTGTTGGGAAATTTGGCAGTGGACCTGCAGATCCTGCTTGGCTCCTCATCTCCCCTATTCCTGTGGCCCTGGGGGAGGTGAAGGGGGCTTTTCTGGTCTGAGAGCTGGCCAGGAACCAAGGCAGCTGGTATGGTGACCTCCAATCCTAGGGCAGGGATGTCTGAATCCAACAGCTCTTCAGGGTCCCTGGCAGGATGGAGATCTGCTGGGAGGTCCTGCTTCTCCTGGTCTTCTGCCAAGGAAGCCTCAGATTCCAGGTCTGTGCAGACTTGAACCCTGACATCCTGTGAACTCCAAAATATTATTTCAACTAAGAACATACAAAAGACATTCCAGAAAGTGGTGCTTGGTTCTGTCATGTTGCAGCATCCTTCATTTTATTCATTGCCTATATGAAACTGCTGAGTGAAATCATGAGGTGATTTGCGGAGAGTTGTCATGTAGGCTAACATCTAGTTTCCAATAGCGGACAACCAGAGGTATCCAGGAAACTCACAAACAAGACATAAAGACAAGAGGCTACTCAAAGTAGTGGTACTCTAACAGCCTCAGAGAACTTGGAAACAAAGGAGAAGTTTATTAAATTAACTATGAAAATGAATAGCGTGTTCTGCACAGTATTCTGTTTGTTATTCAATTAGATGTAAATTCCATTCATTTTCTGCCATTGCCCTTTTAATTTTCAATAAGTGATAGAGTTTAGGAGTGACAAGGCATAGTTGCTTTTCAAGACAGCAGGAGATAGCTGTAGACCCAAGCAGATGGGCAGGAAATGCTTTGGGTTTTGTATACTTGGAGAAATCCATTGTTTGGAAATAATTGAACAAAGTTTTATTTTTTAGGATTTTCCACTGAAATGTGATCAGCAGAATAAATGTACATGCAACTAGCCTTTTAGGCCTTCCTCTTCAATACATACCTGAATTTAGGTCCAGCAGGTTGCTAACTGAAGATATATGCAGTATCTTTATATCCCCTAATGTGGTGATAGACAAGGTAGCTGTAGCTTCTCCCACCTGCCCCTCCTCTTTTTCTTTGATCTGCTTTTCTCCCTTACCTGCCATGCAGAATATTTTAGAAAGCTACTCTGCACAGCAGGTGAGATGGAGAGAGAGATGACAGAGTCTGGGATGAGACAATCTGGAGAATCTTCAGCTGCCTTGTCTCTGTCAAGCGCTCATAGCTAAGAGCTGGCAAGTCCCTAGAGTAGATGGGGATGTGGGCAGTCAGTCTAATGACACAATGGGAGAGCCAGGTGGCCTCCTTTATGGCAAGTTGGATTTGATTCCTGGCTCATCACAGACACAAGGGAGAAGGCAGTCCTTCATGTGGCCAGGCCCCAAGCAATCAGGGGCTTCAAGGATAAGGACCAGCACCTTTCATTGAGCCTGGTAATGAACCAGTGCAGATCAGATTCCACTGCAGTTATTTATTTATCTGTGGTATTTCTAATCCACCCTTCATCAACTGGTCAACACCCTGGCTGCTATATTCCATACCAGTTGCAACCTCCAGACCATTTTCAAGGGCAGTCCCGCATACAACACATTACAATAGTCCGGATGGCAGGTTTCCAGAGCATGCGTTAGTGGTGCCCATTCTTTCACTGTCCAGGAATGGTTGCAGTTGGCATAACCAGGTGAAGCTGGCAATAGGCGCTCCTTGCCCTGAAGTCACCTGGGTATCCAGTGACAAAGGTGGATCAAGAAGTACCCCCAAATTGAGCATGTGCTCTGTCAAGGGGAGTGCAACCCCAGCTAGAACAGGATGTCTCATCAGTTCCCAGACCTGAGCACCCACCACCCACAGCATTACTGTCCTGTGTGGATTCCGTTTCAATTTATTGGCCTACATCCAGCCCATTACGGCCTTCAGACACCTGTCCAGCCTCTGTACCACCACATCTGATTTAGATGGAACAGAGAAACTGAGTTGGGTGTCATCAATATATTGATAACACTCCACCTCAAATCCTCTGATGACGGCTCCTAGTGGCTTCACAGAAATGTTAAATAGAATGCAGAAAAAGATTTAACTCTGCAGGACCTTCTTTTAACTCTGCAGGACCTTCCCCACAGTAGTTCTCTATTTCTACTGTCTAGGAGCAGAAACACAATATCACCATAACTCCAACCCTCAGCCTACAGAGTTGATCCTGGAGAGCACCATGGTCAATGGTGTCAAAACCTGCTGATAAGTCAAGGAGAATCAATAAGGTTGTGCTCCTCCTACCTCTCTCCTGACAAAGGGCAACAATCATGGTTACCAAGGCAGCATCTTATTCACGCCTGAAGATAGACTGAACTTGGTCTCAAGAATCCATTTTTTCCAAGCATGCCTGGAGTTACATTGCCACCATCTTCCTGAACACCTTTCCCAGTTAGGGAACATTAGTGAGGGGGTGTTGTTTATCTAACAGTTCTAGGACCAGAGGCCTCAAGCAGGGGTTGCATCACCATTTCTATAAATGTGGCTGGCACCTCCTCCCTTGCAACAATCGATCTCCTTCAACTAGATTTAGCCATGATGGGCAAGTGCATGTGGTAATTCAAATCCCTTCAGGCAGCTTGTTCATCAGTCCACAAGAACTAAAACTGATCCAATATAACTTGACAAGGCAACACTGTGGTCGCCTCCACTGGGCTTGTCCTAAATGTGGCATCCAATTCACTGTGGAACAGAGTGACTTTATCCTCAAAGGTTCTATCAGACTTGTCACAGCAGGCTTCCAACAGTTCCAAATCCTTCATCTTCTGGCCAGTTTCACAAGCCCATCACCATCCAGAAAGCACTGCTAAGTTACTTGAGGATGATGTTCCTTCTTTGTTGCCGTCACTGCCACGTTACCCATATTTGGTCAGATTCACCTGGCGATTTACACTACTTATGTTCTAGCTGCTGTCCTTCCAGCTGCATTGTCCAAAGATGTTTCGCCCACATTGAACAATTGTCTGGCAGCAACATTTTTGACTAATTTAAATGTCCAGTCCCTTTCCAAATAAAGATTGTTACAGTAGTCTGGTTTGAGGCTAGCCACTGCACATACTTGTCTTTACATATGTCCTATGGAATTCTTCCCTCTCTTCTCCCTTTGCTGCATAGGCCTGCTTGTGCCGTTGGAGCTGCCCTGATGTAGCCTGACCCCTATGAAAACTTCTGGGACAGGCTTGTTCTCCGGCTTGATCAACAAGGGGACTCTGTTGTGTACCCTGTGAGAGACCACTTTCCTGTCTTAACGTCCTACTTCCTACCTTGCTTTGGCCTTGTCACCCTCTTGCCCTTTACCTCAACTTGACAGAAATGGGGCCTGATGTAGAGTTGGACAAACCATGAAATGATCATGGATTTCTTCGCCACGTATGACCACTAAATTTGTAGATGCCTGAGTAACCAGGCATCTGGGATTCTTCCCAGCCCTTCTAGAAGCAATTGCTATCACATTTTGTGCTGCATGGACGTAACCACGCTTTTTCTCCAGCCAGCTAATCCACAATTAGCTGCGTTCCCAAGCACATTTTCATTTAATACCAACCACTGCTGAGCAGCTGTTCCTTGCAAAGCTGTTGCTGTATGTGGAGCAGCTCACAGTTGTTTCACTGCTACCCCTGCCTCCTACTCTCCAGCAACATCATCTTGCAGAAACATCTGTTCTGTAGCACCAGTCATTAGGGAAGCACTGGCAAGATGGTCTGTTGGGAGGTCAGCTAACATTCTCTTAGTGCATGGTAAACATTTTCATAAAACTTCAGCAAATATTACTGTGATGTGCAACGTGTGATCTCATACCCCACCCCTCACTTTGTACACCACTCTGGGATTTAAAATGTTATATGAAGAGCAGGCTACAAAGACTGCAAATAATAAAGCCAATGCCATGGTTGATGAGGAAAAGAAGAAATTGGCTTGCAGAAGCTGCAGTATCAATTAGGAGAGTGTAGAATGAACCCTGCTGAGCAATGTTGCTAGTCTAATTAAAACTCTTTAGTTTGCATAGAAATTCAAAATCAGAGATTTCACCCGAGGAGGAACTCCCAGATTTGATTCATATTTCATTATGAGCAAACCTTTCAGTGGCAACTCACAATATATTTATTTCTTTGTAGCTAGTTGTCATGATTCAGATTTCAAGAGGCCCTAATACCCCAGTCCTAGTCCTAGTCCTGGAGCTGAAACTGGTTGAAGGCAATGAGCTGAGGGAAAAGGTGGCAAGAGCCATGGCAGTAGCAGTGCAGCCCTGCCCATCATAGGGTGAAGACCAAGGGAATGCTGGCCCTGTTTCCAGGCAACAGAGACCCAGACTTGTGAGACACTGGCAATCTTGAAGAAGCTAGGGAGGAAACACAAAGTGAGCATCAGCTGGTGAGAGAAGCAGGAAATGGGCAGCAGCATTGAAGGGCTAGAGATAACCAGGCCACAGAGGATTCCCTTGGAGCTTCTAGGGGTGCATATTCCCCTACCAAGCTGGTTTCAATTTAATCTGCTTCCCTTTGTCTCAGCAGAAACCCTGGACTAAGAATCTCATACTCCTTACCAGGTCCTGCCACAATTCCCCATATCACCACAATCTTTGACTTATGAAAGCAGACCACCCAGCCAACCTGCCACAAAGGCTAGTGTCACCATCCCAGCACGGAGTGAGAGTATTTCTTTGTGATAGAAAGCCATCAGTCTCTACCAGTAACCTTATTTGCCTTATTGCAGAATTGTGAGTTTGATTTATTATTGCTCCTGTATTTATGATTTTGTAAAATTTTTACATTAGTTTTTCCTCTATGTATCCTTATCATTTTGTTCCCCACTCTGGGATTTAAAATATTCTATGAAGAGCGGGCTACAAATACTTTAAATGATAAATATAAACAAACAAACAAATAACCAAAACAGCTCCAGAGTTTTGGACTTTTTCCATGACTCTGCAGCCATGATGGCATTTTGCTTCCCACTGGGCATTCCCAGGCCAATGGTTAATGTTTCTTTTCAGATCTGGAACTAGCACTAGTCCTTCTGAACAGCCCATGTTTGATGGGGCTTGTGCAGCAGATTTTTCCTTTGGATTGTGCTCCTTTTATATATACACTGTACCTTTTTAGCAACTTTGAAATGCAAATATTTCTTTATTGCAACTAGGCACTCTTTTGAAGATTCAGTGCAAGTCACAGAATTATCGTGTTATATTTCCCCCACTTTTCAGAACAATGAGAAGTTCCCGGAGTATAGCTCTTACCTGGGTTCTGGGTTCTTTGGAACGAAGTCACTGAAACCGTAAGGAGGTTACTGGAATCTTAAGGTGTTTTGTAATATTTCTTTATTTTAATTATTTACAAATATCAAGTTGAGCGCAGGTGGGGTCACAAGTGCAAGACAGCTAAATTCATTGCTCCGCATCAGATCACTAGAAAGGAAGTACCCCCCCTCCAAGAAGATGCAGAGCCCCAAAACTCAGCTCTCTCACTCAGACGCTGCAGTCTGTGCCCTTTGTCTTCCTGCCTCCTACCCATAGCTAGATTACATCATACAGTTGGGGGAATTATGCCCCCTACTCCCTTCTTTGATCAATATTTTCCATTCAGGACAATCTAGAGTGGTCCTCTGTCAAGAAGCAATTGTGTAACAATTGGCTACTACAGAGACACATCACTTGAATATTCCAGTCTATTAACTGTCAAGTCAAAGTCTCTGGCCAGGTACTGCCTGAAGGCAACCCTCAATGATACTTCTAGAAAAAGAAATCCTCAATTATATATATCAAGGAAAGACGGCAGGAAAATCATATAATAATAATAATAAATAATAAATTTTATTTGTTAGTCGCCTATCTGTCCGAATTGACGGACACTCTAGGCGACTTACACAATATAAAATAAAATACAATATACAATAAAATGCAATATACAATCTAAAAACACAATCATCAATTACTCTAACATCAACCATCAATAATATATCAAAAAGCTAATCTACCCCAAAATTCTTGTAGGCCTACCTGAATAGCCAGGTCTTTAAAGCTTGGCGGAAACCCATCAGGGAGGAGGCATGATGAAGATCATAAGGGAGAGAGTTCCAGAGGGTGGGGGCCACAACCAAGAACGCCTTCTCCCTGGTCCGCACCAGCCTAGCTGTTTTGACTAAACGTAATTGTGATTAACCAAACAGAGGTTTTTATTATATTAACAAAACGTTTCAGCTTCCGCCTTCATCAGCTGCTAACATACAAATATATATATATCAAACATATTTGGAACAAAATTTGCATTTGGGGGTAAAAAAGGGAAAAAATGACAATGGTAGGACATGCAGGGTACATCCCTGCAACCAGTTAGAATTCTTAAGTCTCTTCATTACTTATCACACATTAGTCCATTTAGAAGTTGGAACAGGGATGTGCTGATGGCCCTACCCACAAAATCATGACCCCACTAGAACAGCCCCTTTGTTTTATTTGATTTAAATATGTTTTAATTGCTTTTTAAACGGTTTTATTGATCATTTTAATGTTTTGTAAACCGCTTATAGGTCTTTACAGTCAAGCGGCATATACACTTTGTTACATAAATAAACACCTGTGAGTTCAGTGTGGACATCTGCAGAGGAGCCATTATGCATGAACAGTTACTCATGAGTAGGGACTATACTCAGTTGGAATCCCTAATCACGTGGAGCCATTACAAGGTCAGGTCTAGTCAGTGCTTGGATGGGGGACTGCCTGGGAACAGTGTATAAGCCGCCTTGGGTTTCTATTGTGAAAGGAAAGGCGGGGAATAAATGTAGTAAATAAATACAAATAATAAACTTGGATTCCTGCATTGAGCAGGGGGTTGAATCCGATGGCCTTATAGGCCCCTTCCAACTCTACTGTTCTATGATTCACCCCCTCTTGGTCAGCAGCGACATGAGGTGTTGGGAAGTTAGGAGAGCAATGCAGCCCCACTGGCCACTACTGCCTCTGAATGTTAGTTGTTGGGAATCACAACTGGGAAGAGCACTGTTGCACTCATGTGCTGCTTACAGCCTTCCCATAAGCATCTGGTTGAAAAAATGAAAACATAATGTACCTGATCCAGCAAGGCTCTTCTTATGCTCCTTGAGTCTTTCCATAACTTCCCAAAAGACTTCCCAGAACTTAGGCTCCTTTTAACAATCTTTTAATCAGCATTACTACCTCTTATATTACTGGTACGAGGCTGAGAGACCTTACACTTTGCATGAGGTCATCTAGGCAGCTTATAGCAGGGGGAGGGGGATTCAAACCAGGACCTTGCTGTTTCCAACCTATTTTTGAGCGACTGTGCTAAGAGGGAAATATCCTCTCCATTTCTCTCCATTGTTCCACATTATTGATAATCTCACTAAGGAACCCTAGGACTCCTAGAAATAGTTTGCAGCCCAGTGGAACCATGGATTATGATAAAGGACAAAATCCATAGATAGCAGGAAATCTGTTAGGCAATCAAATGCAACCCAATTAATTAGCAAGGTATTAGTTCTTCATCTAGAAAAGAAAGTGTTGATTGGTGGCATTCCAAGCAATCAGACATGAGCAGCGAAACACACAAGCAAGGTCAGGAAGAGGTCAAAGGAAAGCACAGGGCAAGGGGATGGAAAGTGTTGAGGGTGCATTCAAATGTACATTATTAGTGCAACCAGGCTTCAGTGGAATCGCATTCACACTATGGTGATCAGATATACAATAGTCCTGAAGGAATATAGCCACTGGAACAGTTTTCAGATTAATTTAAAAAAAAATACTAAGATGCCTAAAACATTTTGGAAGAATCTGCAAGACAGCCACCAAGGGGAGATGAGCAAATTAGAAATCAGCACTGGAGTTGGAGTGAAGACACGGGGAAGCAGAATCCAGCCTGCAGTAAAACAAAACATAACAAAAAGCCCACCACCACTCCACACTGACTTCTGTTCTTACCTGCATCCATCAGCAGCCCTGGAATGGGGGGGGGGGGAGAGAGCCATTTGGTTGACCGTGGTGAGCTGCCCCGACACCCCTTCAAAATGATTAGGCAAAAATATTGCTGTTGTAGTCAAGGCTAACTGTTAAAGGGCAGGGACAGGTTCATCCTATTCTGTAGGATGCAGGTTGCGCACCCAGTGTGCCCAAGAACACATTAATTGGTGCCCCAGGCAGGAGTCCCAGACTATGAGCTTTCATATATTTTTTTTAAAAAGTATGTCTCTAGGTCTCCTGGAAAGAATAAAGCAAAATGTGCAGGTAGCCTTTTAAGCAATTTCTGTGAAATTAGCCATCCTGGCTGCTCATTGGTTTTAACCAATGAGTGACACCAGTATTCTGCTTGACAGGTGAGTTGTTTGGACACCGGGTCCTAGAGAGATGCTGTTTTCCCTGTTGGAAGTGGAGCAAGAGCAACTCCTGTTTGGGTTCTTTTGTTTGTATTCCAGAAGGAAGATAGAGTTAGGGTCCTCCAGCTGGCTAGGCTTCCCTACTTTTACCTGGGCTGTTCTCTACCTAACTCCCTTCCGTTCTAAACTGATATGCTCAGGGAAGCTTATCGCCCCTTCTTCCTTAGTCTTCTTCAACTGTCTGAGGAGAGAGGAGACATGTTTGTCTTTGCTCTGTCTCCTGAGCCATGAGGGCAATACCGAAGTTTGGGCATTGTGCCTCCAACTTAGTTAGTTAGAACTAGGTATGCCTTTCCTATCTACTATGTATTTCTATAAATAAAGTTGATTTTCTTATTTTACTAAGTCTTAAGTCTCAGTGATCTAAATGCAGGGTAAAAACCTGCTTCTAAGGTAAATACATACACTGGCTCACACACAGCTCAGACGGCTGAAACACTCTGCATATACATATTTCCATAACATTCCCCTTCCCTTTAGTGCACATTTCCTGTATCTGCTTTATTGTCTAGTAGTCCTTGGGATCTTCTTGTTTGCCCTTCCTTTTTTCCTGGCAACCAGGATGCATCGTTCCTATGGTGGGTTTGTCTGAGATCAGGTACTCCCTAGAAGTTATTTTCTGCAATTACCACTACATAATAAGTGTGGGTGAATGTTAAAGAATCCCCTGTCCAAATGGCAAGTGCAAAATGTGAAAACTGTGCAAAGAGGCTTAGAATGATGTCCAGGCACTCATTAAGAATTCACTGTATAGTTAACTGACAGTACAATGGTGTACATGTCAACTCAGAAGCAATTCTCTTTGTGTTTAATGGGACTTATTTTCAGATTAAGTGGGCACAGGAAGGCAGACTAGACTTTGGTTCTTGTGGGTTAACAAGAGGGTTTTTATGCCTTAACAGCTGTATCTCCACAATTGGGACCAGCAGGATATAGTTGACTTCCCATGGTAAGCATGAGGTTTTTGGGGGTGGGGTGGGGGGAGCAGCAATGACTGTACTCTCTCTAATTTTATGTTATGCCATGCCCCCCATATCAGCCATTTTCTGACTGGCACCCTTAGCACTCTCTCAAAACTCAAAATGTGCCCACTTGCTCAAAAAGGGTGGAGAATTCTGCTGTAGGACCTGCAGCCAACTGTAGCACTTTCTTTGCTGTTTTTGGGGAGTACAGCTTAGCAATGGAGACAGAAGGGGTAGGAGAGAAGGAGTGGTAGGGAATGAAAGAGGAACAAAATCACACATACTATTTTCTGCGACTACAATGACTGTAGCCATGAGCTACTTTTTATGCTGATACAATATAACATATACAACAATCACAGGCAAGAGAACATCTTCGATTGCAAGTACATATTTTTGAAAAACCCTTAAAATATTATAGACAGTGTCTGAAACATTTAAAATACTTTAGTGGAATCATCTTTTTTTTAAAAAACATTTTTGGACGTACTGCAATCATATATCAAATTCAGCCCAGTGCACAATTCTGGACAGGTGACTTGCTTTTCTTCCTGCAAACTGCACTCAGTGTTCAAGGTTTCACGCTCATTACTTTTCCCGGCATATTTTAAATCAAGTAGAAGAAAAATGTACAGGCAACAGAATCAGAGCTTGGAAAAGTTACTTTTTTAAACTACAACTCCCATCAGCCCCAGCCAGCATGGCCACTGGACTGGGCTGATGGGAGTTGTAGTTCAAAAAAGTAACTTTTCCAAGCTCTGCACCTTGTACAGTAAAGCAGGTAAGTCACGCAGTATATGTACAATAAGTGCCACAAAGCACACAACTACAATTGGATTATGAAAGTGTATATATAGACAAAATAGGAGTAATCTGAGGCCATTGGAGCTGAATTACTGTTTCAGCATTAAGAAATGTCTTCATCTGGAGAAACTCAATGGTCCTTTCGTTTGGAGAGATTTAACAAACATTCCAAGAACGTCTTCTGCTTTTGACTATTATATCCAGCGCTTGTGAGTTATTAGAGGCATTTATGGGATTCAATTAAAAGTTGTTTTCATTCTGAAGAAGATTTTCAAAACAGGAATACACTGGATACCTGTCAATATTTTGTATTAATGTAACATTTTGTACTTTACATGGTATATATTTCTGTATTTAGTACACTGAAATGTATAACCCTTGTATTAAGTACACTTGCATGTATGTATTTTTCGGGTTATCTGTGTAATCAGCATATTGTTATTCAGCCAGCCATAACTGTGCATCTTTTTTGTGTTATTTATACACTTTGATATTTCAATTGCAGTTGCATGCTTTATAGCACTTATTGTTCAGGTGCATTATACAACTGCTGCCCTTTGGGTGTGGTATGTCATGCAGCATACAAATCTACTTATTAGCATTAACTTTAATATTTATAATTCCATTAACATTAAAACACAAATTAACTGCCTTTGGAAAACTGACGTATAGTAGTTCTGTTCACACAGGTTGCATGATAGGTATTGGAAAATTATAATGTTTCCTAAAACAAATGAGAGGATCCAGCAATTTCTGAACTACTAGCTGTTCTTCCATCCAACACTGATCACCCAGAGCAGGATTTTTTTTATTTATAATTGCCCAGAGGCACATAATTGTAATTCACACGCAAAGCACACACAACTACAACACACCTGTGCATTTTCCTCATGCGTTTATACATGCCATCTTGCTTAGAGTCACATTTCATGACATTTAGAAGCCTACACACAGTGGGAGAAAATCCTCAGAACTGGGAATTTGACAACACCAGTGCAGAAGGATATTATAGTCAAGTTTCATACAAGAGACATCATAAGCTTCAACAAAGCTTTATTTGGAGTGAGGGATATTAAAACACTAAGAACAAAAGAAAACAAATACAGAAGCACAGCCCTGCAGGCCTCAACTCACACCCTTCATAGGACAGAGACAAACTATATCAGATCCTGGGGGGGGGGGGAATCAGATCTTAAAGGAATAGTAATCCTTCTACCACATATTCCATGCACTAAAAGAAAAAGTAGTAGTACTACCTCAAGCATGTGGAGAGAGTTTTGCTAACACTGCTAACATAACTTGTCTTTTCCTGCTTCTGGTCGGCTTGGCCACAAGCCAGTGGACTGGAGCAGGCAATTGGAAAGAGACTCCCTGGCCGAGACCCAGCAATATACGCAAAATATCTCTTAGCAGATGTAGATCCTTTTGTTACATTTCCAGTCGCAAGGTATTGCGCGGCAGCCATAAAACAGCGCATATTCATGGTCTTACAAGAGGTTTTATAATTTTATATCTGCATAATTTTAAAATATTTCTACCCATGTATATTTTAATTAATTGTGGATTATGTATTATTGGATACTGTTTATTGCTGGTCTTTGACTGTATTAATAAAATTCTATTCTATTCTATTGGAAAGAGACAGCTAAACTTAAGGCAGAGAGTCCCTCTTGTTCTGCACAGAATAGCCTTCTATGATAGTAGTGTTGTGAGAAAATAATGTTCGTTTCTCGCTCTGGTAAAAACAAGACGCTAACAGCGGTTTAGGAGTGTTTGGTGTATGTACCAATATTGCCTTGTGGTCAATATTGCCTTGTGGGAGTGGTGTCTGAGACATGGCTGATTTTTGACTGATAAGGAGAGCTTGTTTCCATCTAGAGTGAAGAGGGGTATTGGAAGAGTTCCGAGGTGCTTCAATGACATCCATGAATGGCTGCCTCTCATTACAGTGATGAATCTAGATCTTCCCTCTTTCTGAGGCTCAGATTCAATAATTTTGTGGTATGATAATACATTCAGACATGAATGTTTCATATAACTTTGCCCAAATAAGGTCCCTGTGAAGAATACCATTTTTCCCCCTGTAGCTGCCCATTTTGGGTCTAGCTGCCCATTAAAAAAAGCCCTGTACTAGAGAGAAGGAAAATATTGTCCCACTTGTGTTGTACTTCTGAAAAAAAGAAACATATTAGGTTTAGGGTTAGGCAGAGAAACAATGTGGCCAGTGTACACTCTCCCAGTTTTGCAGCCTGGATATTGTAGATTGTACAGTGTACACGAACAAAATCATCAGGTGACACTGTTGGTGGTCAAAGCGCAGGCACTTGATGAGTGCTAGGTATGGACTGATTTCGGTTAACTTTGTCATCTCTGACCTTTGGTGGATCGTTGCCTCCCAATGGATTCCAAAGTATCTCTTTGTTGGATCTGGAAGAATATAAGCTGTGCTCAACAATGTATAGTTCCACTGGATGGATAAAAAACATAGACAATACAGTATATTAGAATGTGCAGATGTATTTTGTCATCTGTTTTCAAGTTTCTATCTTTTCTTTGCAAATGACAGGGCATGGAACGGCTGTTTTTGCTGTTGCTTCAGTCAATTCTTGGGCAGTGCTAATCACACATTCAGTCATACTTTCTCTTGTTTTTAAATTTGTCCTCATATCTCCTCCGAGCCTGTCTGTGAGACTCTCTGAACTACTGCTCTGTACTGGAGTCATAATTTTGTATTGGAATCGTCATTTTCATATCAGCTGCCTTGCATTCATAATTCTTCTTTTATATCTCTTCATAATGTGCTTTTTTCCTTCCTGTCTTTCACTCTGGTGGTTCTGACCCTGCTTTTCAGCAGAGTAAGCGTAAGCAACATAACTTTACAACCTGTGGTAATAACTTTCAGAGAGATGACTGTCTTTCTGCCAAACTGTTGCAATCTCTTGTGGCTCTCCTCAGTTGTTGTATTTCTCTTGTTAGGGCCTCTTAGTATTTCTGCTAACCCTTTTCCGAATTATTTATTTACTCATTCCATTAAATTCATTCATCCCTGCTTCTTAAAATAATAGCTTTTACATGTACAAAACATTTCATTAACACACATTTTTAAACTCCCAGAATGAATGTAGAAACACAAGGCTATTATGCCACGCAAATAACTAAAAAGTATACTTACAAGTAGGCTACCTGTAGGTCAATGCATAATGCAGGTTGTGGCAAATTATTAGTTTCTGTTGGACTGTACATGGAGGAAGCTAAAAACAAACAGGAAGCTGATTCTGTTACTGAGGCTGCAGTAATTCTGTTACAATGAAAAATGGAAAGATACGTCACAACAACTGTGTTTGTTTACAATTACTTGGAGTTTTCTTTGCACTGGTTACTCTTTTAAAAAAGGTTGAGGCACTTCTTATGGAAACAGAATCACTACTAATTAGTGATTGTGAAGAAGGAAGGGCATCATGCTTGCCAGGGCTGGCACCAGGCATGACTGGGTCTTTGGGTACTAGCCTGCCCTGGGCCCGCAGCACCCACGTGTCCCACATACCTCAGCTTGCATCATGTCATGTAAATGATGTGTGCATATGCCTGCCATCAACCAAGACGGTGGCAGAGGCGTCAGTCCCTTAGTGAAGCCTCTGCCGCTATCTCAGATGATGGTGTTGTGGATTTTCCACATCAATGGCAGGCATGCGCGCTATGTGCACATGGCATTCTCAGGGATGGGACAGGTAGATCATGGGAATAGCTTATTGTGCTAGCTTATTGAAGCCCATGCTCTCTGTATTTGGGGGTGGCTGGGAGCTCCCTGTCTGCAATCTGCAGCATTGTTGTCCGTGCACACTGGGTGGGATCTCTTTGCACAACATGGCCTTTCTTTCCTCTCTTCCCCCTTCTATCTCTCCACATCCCCCAAATACACTCTGGGTGGTTGGGGGATTGACAGCAGATTTTGGGTGCACAGGGAAGGCTAGAGGAGGCATGTGACATATCCTTAAGAGAGTCCTTACCCTTCTCTCTGTACCCTGGCACTCCCTGGCAGTCACTAAGTAGTTAAATTTACCTGGGCATCTAAATGCCCCAACTTTGGTACTGGTATTAAGTGCACAATTGAATAGCCCAATGTATAGTGAGGCTCTACCACCTACTCAATACAGAGCAGTAGGACTCACTTGTAGCCTGGCTAAAAGGCCCAAGGTAACGATGTGGGGTGAGGAAATATAAATTTTACAGAATACCCTTGGATCAAACCATGCAAGTTGTACTTTAAACAAAACAGTTTGGTTTATTTATTTATTGCTACATTTAACAAAATATACAGAGCATGGAATTACAGTAAAATAAGTGCAACAGAAGGTCAATTTAAATCATTTTATACGTTTTCTAAAATTTAATCCTAACCTTCTCAACTCTCTGTAACAGGGGAGAAGAGAAATTAGAAGTCCCATTGCACAAGCGGATTTCTATTGTTTGTCTTTCTGCCTTCTGCCCTGCTAGTCTCAATGAGAACCAGCCACCATTGGGTCCCTGTTTTATCTATATCTATATTTTGAACGGGCCCCATGTACTAACTGTGCATGCCAAAGGTACAAATCTCTTTTCCTGAGAGAATAAAGGAGGAATGACTTGTGTTGATATATCCAAAGTTAGATATTCTAAGTCCTATTGATTTCAATGTGAATGATATGCATGTGTCTAAATTGCTTGCACTAACTAACAAGACTTAAAAGTGTTGAATTCTGGCCAGATTGTGCCAAGTTATATTGAAGAGTATTATGAAAAAATATACACCACAAACACTCTTAGAAGACACTGTTTTGTTGCTATTTATGCTTGAATCCTGCCTCCTGTCTTTGAAATATCTTTGCCGTACCTCCTTATTCACAACTGAATAGTGCACAGTTGTGCAAAAATTTATTACCAGCAGCAGTTCAGCACTTGTCAACAAATGCATTGTAAGCTGGATAGAACTAACCGTTCACTCTACTGTACTGGAAGGATGACTGGTTTGGGCAAAACATTCCTAGGAGGACACTGTGAAAGTTCTGGGAATGACAGATCTAGGTATAAGGGATTCTTTTATAGATGAGGCATCAGAATATAATAGTATTAAGCAAGGCTATGCTATGATTTATTAGAAGATTATAGAACTCTGTAAGTGCCCAGTGCTCTTACTGGGAGGAGAGCAGGATATACATTTAATAAATAATAATAAATAAGTAAGTGTTAAAGGCAGGTCATTATTTCAGCACTGTTACTTCTGAGTGTTCAATGAGTTCAACTTCCATTGTTTTCAATAGGATGTGTGCCAGTGGAGCATCTACCTAAAAATTATTGAAAGAACTCAAATATTAAACGGCTGGTCTTCAAACAAAAATATGTAACATCTCTAAGATTGGCTTCTCTAGTGCAGTACTGGAAAGCTATCAACATAATGCTAGTATTTAAAAAGGGATCCAGCATGGATACAGAGCAGAGGGTGGTTATATTAACATCTGCTTCCAGTAAATGGGTGGATAACATTATTTAAGATAAAACTGTTGAGCACATCAAAGAAAATGTCTTGCTGAAGAATACTCAACATGATTTAGAGTTTTTGAGAGTCTCAAGAAGCATGTGAATGGAGGTGATCCAAGATGGGGCCAGTTCCTTCATTCTGCATCCCAGTCTGTGTCTGTGTTAGAATTGCTTAATATGTTTTTTAATAATGTTTTTAACCCTTTTTAAAAGTTGTTTTTTTTTAAAATGTTGTTAACGCTGTTTTGTTTTAATGTATTTTAAGATCTGTTTTTATGATGTTTTAAAGTGTTTTTAGCACTTTGTTTGCCGCCCTGGGCTCCTGCTGGGAGGAAGGGCAGGATACAAATTAAATAATAAATAAACAGTAAAATAATTCAGCAGGCCCTGGGCAAAGTGCACTCTAGTGGGCCACCTCCTCTGTTGGTGAGCCATAGAGACCTTACCTGGCAGAGAGTATAGGAAGGGCCCTGCTGGATCAGATCAAAGGCTCATCTAGTCCAGCATTCTGTTTTTATACCTGCCAAGCAGATCCCCTGAGGAAGCCTGCAAACAGGACATGGACACAAAAGTTGTACTCCTAAGCAACTTGTATTCGGAAGCATACCACCTCCAGTACTGTCATAGCTAGTAGCAACTGATAGCCTTATCCTTAACGAATTTATTTAATCCCCTTTGAAAGCCTTCCAAGTTTGTGGCCATCTTGTGAGAACAAATTCCATTGCTTGACTATGCACAGTGTGTTGAAGCACTTTCTGGCTCTCCTGAATCTTACAGTATTCAATTGCATTGGATAACCCTGAGTTCTGGTATTATGAGAGAGGGAGAAAACCTTCTCCCTATCCACTGTCTACACACTATGCATAATTTTATACACCTCTATCTTGCCCCTCCCCAAACCATTTTTCTAAACTAAAAAGCCCCAGATGCTGTGACCTTTCCAGACAGGGGAACTTTAGCAGCCCCATGAAAATGATGGTGATTGTTTTCTGAATCTTTCCCAGTACTATAGTACCATGTTAGAGGCACAGTGACCAGAACCATACATAGTATTCCATGTGCAGTCGCATCATAGATTGCTGATGACACCAAAATGTTTAGGGTGGTAAGAACAACAAGGGATTGCAAGGAATTCCTGAAGGATTTTTCAAAACTGGGTGAATGGGCAGTAAAATGGCAAATGCAATTCAGTATCAGCAAGTATAAAGTGATGTAAATTGGGGCAAAACAATCCTAAATTCACATGTACGCTTATAGGATCTGAAGTGGATATTGGAAGGATTCGGTAGGGCTGGGAAAGATGCAGAAAACAGCAATCAAAGTGATAAAGGGAACGGAGCACGTCCCCCATGAGGAAAGGTTGCAAAGTTTGTTGCGTTTTAGTTTAGGACAAAGGTGAGTAAAAATAAAGGTGTGGAGAAAGTGGAGAGAGAGCTTTTCCTTGCTTCATAGGACCAGTACAGTATTCAGGGCAATCCAATGAAGCTCACTGAGATTTAAGACAGATAAAAGGTGCTCAGTCCAGACAAGGATGAAGTGCTGTGGGTGGAGAAACCAGCTGGTCTGGATGGACGTTTGCAACTGGTCTTGGATGGAGTTGTACTCCCCCTGGAGGATGAATTTCACAGCTTGGGGTTCTCCTTGGCCCAGTGTTTTCTCTGGAAGCATAGGTGGTAGGGGCTAGATTTGCCTTTTATCAGCTAGGCTGATGCCAGCTGCAACCATATCTGGAAAGAACAGACTTCCTCAGTTACCCACTACACTAATGACACTGAAGTTATACTACTGTAACGAACTTTGTGTGGGCCTGCCTTTGAGGATGGTTTGGAATGCAGCTATCTGGATGTTGACTGGGGTGGGGCAATCATATGGCACCAATATGGTTACTAGTTTATTTCTGGGCACAATTCGAAGTGCTGGTTTTGCCCATTAAGCCCTAAATATCGTGTGCCTATTTGTGAGATCAATTAGACTAATGAGCATAAGGGACAGGATCATCTCAGTGGTGGCCCCACACATGTGCAGCTCTTATTTAAGTTGAGGTCTGTGTGGCTCCATTTCAAGCCTTCAAACAGGTATTAAATGGCTGTTTGATTCAAGTTGATTTTTTTAGAGTATGTTATATATATTATATTGATCAGCTGCTGATTTCTTTATTTGTTTAAAATATTTTCCTGGGCTGAATGCCATTTATTGCTATTGTTTAATAATTATTGTCCTTTATTTCTACATCTGTCTTTTGTAATGTGTTATTGTGGGAACTATGTTTCAATAGAAAAAGATTTGATTCCACACTTCATGTTTATTTCATGTAAGCACTTCTTCACACAGTACAGTTAACTAATGGAAGTGGCTCCCACAAAATGTTTTGTGGTGATGTCCACTAACTTAGATGGTTTTAAAAGGGGACTAGACAAATTCATAAAGGATAAGGCTATCAATCAATCCACATCAAACATATAAAGCACCTGGCTTCCTGCAAATAATCTTAGGAACGGTAGTTCACCCCACACAGAACTACAATTCCCAGCAGCCTTAACAAACTACAGTTCCCAGGATTCTTAGGGGGAAGCCATGTGCTTTAAATGTATGGTGTGGGCCACAATGGCCATCCTTCCGCCTCAAGGCTCAGCATGTAGGTGCCCTCCTGTTGTGCTTGTCAGCTTTTCAGAGGCATCTGGTTGGCCGCTGTGGGAAAGAGAATAGTGGGGACTTTATTAGGTCTTTGGCCTGATGCAGCAGAACTGTTCTTATGTCCTTAACGAAGCGTGTCTCTGCCATTAGTCCACCAAGTTGCCTTAGGCGAGGCTTTCTCTCTCTCTCTCTCTCTCTCTCTCTGATCTTCTTCTCCCGTTTGCTATTTGGGAATGATAATAACATTGATTGACTTTACAGGGCTGTTGAAAGGAATTACAAGAAGCGAATGTGAGCCCTCTGAAGCGCATGATGTGCACGCTAACGTTAATAATACGCCTCCGCTACTGAGGTGAGCGCTAGTAACACGCCCCATTTAGTCCGTTGCTGAGCCTCACGCGGACGCTCCTGGGGGAGAAGTCGCTCCCACCTCCACCCTTTTAGGGACAATGCTTAGTCGGGGGTGGGGTGCAAATGAAAGCAGGAGGAGTCAGGGGCGGGGCTACTTGGATTTGGCTCCTCCCAACAGCGCGGGGCTGCGGGCGGCGGCAAGCCGAAAGAGAAGGAGAAGGTGGTAGTTTGCTGTCGCTGCGGGATTGCTCTTGGAGGCGCTCCGCTGGCCCCGTCGCCGCCGGGCCCCCCGCTCTGTTCCTGACGCCTCAGGGGGCTTCCGGCAGTGTGGGGGAAGCGGCGGCAGCCGCAACCGCGACGGAGGGCGAGCTGGAGCAGCAGCAGCAGTTGGGCCAGCCTGTGCTCCGAGGAGGATCCGCGACGTCTCCGCCGAGACCCGGGCAGGGCGACCCGGCCAAGGTTGTCGGAGTGGCTGCAGCCGGTGCGCGGAAGAGATCCCAAACGGAGCGGAGCGAGCGGCGAGAGTGAGGATGCTCGGCTCCAGCCGTCCGGCCCCGCCGCCTCTGGCGGTGCTGTTGCCGCTGCTGCTCATGCCCGGCGGGGCGCTCCGGAGCGGGCTAGGCATCGCGGCCGGGAGCGAAGGTGAGAGCGCGGGGCTGAAGCGGGACTGGTGTCGGGCTTGGAGGCTCAGTCTGTGTGTATGCGCGCGCGCGCGTTCAGTAAGTAGGCTGAAGGTGCTGCAGAGTCCATCCCCGACCCTTTCCTGGCTACCTCGATCTGAACATCCGGCTCACACCGAGGCTGTCTCTCGCCGTTGGGTCTGGGGGGCTTCGGAGGCGCCGTCCCCCTTCCCAGAATCTGGGACAGGAAGGCAGCAAAAGCCAGCCGCCTCCTCCGCGGGTCGCTCGCCGCCCTTAGTTCTCCCGTCCTCTAGCACTTCATTTCACGAGCGAGGTTGGGGGCTCTAGTGTATCTGGCAGAGTTATTTTCCTCTGATCTGGGGGCTCTTGCCCCAGTCCCTGCTGTGTCTTTGCAGTACCCAGTGCTGAATGCAGCATACTCTGCACCTGCTCAGGGATACCTTCGTCATATGCTGTATGTCGCATATTCCAGGCTTGAGCTCTGGCGTTGCAGATGGAAGGCTCGGCAAAGCTCTGGCATAAAACAAGTTTTGCCCTTCTCTCTCGCCCTCCACCCTCGCCCAAGTGCCCAAGAGTATTTTTATCTGGCGTAGTTGCCCGCTAATCCTCCTGACAGGCAGGGTGGCAAAAACATGGAATGACCTGGCTTCTTTTGCATCCTGGCAGAGAGAAATTCACCTGGCGAAGATTTTCCCTATCTCTTCTATTTTGAGGCCAGGAAAATCTTCATCTGCTTAATGCCTACATGGCCGGCTGTTGTTCAACCTAATGTACCAGAGGAAGGTTATTTAAAAAAAGTTAACGAAACCTAATGGTAAAAAGTGTGGACAAATTTTCCTGATCTTTCTAGTTCAAGCATGTGAGAGAAGAGGGATTTCTGTTCTAAAGAGCTTGTGATTGTGCATATAGGGGCTGGTCGTTATAATGCAGAGTGTAAGGGGGAAAGTGGCCTATGGAATAGTGCTCATGTGGGCAGCTGTGTGTCCACTTTGTAACAGCCGATGGTCCCAAAAAACCATCTTCGTTACTCCCTTTTCGGCTTCAGCTTGTTTCCATGATTATGATGGCTTCAGCAAGTTAAGGTTGGGTTTTTCTTTTTGTTTTGCGCCTGCTTCTGTGGGCTGCTGAATAAGTTCTCTGGCTTTTTGTCTTATTTAGGTTGGCAGCTTCACATTTTAAAAAAAGACATTGGGTTCAGTGTAGAGTGGTGGATGTTGGTCTTTTTGGAGGGCAGAGGATTAGTGGGAGAAGAACCACTTTTCCTAAGATTCTGTGGGGTTGTGATGAGCACAGGGAAGCTCTGCACCCAGCAAGCAGGTTGCCTGCCTGCTCCTCCTGCCTGAAGGTAATGCATATGTCTGGGTCGGTAAACTAAAATAAAATCATTTTTTAAAAAAAATTGGAGGTGCCTCTAGAATTCCTGCTTGTGAGTTTGATGAAGGGCACGGCAATGGCTTGAACAATATGCTCTGGTCCATTTAGATCTTGATGAAAAATAAATACAGAATGACTTATTTGGAGAGCTCCTGTGTATGAAAGCAGGCACATTCTGTTTGCTTAACTTGAGCTGTAGCCTGTAAGCACTAAATAGGTGCCTATACATCCTCTCCCCTCCTTTGTTATAGCATCATTTCCCCAAATTCTAGCACTGAGAGCTCTGAGAGGAGCTGAACGTGTGTGTGTGTGTTTGATAGCAGAAACTCCTGAGTCGAGGGAACCAAACTCTTCCTGTCGTCCAAGAGGGGGGACAATTCCTATCTCTTTCTGATATGTTTACAGTTTCTGGGATGGCTGACCCTCATCCTTTCTCTTATAATAAAATAAAAATATAATGAGATCTGCTGGTGGGGGGGAATAGGACTCCTAATGAGTAATTTTGCAACAGGAAAACTAGATACCTTTGAATGATTATTGGTATGTAATAACTCTGTTATTCTAAAGCCAACGTATAATAAGGTTTTCAGTAAGCTTCCCAGGGTTGGTCTTTTTTATACTGTATGACTTGATATTCAAAGCCTTAATGACAATTTATATATGTGGTGTGAATAGGAAGAAAGTGAAAAAAAAAATTCAAGCCTCTCACCCAATGGAAAATGACTTGTTAAGAAATAACTTCTTCAAAGGTATAAGTAATTCCTGTTTAAACAATAAAAGTCTAGACAGTGGAATCTGCAACAAAATGTGGCAGTGTACCATCCCTCTTAAAAAATAATCCTTGCCAGGGTGCCAGCCAGCCATTCCCTCCTGACAGGGCATTCCACTCTTCTCCCCCTCACCCGCAGTTCCAGTGGCTAAGAACATAAGAACATAAGAAGAGCCTGCTGGATCAGGCCAGTGCCCATCTAGTCCAGCATCCTGTTCTCACAGTGGCCAACCAGGTGCCTGGGGGAAGCCGGCAAGCAGGACCCGAGTGCAAGAACACTCTCCCCTCCTGAGGCTTCCGGCAACTGGTTTTCAGAAGCATGCTTCCTCTGACTAGGGTGGCAGAGCACAGCCATCATGGCTAGTAGCCATTGATAGCCCTGTCCTCCATGAATTTGTCTAATCTTCTTTTAAAGCCGTCCAAGCTGGTGGCCATTACTGCATCTTGTGGGAGCAAATTCCATAGTTTAACTATGCGCTGAGTAAAGAAGTACTTCCTTTTGTCTGTCCTGAATCTTCCAACATTCAGCTTCTTTGAATGCCCACGAGTTCTAGTATTATGAGAGAGGGAGAAGAACTTTTCTCTATCCACTTTCTCAATGCCATGCATAATTTTATACACTTCTATCATGTCTCCTCTGACCTGCCTTTTCTCTAAACTAAAAAGCCCCAAATGCTACTGAGCAAGCTTAGCTCTTAGTGGGCTTTAAAAATTTTTTTTGCCCCCTTATGTTTTTTCTTAAAGATTGTTCTGAAAAATTTAGGGTTCCCTTGAGCATGCTGATTCTTCTCTCTTGTTTCTCAGTGGCCCTGGTGTTTGACTGCAGTACTATCTGCATGTGTGCATAGGGTGGTAGCCTCAATACTGTAGAATCACAGTGACCATATTTGTATTGGTATGTGATTTAATCTGTCCTTCGTGGGATAACATTTCTGTGTTGAATACGATCATTTGGATTACTGAACGGAGGAGACTAGATGTTTCTAATGTGGTTAGAAGCTGAATTCACCTTTTCCTGTTTTTTCCAGTGACCTGTGCTGATACGATAATAAAAGACTGGTAGATTTTGGGCTTCCCCTTAAAAATGTTCAGAATGATCTTATTTATGAGAGTGGTTGTGAAATTTGTTGGAATCCTTTCTAGGGGTGTGTATGGTGGCTGGTCATTCTTCAGGGGACAAGTTCAATTTGCGTTCCTAAGCCAAGCTTAAGCTCCTAAGAAAAATAGATATATAGAAAGATCGGATCAGTTCAGAAATCATACCAAACTGTGGTTTGTGCTAACCATAGTTTAGAACACAAGCCATGGGTTCCATTCCAAAGAATCAGCCACTGTGGCTGAGACCCATCATTCTGCTTTCCTTTTCTGTCTGCTCGGCACTCCAGTATCTAGGTGCAGTGTCCTGTTGAGGTAGATCAATAGCATAACTACAGTTTGTCAAGTCATGTGTTACATCTAAGTGTAATTAGCACACACCATGATTTCTGATTTGCTGGATGACTGAAAACCATGGTTTGCCAATGCTTCCTTAATGTGATTTCTTAAGTGTGGTTTCTGAATTAAGCTCCAGAATGGGAGAGGTTCCAGATGGGCAGTGAGGTATATTTATAAACAATATAGTATTCAAAAAGTTGCCACTCTCAGAAAAATGAACTGAGGAATGCAAATTGAAGTTACAGACTGATTGTATTTATGTCTTGGCAGAGATCTAGAACTCAATTGATGTAACAATTTTGCTCTGTGCAGCATGTTTCAGTAAGGGGTATGCTGTCATGGGTGGATCTATTGAAAGCATGGATCTTTTCCTTTTGGAGAACACTGTTTTTTACTGACAGTTATTCTGTCAAAAAGCCCCAGAGTTGTGTGTGCACCTGTTTCAGCTCTAACCGTTTTCCCAAATCAGTCATTGGGGGACAGTGTCTTTCAGCCCATAACTTGTAGACATGTGAAGCCTTTTCAGTTATGCCCTCCTGGTATTTCATTTGTATGGCAAAATGAAATTAACCCTAGTCACATCCTACAAAGTCAACATATGCAGTGCAGGAATGGCTGACGTTGTGGAACTGACTAGATTATTGGCTTGATGTTGTACAATGAAATTTGAAAGAGGGCAGGGGAAGGTTGGAAAATAATGGATGAATGATACAATCAGAGACGGAACTGGTGCATAGTCTCTACTTGGCTGCCCCTTTTCAGTCACTTTTCTTGTCCTTTTTGAGAGGTGTAAGGCATTTGGGCCATTGCTGAATGAGGGTTGGAAGTGGATCTGGTTTTATTTGTTAATGGCCAGTTGGTACCATTTGGAGGTTTATTTGTAAACAAGCATTATTTGACAAGCGCTTTACGCAGCAGGGGTAGCTTGGCCAATTATGACTGAACAGCTCTGTCTTTGAAAGCGATTCACCCTGCAGAGAACCAGCCACCATTCATTGGTACAATAGTCATTAATGTCCTTTTTCTGTGGGCACTTGACAGTTGCCAGCAGTTCAGTTTTCCGAATTGCAGCTGTATCCCTTCCAAGATGCTGCAGAGAACTGAGGAGTACTTGAGCTGGTTCTTTAGGCTGAAGGAAAAGCATAAACTAATGTCTCCACGTCAGTTTTTTTTAAAGGTGTGTCCATCCCTGCCCAATCAAGTTTCTATTGATTTCAGAGAGTTGGCATATTCTTAACTCTCTCTCCCATTAAAATGAATGAGTCTTGAAACGATGGAAGGACCTTGCTATACAATTCAGATAGGCTTTTTATTTTTATGAAGTTTAATTTTCTGGCAAAAATCTTCAATCGCATGGCTTTGTAAGGGTGTTAGCTTTTTTTCCCTTTGAAGAAATAATAATTGGAATTCTCTTGCTGTGTAACAAAAATCTTACAGTGGTATTACTATACCACTGAGTGAATGTAGAGGATTTGGTTCTGGATAGAGAGGTTTCTCAAAGTTAACCTGCTTGCACTTCAGAATATGAGTGGATCAGAAGTGAAACATTAAAGCTAGTAAGTTGAAAGCTCTAGTAAAGATCTTCAGAAAGCGATGCAAGGCTAAAATAGGCTTTTGATGAGCACTCTAATGACATCACTTATGTGCTTCTACTGCTCAAGACTTGGCTCTTTTATTTATATATATATATATAGTAACCCCTGTATTTGAGAGGTCCTGTTTCAGAGGTTGCATTGCCAAGTATTTTGCATTTCCTGTCTCTCCCCTACCCCCAACCTCTGTGGAGCCAAACTGTTGCTTGAACTTTATATGAAGAATTATGTTGCAAATGTATGTGCAAAGATTTTCATTGTGGTATCTTAGTGCTCAAGGGAGATGGTACATTACATTGGCTCAGTTTATGGTTTGGCGGATCAGAAACAAGACGTGAGCTCTCGTATTTCCTGCACCCCACACCTCTTTTGCATCTTCCTTTACCATTTCCTGTTTAGCATTTCCCATACTTTGACATTAGAACTATGGCAGTTTTGGAGAGGTAATTTTTCTCGGGACCGTGACAGGGCAAGAGAGAGAGTTAAACATCCTCTCCCCACCCCCCAGGGTCCTGGGTTTGTGACGGGCTTCTCTGGGTGCTGTTAACATAAAAAAAGCTGTGCATCTTAATTGTATTCATGCAATTAATGTCATTTCTAGTTTGGCCTTTAGTCAAGGTTGTACAGTTACAATCAGACTTGTTCTTATTTTGTCCCATTCTGGAAAAGGAAACCATGGAGATGGACAGAGTAAATCCTGACCAAAAGGAGAGCACTAGAACACAAGAGTCTAGTTTCTATATGACTTTCCCCCTTTTTTTGAGCATTTACTGCTAAGTTGGTGTAGTTTTCCCTTTAAATTTTATGTATTTTTAAAAAATGTGGATCATTAAATTTTTTAAATGTACATAAAATTTAAAGCTAAAACTACACCAACTTGAGTATAGACTTATTTTTTAATTTTCTTGTTTTTTGAACATCGTGGTCTCCAGAAAGCATAGAAACCAGTAAAGCACCTTGGGTGTTCAAAAAAAAAAAAAGAGAGTAGAATCTTGTATTCTAGTGTTCTCTTTTACATTGCTCATGTGGCGTAGACAAAACTTCAGAAATATATATATGTAGTATTTTTTTTTAAAAAAATGCTGCAATCTGAGCATGATAACTAGGAAGGTAAGCCTCAGGAAAGTTGGTGGGATTTAGTTCTCAGTAAATGTGTTTAGGGCTGAGATTTTAAAACAAAATTCTAATTCTAAAATTGAAATATTTGTTAATCAGGTCACTTGTAGGAGAAATAACTGCTGACAGTGGTATCCTTTTCAAAACTTGTCTGTGTGTAAGAGTTATAAAAGAGGTTCCCAGATATGATGCAATGTAAATTTGAAGATGCACCTAATTGTCTTCATGATCTGAGAAGAGGGAATGCTTGAATATCTGCAATCCGATACACACTTACCTGGGAATAAGTTCCATTGAACCCAGTGGAGCTTACTTCTGAGTAGACATGTATTGGATTGCAGCCTTAAGTCCCTTGCTCCCACATTCTTAGAATGCTTATCTCTATCTTTAATTTTTTCATGCATTATTTAAAGGGGAGGAAGAGGGTGATCAGGCCAATAGAGATTGTGAGGTGCAGCCACACCAGAGACTTCATGCTGATACTTGTCTTGCGTGGAGAGTGTGTGGTCACAGACACAGCATTATTCCACACATGTTAAGGTATATCCATTTATTGAATTAATTAGGGCCTTTTGTATGTGAAGTGCCTAAGCATACTCAAATCTGCTTTACCTGTCTGTCTATAGTTAGTGTCAAGTGTGTCTCGACAGTGTTAAAATTAACTACCTAAGTCATTAAACTTTTGCCTAAGTCTTCTACGGCTCCATGTTCCAGGTATCAACACTGATGAGGTTTGAATTATGTGATTTAGATTGCCATATGATACTTCAGGGGAACTATGCACATAAGGTACTAGGGATCAAAGTGACCCTGCAAAATGCTGTTTTAATTTTTAGCTGCTCTGTATGTCTATAGGTACATTGCATTGGACCTGTTTCCACTGTGAGAAAGAGGCCTAAAGGTAAATAAATTTGCCTGTTATGAAAATATACAAATTACTCAGGATCACTACAAAATAGTTTTTGGAGGTCAGTAGTTGCCTTCAGGTTTACCTGGGCCTTCACCTTGGCATTTAACTCCCAAGAAGGACCTTTATATGAGCCCTCCTTTCTGTTTACAGAAATATCTTTACCAAATGTAGCTTGGAAGGTTATCCTCAGGCATCTTTGTAGTCAGCCAGCAATGCATATGTAGATTTATGTATATTTTTTATATTAAGGGACTCAATATTGTTGGCCTCCTTTGAAAAAAGAAGAGAAAAGAGTGAATTTGATTATCAGCTTCAATGCCAAACAGCCACAGTGAGTGAAGAGCTTTCCCCTGTGTATGACCTATGGGGTGTATGACCTATGGGGTGTATGACCTATGGGGTGTATGACCTATGGGGTGTATGACCTGTGGAGTATGTTTGTCAGGACTTTTCCACAATGCTCTGTGCCATAAGAACAGCCTTGCTGTTTTGGACCAAAGGTCTGTCTAGTCCAGCATTTTATTCTCACAGTGGCCAACCATAAGTCAATGGGAAGCCCATAAGCTATGCACAAGCAATAGCACTTTTCCACACATGTTCCCCAGAGGCATTTAGAGGCATACTGCTTCTGAACTTGGAGATAATATAGCCATCACGACTAACAGTGCTTCGTAGCCTTTATCCACCATGAATTGCCACAGTGCTTCATGCGGCTGAGTTTAATTTACCATACAGTGTGTATAATATTCTTAAGTGGCTTGCCTGTTTTAAATTGTATTTGTGTTAGTTTAGTTATGCTGCAAGCTTTTCTTTTCTTTTTGCCAGGAAAAACAGGATATAAATATTTAAATAAAAGAACAGTGCAAAGCTGGGTTTACCATCCACTGTACATCTGACAGTGTCTGACAAGTGTACCCGCTTGATACATAGTTTGCAAATCCGGTGAATGCTTTAAACCAGGAGTGGGAAGCTTGTGGCCCTCAAAAGCTGTTGTTGGGCTTTAACTCTGATCAGCCCCAGCCAACATGGCCACGCGTGTAAGAGACATGGACTGCTGAAACCACAGGACTGGACATCTTGCTTGTTGGGTGATGTCTGTTAAATTGAATTGAAACTGAATTGAAACTTTATTTTTACCCCGCCCTTTTTCCAAACTGGAACTCAGGGCGGCTTACAAATAAAACTACATGTAGTTAAAAACATAGAAAAACATACAATTAAAATACAAAACTACGCACAACCTTAAAACCGTAAAAGGCACTTAAAAATCTAAAAACAATTTAAAATAATACAGATAATTATATAAAACAATAAAACAAGCCTTGTAAAGCCCAATCCTAAACACCTTCTATCCCCAAAGCCTGTCGGAATAAAAAAGTCTTTACTTGCCTACGGAAGGATGGCAAGGAGGGGGCCATTCGTGCCTTCTTAGGAAGGGAGTTCCAGAACCTAGGAGCAGCCACCGAGAAGGCCCTATCTCGCGTCCCCAACAATTGCGCTTGCGAGGGTGTTGGGACTGAGAGAAGGGCCTCTCCTGAAGATCTCAGGGCCCGGGCAGGCTCGTATAGGGAGATACGGTCTGACAGATAAATCTATGCTTGTATATTTTATCATTTTGGTGAAGTAAAGCAACCTCTACTTTCACCTTAATTGGGGCTCTGTTGATGTGCTGCTAATCTCCCCTTGTAATTAAAGTGCAAGGCAACATGGTGTGCTGCGACTCTAGGCCCAAGATCTTGAAAAATTACGCCTTGGTGATACTATGTGTTTGCATGCGGGTTTGTGTGTACCGTGTGATCTAGGACATATGTAGACTTGGTAATGTTACTTTTGGGGGCAGTTGCTCTCCGCAGTCTCAGGAAGGGGTCTTTCCTATCACCACCTATTACAGATAATTTAACTGGATATTCAACCTCTTCTACTGATATATAGCTTTCTCCTCCATAAAAGCTGTAAATGCAGTTGGGCCAGATGTATGCAGCTTTGCTTTCTTGGCTCTGCCCAGAATGCTGTGGTTTTAGCCTCTGTATGTTGTACGGGAGAGAAGAAGATCAGGCTTTAAATCACATAATAGTTTGCTCTTTGCAAATTGAGGGGGGGAAAACGCTAATGGTAATAAACAGATTTAAAATGTCTTGTGTAGTATGGTGATCTAATGACCTTAAAGTCTTCTGCTCCTGTTGCTGTAAGCCTATGGGTTTAGTTCTGTGCAAGCTTACTCAGAAGGGTAGTTCACGTCACTATGAAGAACACTGTTCAGTAGGTTTGCTGAAACATACGACTCTTTCTTGTTACCTTCCGCTCCTGCATGAATGGTTCATAATAATTACAATATGATAGGGATGGGATTCATTGGCCGGTGCCAGTCTGAAAGCATTCCGTTGACCTAACAGGCTGTTATCAATTAGAGTTTGTTCTTTGTCTGCTACCTGCTGCTTTTACCAATCCGTTTTTTCCCCTCACAAAATATTAATATTGATATTTTTAAAGGAAATATTGATATTTTTAAAGGAAATATAAATAAAATTAGTGTTCTCAATATCAATATTTTAGAGGCGGATTCTTTTAAAAAATCCTTTTGAAAATAGCCGTGGAAAATCATTACATAAAAATTGGATCCACAATGATAGACAATAAGCGAATTAATAGAAAATTTGGTATCTAATCATATTGGGTGGAATTGCAGCACATCCTGACAATGTGATTTTAGTCAATATCAGGGCTGTGGAGTCGGAGTCGGTAGAAATGTACCGACTCTGGCTTCAAAATAAATTTTGATTGACAAATTTTTAAAAAAATATAAATTCAAAATGTCAAAGAAAATTCCCATGAAGTCAGCTGTATTTGAGCATTTCACCATAACTCAAGATGGAAAACATTTTGTATGTCAGTGTATGACACAGGACCCAGATGAAGACAAATGCTGTGATGCCAAGATCAGCGCATATTCAGGCAGCGATAAAAATGCTCCTATGAGAGCTTCCAATTTAAAAAGACATTTACAGCCCTTTCCAGGGCTGTGGAGTTGGAAGCAATTTTGGGTGGAGTCGGAGTTGGAGAGTAGAAAAATAGAGGAGTCGAAGGTTTGGCGTACCGACTCCACAGCCCTGGTCAATATGAACCTCTAAATTAAGGATGTATAGCTGAAATATGTATCACATCATTTCTTCTGGAGGAGTGGATAAGCTATTTTAAAACGAGAGTTCTAAATTATTGGTATAGTAGCTGCATCAAAGTTGGAATTTGATAATTATTAGATTGATAAGATAAATGTATAGTATTGGCTCTCAACTTTAAGCAGTTATTTTCTGCTGCTATACATTTCTGCACACAAAAGAAACTTGCCCCCCCAAATAGTTACTGGCAAGCCTGCAGTGTTTTAGTTTGTACATTGGCAACACTATAACTTGATATAAGACCAGCTATTGGCAAATGAAATTATTTTGGGTTAACTGATAAATGCTGTGGTTATCAGAGCAAGCAAACTCTTGGCTTCCTCTTTCCCCTCCCCTCCAAGAGTTAGCTTAGTTGTATGTTCTGCCATCTTAATCAAGAATGATGCCAGGATGTTATGAAAGATTGGCCACCAGATTATCTAGTGGTGGTATCCAAGGCCCAAAGCATGAATTTTGGTGACATCACTACATGGAATGACATCAGTTTCCACTGAATTTTGGCCAGAATCAGAGCATTGTTTGAGTAATCCCTCTGTCTTCATTGGCAAATAAAACAAACCTCTAAACAAATCAATTTATTCCCTGTACATTTTACAATGGAGTTATGTTCCTATGAAAGATAAAGTTCTCATTAGTGATAGTTTCTGGGGATGGGGGTGGATTTTGTAGAGTGGCTGTGCAGAGTTGGTCCAAGACCTTTTATAAGAAGTATATATATTTGTTTTCACCTGTGACATGATTTCTCAAGAGAAAGAGAAAGGAAACAGTGAGCTTGAGAAGGCGAACAATTGTTTCCATGACATGGATGGAACTTACTGAATTTTCCAGGTGTGGTAATTGCAATTTATACTAAAGGCTCTTCTCCTGGGGGAAAGGACTTGTGTAAAACTTTCTTTTAGCTTTAAACGAAGGGCCTGACCTGTTCTAGGCAGAGAAGCATCTTCATTAGAAATAGCTATTTTTTAGAGAGAGGGAGCTGAGCTGTTTCCTCCATGGGTGCAAAAGTTCTCTTGCTTGAACGGGCACAGGCCACTGGCCCAGGGTATACATTAATTTTCTGAAGTGATGGAATACATAACCTTATACGCACTTCTGAAATAAAACTTGTAAATTAAGTAACTTGGTATATTTTGATCATTTCCTTTTAAGATCTGAAAGAAGCTGTATTTTTTTCTACGAAGAACTTGGATTTGCAGAGAGAGAGAAAGGGAGGAGGAGGAGGTTGGGCTTGAAGATTAAGCTGCTTGATCAGGGTACTAATTCAATAGCTTAAGCCCTGACAGAAGGATGGCAAAATGACTGAGGCAGTCTCATCCTATGGAAGCTTTGCATGGCCCTGCTCAGATTTCAGTTCCTCATGTACTTGCATTCTTTCTCCTGTAACCATGAGGCCTAGAATCTTGTTGAATCTTTGTCAGACACCAGAGTGTGCCTGAGTAGGTGAACCTGCAGAGGCTTTGTAAAAACTCCTGTTCAAAGTACTAACCTTATTTTGAAGAGAATGTAAGTCAAAGCACTGAAATTTATTTTAAAATGCAAATGTCAATGAAATCCAATATAAATACAGGTAATTAATACAATAATGGGTAATGGATATTTTTGGTTACATCTTTACATGACTATGCAAACTAGTGAGTTTATTTAATAAAAGCATTGGAAATCGCACCATGAATTTATTTCTCACACCATAGCTGCACTGTTTGAATGGCATAAGAAGGTTGCGTATATGAAACTAGTGAAAAATTGCCTGGGGTTTTGATGAGGACCAAATCTAACTTCTTGCATGGAAAAAATAAATGTCCATGTAGGATATTGCATGTGCTCTATGTGTGTGAGCCATCATGTCATGTAGTGAGGTGCAAGTGTGTCAATGCACTGTACTTCAACACGCCACAGGAAGATGCAGTGCTCGCGTGGCAAGCACATGCATGTGTCAGTCACCCTTAAAACTGTACATGTGTTTCCCAACCCAAAAGTGAGGTCCTTATTGTAGAATTAATCTTTTGTGAAATGCTCTTTGTTTTGAATTCCTGGCTTACCAACATGTTACCTGTGCTCAGGGACAGTGTTTTCAGATGTAGATCTTGTGAGCAAGAAAGAAATGAGCAGCCTGTTGGGCAGATGCAGTGGGTGAGGCTTAAGGGCATGACTGGTGTTGATGAATTCACATCAGACATGACTGTGGGATACGTCTTCTTACAGGTGTACAATGGACTAGGAGTGGAGTTACTGGCAGTTTGTGACTTTTAAGTAAAAGCTTTGCTTCCCCTTGTCAAACAGTGTGGAAAGTTGCTACTGCCTCCCCAAAATAAAAAGGTCTTCAAAACTACCAACTCCCATGGAATGTATCTATCTATATAATAGTGTACGCCCTCATGCCTTGTGTTGTCATGATGTCACAGCGGGGGCAGGGCAAGCTGGCAGGCAATGCAGGGGCTGCAGCCTGAATAGGAGGCTGGGTAGCCCATGGGGGGTGCAAGGGGAGCTTTGGCGGGACTGGGGGAGCTCCAGCAACCTGTGGGGGGAAAGGGGGGCTTTGGTGACCTGGGGCAAAGGGGTGGCTTTGGCAAATGTAGGGCGGGCTGGGGAGCAAAGCCCCTTGTAATGGATATATGTGCTGTAAGTCGCTTGGAGACCATTGATATGAGGCAGCTAATAAATAAATAAATAAATAATATATTTTACTTGGGATGCCACAGCTAAAGGAATTGCTTGTTCAGGACTGGAGAACAAAACAAAGAACACCTGCACTAATGTAGTTCAGATTTTGTGTCCTGAAAACCGTGGTTGGCTGGAGCTCGAAAGAGGAACATTCCTATTAGGGGTAGTGGATTCTCACGGTAGCATTTTGTTGTAGGACCTCACTTGTTAATCCTTCATTAAGGCCTTCATATTTAGGATAGGTCAAATCTGTTACTTTAAGTAAATGAATATGTCAGTCTTCTTTTGTGCCTGTAGTTTAGTCTTTTCTGTGTCTCTCTGCTCTCTCTCCCCCTCACCCCTCCTTATCTAGTTTAATAGTATGCATGACATATTTTGTTAATTGCATTCTAGAAAAAATGCATATCAGGAGCTTTGTGTTAGGTGAACTTCTAGCAAAATGCTCTTCCAGTTGAATTGTATCAGTTTCAAAATGCAGAAAAATTCCTTTCTCTCTCTCCTCCCATGCTGCCCAGTTTAGCTATTGTTTAGCTCAGTGGTTCTCAAACGTTTTTGGCTCGCGGCGCACTGTAAAACATATAAAAAAATTCTGGCGCACTTCGTGTACAAAATTAAAAATATATTAATATATTTTATACTATGAATAAAAATAACTTAAACTATAGAAAACTATTACCCTATACAAATGGGTTTCTTCTCATTTTTAAAATATACTTTCATAATATTTGAGGCACACCTAACCACCTCTTAGGGCGCACTAGTGTGCCCGGGTGCACCGTTTGAGAATCACTGGTTTAGCTGTTGGGCTGAGTAAAAGTTGCAAAACGTCTCTTGCCACCATGGGGCCAGTCTTCCTGTTCCATGTGCTTTAGCATTTGATCCGGTCAGGGGCTCAGGGGGTCTTAGACCCTTCACTTTTTTGGGAGCAGGGTCCCTGTGTCTCCAGCATCCTATGAGCTAATCAGCATGAAAGGGGAGCATATTAGCCACAAAGAATCTTCTAACATGCTTCCTTGTCCTTTCCTGCTATTTGGAGCCAATCAGAGAGAAAGAAGGTGAGTCAGTCACTGAGAAGACTCTTTGCAGTAGCTAACACTCTCCCCTTCATGCTGATTGGCTCCTAGGGATAACTGTTGTTATAGGAGAAGGCATGAACAAAGATCTCATTCTCAGCCCAGCAGGAAAAAAAAGGATGGGAGGAAACATAGCTGTGACTATCATGAAGGAACCCTGGACTTCTGAATTTGCCACTATGCTACTGATTCCAGTGCTCTCTCACATGCAAACACAAACTTGGCATATGATAGCTGTTTACATTTTCTCATCCGGTATTAAAGGGGAAATGGCCCTTTAAGTTTAAAACAGAAGCAATAGGTCTGAGCCAAAATGCAAGTCCCATTTTCATGAAACCTTTTGTTTTCTGTCAAAAGGCCCCCAATTTGGCATTCTTTTGTGTGTGGATAAAAAGGGGTGAAAATCTTGCCTTTAAAAAAAAAAAAAAAGGCAATCCACAGCACAATCTTTCCATCTATCTTGACAAAGTGCTTGCTAGAATAGGGAAGGGAATGTCTATTTCACAACAAAAAGGGATTTACCTCTTGGGTGGGGGGGGCACACTTCCTGCCCTCTAAAAATTGTATTTTTTTGCTACACTCCCCCCATCATTCAGCTCAGCCCTACAGCAGAAAGCAGTTGATACCATGTGCTGCTGCTATATACTACTGCGCTATATTTTTTGGCTAGAGATGTCGGCATATGGCCATCCAGCCTGTCTTGCCAGCTTTTAAAGTTCTGGGTCAGGCACCTGGGATATTGATGCTGCAGTGAGCATGCAGCTGGAAAGGAGAGAGTGCACTTTGCCAGTTTGTTGCCAGCCCCCCCCCCGCAGGCAACACACAAAGATTGGACAGAACACATTCCTGCTTTTTACAAGCAACCTTCCCTGAGCTTTCCTGTACCTATCAGCACTTCCTTGTGAGCCTGGGTTTCATTTCTCACTTGTAAATTAAAAGTGCACATGGTAGGCACCTTCTGTACGGAACTTGCTATGCAGCTGGTTCTGAAGTTTAAAACATGGTAGTAGTTGTGGGCCTTCAAGTCTTGTAACACAGTGAAGATGTTTCCACTGTGAACTGGATTAATTAATGGCTGGAAAATCGGTTTTTCTGGATCACTTATGGATCAGGGCTCAATCCTGTGGATGGGGAACTGAGACCCAAATGCTGCCCTCCCCCAAGCCTTCAGTTGGGCAGCTGACCCTTGTCCCCAGGCCACACCACCCATTTCATATCCTTATTGAATGGTTTTGCCTGGCTGGAATGTGTGCTTGAACTCTGATAATGCTTCTTGGTTGGCTGGATGGAGAATAGAGGTGTGTGTGTGGGTGTGTGGGTGTGGGTGTGTGGGTGGGTGTGGGTGTAAAAAAAGGAGTCGTCTTGTAGAAAGGTAGAATTGTTGTTGCTTTGCCTCCTTTTGTCTCTAGCCCCACCCACCACTGGCATGTGGCCCTTGGAAGCTTGTCCAGATGGGGATGTGGCCCTCAGACTGAAAAATATTTTCCCACTTCTGCAGTAGGCCCTGGCATGCATCTGATGACATCAGGCATACACAAGGTCCTTGGTGCCCCTCTGGACATGAATTTAGGCACTCAGCAGCAGCACCCTTTTTTTCCTGTGGCCCTGGGCCGTTTGGGAGGACTCAGTTCATGTCTGGAGGAGTGTAGACTTCATGGAGGCCTGAATGCTTCTCTGCAAGCCTGGGATGGCTGGGCTTCCTGGAGCTACACAAGGATCAAGTGAGGTTACTGAGAATAATGCCTTTAGCATCCTGGCATTGCTGCTTGTGAAGGAGGGAATATGTTGAAGCAGATGCCTATCCATCATTCCCATCCATGGGAAAGCTGTGTTATTTTGTGAGATTATTCCATTGCATGCATTTTCTTCTTCTTAACAAGTGGTTGAGTATAAAAGCTGCTTCTAACCTGTTTCTTTCCATAGCTGGCTTTCTGTAGCATCTAAATAGATTCATCCTAACTCCCCCCCCCTTCCTTTCATGGAAATAATTAATACAGTGCCTGCTTCTTACAGTGGCATTTTCATTTCTTAGGGGGGTTTAGTCTGTCTTTTGCGTTTTGATTTCCTAGATCACTGAGTCTGTCTCCTGGTTTCAGGAGTGGCTTAGATTTACAGCTTTGCAGAATTACTTAACACAACAGGGAGAACAGCAGGGAAACAAGTAATTGCAGTGGAACAATGAGATCGATGAGGATTTATGAGGGGAGAAAAGTTTTGACTTGAAATGATGAGGCTTGGGTATCTCAGTAGAGCTGCAAGAGTTGGTATGGGGAAGGTGGTCTTCTGGGGCAGCATTGGAGTTCTACTGCTTGGCCATGGGCTTGTCACCCTCAACTTGGGCTTCTGGTGGGAGAAGGTACTTGTTGCATGTACACTTTGCTGCATGGGTAGCCAACATCATGCCCTCCACATGTTGCTGGACTTCAGCACCCATAATCCTTGACCATTGGCCATTGGCTGGGGCTGATGGGAATCAAAGTCCAATAACATCTGGAGGACACCGCAGAGGCTGCCTCTGCTTTACTGGCTTGCTGTTAGGCTGTAGTGTTGTCTTCCTTGCTGTGTAAGTCTCTGGTTATCTGCCATGGCTGGGAACCTGATAACTCTGGAAATAGAGGATGTCAGAGCTGATGGCTAAAGTTGAGTGGGGATGAGTAGTAGAAGAGCATCTCCGTCTGTGCCTCGGTGATCAGCTCCTTAGAATCAAGGAATCGGACCAGCTTTGTAGGACCAGGTCTAGCCTTATTTACTTGCTGGGTCAGATGATGCCTGCTGAGGTAGCCGCCTTCAGTGGTGATGGTGCTGCAGCGCAATGGGATAGCAGGTGAGCTGCTCCCACCTCCTTCCACCAAGCTGGTAATGCCATCATTGCTGGAGTCCTTGGTTTGAGGCTTTTGGCACTTTACACAATCAAGTGTTGTCTTTACAGATATGCCAGTTCAGTATATCATCAAATGGGTTCTAAGTTTTGATTTAATGTTGGCTGGAAATTGGGAACGTGAACTCCACATGGGCAGAACTCATTTTTCCCCTCCCTTCCCAGAAGGTCTCCATGCATGCAGAAAAATTATCATAGTGGGGAGAAGGCTGTGTTGAGGAGCTCCCCCAGATACGCCTATTCTGTATTTGCAGGGAGCTTTTAGGTGGGAGTATCCAGACTCACACAACTTGAAATCGAGACGCTTTACTGCTTGATTCTGCTGGCTGTGTAAACAAGCTATGTAATGCAAAGAGTAAATAAGTAGCCCATGTGTGTAATGAGGGGTAGTTTTGGAAGAGTCTGGAGGAAATTGGAGCTGCCTAATTTTGGCCCAGAGTTAGAGATCCAACAAAGTATGTATGTGAAGCATAAGAATGGAAGACAAAATGCTTGAATAGAGTGTAAAGTGAAGAGAGCACAACGGGATATAAAGGTAGGTAGGTTCCCATCTCTGTATAAGAGGGGTGTGTGCATGCATGTATGGATCTTCATATGTGTCTGGTTATGTAAATAGGGTTTTGAACAGAAAAGGCAACACTGGCCAATCGGGGTCTCTCCTCATGGGTAGGAGCTCTTCACATGTACATCTGTGAATGTGGGGAACGCTGTCTGATTATTCATGTCAAATGAATGGGGTAGCATGGTGATGCAAGGTGATAGTTGCCGCCCTATGCTCCTACTGGGAGGAAGTGCAGGATATAAATCAAATAATAGATGGATAGATAGTCTGCACGGCCCTGCAAGCTGATCCAAATGGTCATTCAGTGCATGGAGGGGGGCATGTGTCCCCCCTAATATTTAAGAGCAGAGGTGGGGAATGTGATCCCCTCTAAACGTTGGACTCCAGCTCCCATCATTCCTGTCCATTGGCCATGCTGGCTTGGAGTGACGGTAGGTAGAGTCCAACAATATCTGCAGGACACGCGTCCCCCATACCTGATTTAGAGAGTTGGAGAAAGCCAAATACAAGTGACACATACATCTGTTTTTGTTTTAAAAGTTAATGATCAATATGCGACTGTTGTTGGACCAGTTGAGTGCTCAGCCCCACAATATGCTGCATAAATGCTAAATGAAACTATCTTCAAATACAGAAGGCAGAGTTCCACAGCACCAGTCACCTGCTTACAAGTGGCATGCACTCCTCCTCTTCTGACAAGCACCATTGTTGTTGTTGTTGTTAATTAAATTTATATCCTGCCATTCCTCCCAGTAGCGACTTCTCAGAAAGCCCTGTTCAAAGGAGAGGACCATGAACACCTGGCAAGGAGGAAAAGAAGGATGGTTCTCTCCTGCATGCTTGGCTGTGGGTAGGGAGAGAAATGATTCCTCCTTTCTTCCCCCAAATTCTTTGTGGAGCGAAGGAGAGGCAGACCACCAGTAGCATCGTCCTTCTGCTATCTCTTTGGCAGGCATAGGGAGCCTGTGGCCCTCCCGATGTCATTGGACTCCACAACTCCCAATAGCCCTCATGACTTGTTAGTGGTCACAGGTGGTGGGAGTTGAAATTCAACAGCATCTTAAGGGCCACAGGCTCTGTGGGGAAAGAGAGCATTGGCCCGTCCCTCCAAGGAGGACTGTGCTCTCTTGCATAGGATTTTGATGTTGCCAGCAACTTCAAAACTGCTGGAGCTCTCTGAAAATGCTTCTCACAGGAGAGACTCTACACCTCCTTTCCTCCAATAAATTCTCCATGAGGAAAGGCGGGGTAGTAGAAGAGGCTTTTGTAGAAGTCAGAGGCTGCAGCAATTTGGCAGCACTATCTTTTTCTGCAAAAACTCAGAGCAACTTTAAACATCCTTATATTTTTTCCTGAAACACCTAAGAATGTTTTTTCTTGAAATAAATTGATCACATTTTTCTTCAAAGGATTCTCAGAGGTTTTGGATTTGGAAAGCTGTGTAAAATGTTACTCACGAAAGCTCATTGCTCTCATTAAACCGCACTTGGAGGTGCTGGTGTCTTTCTGGAGTGTGATGTTGGCTCTCGCAATAGTACTTAACTAGATCTGGCTGACGTTCCAAAATGTTCTCTGCTGGCTTTCTAAGCTTCATGAAAGAAAGTAAAGGCATAGGCCCAGGGCAAAATTTTTATCTAGAGTGTGTTATTCCTTGTAATGAACATTTGTGGTGTCCTCTCTCTGGTTTTGGAAGTTTGGTGAAAATGTACTAATTTTGGTGAGCATTGAGGTCTAATTGCTCTTTTCTTCTTGAAGTACAGTATGGCTTTATTGTGGATTAGCTTTTTCATTTTTTGTACTTCCTGGGAATGTGAGGAAACAGTTTAGAATACCGTATATTCCGGCGTATAAGATGACTTTTTAACCCCGGAAAATCTTCTCCAAAGTTGGGGGTCGTCTTATACGCCGGGTGCTGAAAAAGAGCGGGAAAATTAAGTAAAAAAAAAAGCTGCAGCGGGAGTGGAAGCAGTCGCAGCCACCGTCCAGAGAGAGCGTCGCGGTCCAGAGAGACCGAATGAGCGTTTATAAACGCTGAACACCCGCCTGCCACTCAAAGGAAGACAAATGCATCAAGAGTATCAGGAACTCCTGCCTCCGCATACAGGAAGTTTCCCTTCTAGGACTATCTAAACGGCATCTCAGCGTCACCGATAGAACATCGGGGCTCCACCGCGTGCCCCTTACCGCTTCCCCGTGGGCGCCACTCCGGCGTCGCCCTTCAGGTGCAGAGGACCCCGCTGGACGGCCTCGTACTCTGCAGACATCCCTCTTCTCCGGAAGCGAGGGCGAGCGCAGGCCAGCACTTCCGGGACAGCGGGCTACCCAATAGGAGCTTCAAGCCAGGAGGGGCGGGGCGAGCGGCGCCTTCCTTCCCCAGAGGGAAAGGTAGAACAGCTTCCAGCTTCCGTTCCTTCCGGGGTCTTTCGCCGCAGAGGCACTGAAAGTGTAGAGTGATGCCAGCTTCCAGGCTCCGCTTTTCTTTGTGCCCCCCCCAGTCCATATCCTGCTGCTGAAAGACGCCAGACTGGAGGAGCGAGCGGGAGCGGCGGCAGCGGCAGCCCGCCTCCCTCCTCCTCCTGCCAGCCGCAGAGTAGTCCTCTCGCCCGAGGGCGCCCTTTGCTCGTCCTCGAGGCTGCTCCTCCCCCCGCGCGGCTATCCTAAGGACATTTACCTAGGAGAAAACCTCCCTGAATTTACTGGGACCTACCTTGGATGCATAGTACCGGACTACTCCTTTATGCACGCCTGAAGGACAGCAGCCTCCCCCCGCCCGTCCTTTCCTACTAAGAAATGGGGGTAAATTATTCTCAGATTGCACCCATAATCTTAAAATATGGGCACAATCCACTTTTATGTCCTTTTGATTGTAATGGGAGAATTAGGCAGGCCCTTGACAGGGCAATCTTATGCATGTTTACTCAGAAGTAAGTCCCATTAAGTTCAGTGTGTGGGGATACTCTCTAATAAATTTGTTTAGGATTGCCTTGCACATCTCTCTTGACCTCAGGATTTACCTTGCAAGCAAGGCATCGGCATAGCTATGTTTCTTTGTTGATCTCTCCCCCCTTTCTTTGTCCGTTTACATATAATAGTTGCTTGAACTGTATCTTTGGAAAAATAAAACCCTATCTTCTATGCTTAGGGGGGAAATACTTTCTGTTTCTGCATTTTTCCCTTAGTTGAGTTGCACACATTTATGTATAAAACGACAGGGTGAGTATATCCCAAACTCTATATTTTAACTGGAAAAGTTGGGGGTCGTCTTATACGCCGGAATATACGGTATGTATCCTCTTAACATATTAATCATGTTTCATATTAACCTCTAATACCATGTAGTTTGATCATGTTATATCCTTTTTTTTTGCCCAAACTTTTAAATGCTTGGTTTTATAGTTAATTTCTTTTTATCCTACCTTTATGGCATGAAAGTTGATAACTATGTAAATTCTATATTATTTCTTATACTTCAGTTGACTGTGTTGGTGGTAATTAGGGCTCTGCTGTTCTAAGGTGCTAAGGGCCTATATTCTAAGCCAGGGATGGGAGATTATGATTGCTAGCCCATCATAGCATAATATGTTAGACCTGCTGCCCATGATCTTTTAGCTTTGCGTAATTAACATAAAAACATAAATCTGTACACTATTTTCATGAAAAACGAAGGTGTCATGCTAGAGTTAACAGGATTTATATACCACTTAATCATCAAAACCTTTAAGCGGCTCAGATAGCACTGTTTCATTTTATTAGTTTGTTGCATATCTTAAAAATGTTTTTCAAATTTTGGTTGTAAAATGTTTAGCTTTTTCAGTAGTCTTTGTAACATTCAGTTTGGCCCTATGTTGTTATCAACATGTGCATGTCAGTCTTTATATTTTGTGCCTCCCTGGTTAGTTAAAGATGGTATGTGGAGTGATGTCTGCTGTACTCTGTGTTTCGCCTTTCCCTTTTCCACTTCATTGGCTGCCAGTTACAGGTGGCAGGGAAATGCTGAGAGTGATAATCATGTTGTGTCTCAGTTCACAAATAACACTAAGCCAAAATGTGGCTTAGTGCGAATGAGCAATTGTGTGGATTCCTGAAGCGAAGATTGCGGCTACTGCCCTCCTTCCCCTGGTCCTGCAGCAGCCACAGGACCCCTGGCTAAACCGTGGTTTGGCTTGGCATTACATCCAAACCCGGACTTGGGTGACTCTCTGGGGTAGACAAACCATGAACAGAAAACCAAGAACAAATGTTTATAGCTCATGGTCTGTTTGGAGTGAGAGGAACCATGAGTCCATGTTCTGATATAATGCTAAGCTAAACCATGGGTCATGAGTAGGGTGCTAGCAGCAGGACTAGGAGAGGAGCACAGCAGTTACAATCTTGGCTTCAGGAACACACACGTTCACACTAAGCCATGGTTTGCCTTAGTGTTACTTGTGCTAACGGAAGTATAAACACCAAGCTAGCCTTTCAGCATAGGGCACATTTTTCCCTGCTGCAGAGATCAACATAAAGCAGCCTTGGAGTCATGGTTTTGCAGAACGTTGAAGAGTAATCCCTTTCATGACCCTTGTTTGCTTCATACTTAACAAATCAGGATGGTGCAAGGCCAGCTGTGGACCAGCTTTTGTGGCAGAGTAGCTATTGATTACTATCATACTGTCTTGAGGACTGATTCTTTTGGCTAAATGTGAAAGAATCAAATCTTCAGTGTTATGAATTCAGTGCTTTGTCTGTTTTGTTCGCTAATTTTTTAGAAACACACCATTTAGCTGTGTTGCAGAACTGAACATAGTGGCTTTAATTTTTGATGTTTTAATTAATGTATGCAAAGCAACTTCGTGCTATCAAACATTCCATCTAATTATATTCATTACTTGCTTCTCCAGGACAGGTTTTAATTAGCTATACAACAATGTAGATCAATACTCATCGTGTGCCCATTGCAATTTGCAAAATGTATGCACTTTTCTGAATGACTTAATTATTGCAACTGTAGCAGAGAGATTTCCTCTGGTTATGTTGTCTTTTTGCCCAATTCTTCCTTTTTTAAAAAAGTACTGTCTTTATAAGAGTGAAAGTGCTGAAATATATATACGTTCTTGTGAAATGCCATCTAAATTATCAGACTGTGGGTTTTGCTCACTTCTGGATTCTTGCAGTAGTCACCCTTGCCTCTTTGTTCCCCAGAGCCTCTTAAGGGCCGAATATAGAGTTGGGGGCTTCTTTCACCTCATCCATTTTTAAATGGCAAAGCAGCCTTGGAGCCTGCAAGCAGGAGCAGAAGAGTGGCAGGGAGGGGACAGTTTTGAGCAAACAACCGACAGCCTTGAAAGTAGCCATTGGGAGTAACCCTTTCCCTTCCTGCCACTAGGGTGAAAAATGTAGAATTCTCTGTAATGCACAGTTTGGCCCTTTGGACCAGTGTTTTGGCCTCTTCCCTTAGTACCAGTGGTGGCTAACCCTCTGGCCCTTCACATGTTGTTGGACTCCAACTCCTATCAGTCCCAGCCATCATGGCCAATTGTCAAGGCTGATGGGAGTTGTAGTCTAGCAACCTCTGGAGGGCCACAGGTTCCCTGTCCCAAGGAGACAAAAGGTTGAAGTTCCTCCAAACATAAGCAGTAGACTATCATTCCTTCTAAGCTTTCTGCCAGTAGTGATGCACAGGGGATTTTTTAAAATCAAAGCTGCCACTGCCACTTCCCCCACCTCCTCATCTCCCCTCTTCTTACTTTAAAATTGTTTTGCTGTTGATGATGCAGTGACAGCACTAGTATGCACTCTCCCCTCACTCTTGGGGGGGGGAGTCCTCATTCAGAGCAAGCCTCTGGGGGCAGGTTGGGCATTCTGCTACAGCAGCTAAACATTTTTTTTTAAAAAAAATCTCCAACAAAAATTAACTTTGTTAATTTTTAATTCATTTTTAAAAATGATTTCTTCCTGTGACGGCTCTCTCCTGGGCCACCTCAGTCAGAATGCCTTGCTCCGAGGAAGGGCTGCCTTCATCAAGGCAAGGAATGGGGTGGGTGCTCTAAAGAGCCACACGCCAGCCAGGAGTCTAACCTGTTGGGGGCAGCAGTGTCTGACCGCGAAGCCTATGGGTGCTAATTTGCCCCTGCCCAACCCCTTTTGAGGCCATTGCTTCATTTCACTTCACGAAAGGGCCAGTTCTGTATAGGAGATTATTCTGCTATGTGAGAAGCAGATAAAAGCTTATCAACTGTTCAGAAATAGGTGCAGGCCAGCTTTCTCAAACAGTGCACACTGATGCTTTAAAGGGGTGTGTATGTGCGCACTCATGTGAGCTTATTTTATGTGTGATGTTAGCATATTTTACGTTTTTGCTGCAGAAAGAGAAAATGGGCAGACTTGCACAGCATGGGACGTTGTTGTCATGTTGCTATTTACTATCATTTTTTTAAAAAAAATAAAACTTTACAGTAGTGTGACATAGTGAGTTGCCTGCAGATTGCCTCTTAGTGGGAAGTCTCCCTGAGAGGAACAGTCTATTTCTGATTATATCATGGATGATTTCACTTTGTTTACAATAGAAGGGTCCAGATTAGGCGTGCTTCATAACTCAGTATGATCTAATTTGGCTTTTCAGTGCTGGAAAGGGCCATAGCTCAGTGGCACTGCATCTGCTTTGCATGCGGAAGGTCCCAGCTTCAGTCCTAGGCATCTCCAAGTAAGGCTGATAATGGCCCCTGCCTGAAATCTTGGGGAACCATTCCCAGTCCCAGTAGACATCACTGAGCTAGGTGGACCAGTCTGACGTGGAACAAGGCAGTTTCCTGTGTTCCAATGTATTATAATTTATTGTGTTACTTTAATAACAGTATTATTTATTTATTTATTATCATTATTTTTTACCCCGCCCTTTTCCCAAAACTGGAACTCACGGCGACTTCCAGATAAAAGCACACATATAATTAAAAACATACAAAAGTATATTATCCGGAAAGTAAAGATGGGGACTGGTGTAGCCTCGTATAATAGCTGAAAGAATTAATCTGAAAAAATGAACAAGGCTTCTAGGTGCAGTGGAAATGAATTTGTTTCCATCTAAGTCATCCCCCCCTGCAACTTTTAGGCTTTGTATTAGTTTTGCATAGATCTTTAGTTTGTTTTTTTATTTAAAGGCTCAACAGGCTGCTAACTATAAGCCAAAAATGGAAGCTGCTATAATTTTCCTCTGCTTGTTTAAGTGTGTGCAGATTCATTTTTTAATTACGCTCTCTCTGTTTGGATGACGGATCTTAGGTAATGCAAGAAAAATGTTGTAAGCTCGGGAATAATTTATTACTGTTTAATGTAAAACTGTCTGTTAATTGGTTGTATAGCTTGGCAGGGCAGAAGTCATGGATTTATGTGCAGGCAGACAAAATGGGCTGCAATTCTACCTAGAGCAGAAGGTGCAATCTGCCAAAGACTGCTGCTCCACAACCTCCTAGGAAGTGCTTGTCCTCTTAAAATGCATGATGGGCCCTTTCCTTCGGAAACACTCTGCCAAAATCCCTTTGCAGACAGATTCTTCTGGAGTGCCAAAGGGTTTTTCCCGAGCTGGGCTGGGACCCCATTCCCAAAGCCATTGACCTATGGTTAGAGGCCAAAAGCCACCTGGGGACCAAGTAGTTTTACTGTAGAGGTAGCCAATATGGTGCCCTGCAGATATTGTTGAACACCCATCAGCCCCAGCCAACATGGCCGTTGGCCAAGGATAATGGGAGTTGCATAGGTAGGGAGTTGCATGGATACTAGATGTTTTACTAGCTGTTTGCTTTGCCCTCTCATCAGAGGCTGGTTACCGGTATTTCTAGTCTTATGTAATATCTCCTTCCAAGTAGCAGACTTCCCCCCCCCTCAAAAAATAGAACTGCTACTAGATTCTAGGTTCTGACCCCAAACACATCTTTTTGTTTTTTGGGGTGTGTGTGGCCAGCCTCCATCTTGGAGTCTCCAGGGAAAGGAGTAAAAACTTGGGTGAGAGTGATAGGCTTGAGAGCTCTTGCTCTTTGCTCTCACCATGTTTAATTAAACGACCTTTCCGGCCAACGGGCACATTTAGGCTTTACTATCTTAGATGTGCTAGGTGGCCTCTTTTGTCACTGCTAAGCAGTACTAGGCTCTGCCCCTACCCTACCTGGCTCCAGCCCAGTTCCCAGGCGCTGCCCTTTCTTGGGTGGGTCTGAACCTGGCAACAAAGCAGCAGCTGCCTGCATCTCAGACGACACTCCTGCCTGTTCCTGCATGACATGCTCACTCTGTAAGCTGGACTTTGTTTCCTTGGCCTCTCGAGACCCACCACCTGTTCCACCTCCTCTTTGCACCTGCTTTCTAGAGTCAACCTCTGCTTGTCTGTCTTACTTACTGTTTTTGTCAACTTGTTCTGATCCTCTGAAGATCCAGATCTTCCTTCCCTCTCCTTGAGAAGCTCTTATCCCATGGCGAAGGGAGCACAAGATCCCTACAGTGCCTTTTAGGGCTTCATTGATCTTGCCAGCTGTAAATACCTTGTAATAAATTTGTGCAGTTCTCTCCTTCAGTTGCAGCGTAAGGGTCATGTTCATGTCTTCTGCCTTAAATTATGTAGACTCAACTCATGGTGGGATTGTGGGATCATGACTGGCTGACCCTACTGCACCTAGCAATTCTATCTGCTAGGAAGATAGGAAGCTGCCGTATACTTAGTCATAACCTTAGTCCAACTAGCTCAAAATTGTCTACACTGACTGGCTGTGGCTCACCAGACAGGGGTGTCTCCCAGCCCTACCTGGAGATGCAGGATTGAACCTGGGACCTCCCGCATACAAAGCAGATGTGTTACAACAGGACCTTGAACTTCCTCATGAGCAGAGCTCACTAGAAATCCAAGTCCCCAAAAAGAGAGCAGTAGGATCTTTTGCTGGAGTTAGCCGCACGTTACCCCCAGAGCATGTATAATTTTACCCTTAACCCAATAACACATACACTGAAAGTAAAATAAAGAGTGGTTTTATTAAGAGAAGGAACAAGGAAAAAAATATTGCAGTATACAGTTGCAGTTAACAATGAGCAGCTTTCTAACTATTATTCATTCATTCAACAACACTGGATTAGGGTTGCCAGGTCGGAACCATTCAAAAACCTGAGAAAATGGGGGTGGGCCCCAGTGACGTCACGGGGCGGGCCCTAGTGACGTCACGGGGCGGGCCCTAGTGACGTCACGGGGCGGGCCCTAGTGACGTCACGGGGCGGGCCCTAGTGACGTCACGGGGCGGGCCCTAGTGACGTCACGGGGCGGGCCCTAGTGACGTCACGGGGCGGGCCCTAGTGACGTCATAAAACATGATACATTGTATCAACCACAGTTGCTTGGAGCATACCATTCAAAAAAAAATTCTCTGGAGATTAAGATAGAAATCTTATCTAACATAGGGTGTTCCTAGGTCCATCTGAAGTGACAAGGTCATTCTTTCTCACAAGCTTAGGGTGATGCAAAATGGAAATGGACTGCCTTCAAGTTGATCCCAGATAGGATCTTCATGGTAAGCAGTATTCAGACAGAGGTGGTTTACTATTGCCTTCCTCTGAGTCTGAGAGGCAGTGACTGGCCCAAGGTCACCCAGTGAGCTTCATGGCTGTGTGGAGATTCAAACCCTGGTCTGCCAGGTCACAGTTCAACACTTTTAGGGAACATTTAATCTAGTTTACTTGCTTCTGGCTTTACAAAGTACACAATGTCACCTACATATATTTTCAGGGGACTATTTATATACCATTTCATTGTTCTAAAATAATGCAGATGTGTGTGTTCTCTCTCCCCCACCCCCCATTTAGGACTTGCCTCCTTAAAAGATAAAGAATATGCATATATGCAGAAAAAAGATCAGAAGAGCTCTGTATTGCTAATTACAATAAGAAGTTTTGTAAAGACTGCACTAAAGAGTGTCAGAAGCTATTGTATAGTGACCAGCACTATGGAAGCCCCAAGAGTGTTGACATCAAAAGTGAAGGAAAACCTCTACATAATAACAAAGAAAAACAACAAATTTTGTGGAGGCATGTTGGGAATGCTAGTGAAATGGACAATGGAAAGGAGGACAGTGGATACTCCTCTTTGTTGGCCAGTCAGCACGAGCCCACAGACAATGACGATAGTATGCTACTGGCAGGAAACATAAGTGATACACATATATGCATATTCTTTATCTATTGCCGCAGCCGACTATAGCAGCGGCTCGGGCTGCCTCGCTCGGTGTGTGCTACTTTAAAAAACTTTGAATCTGGTATCCAAAACCAGAAGAGCCGATTGGGAGGACCTCTTAAAGCTTAGCATCTAATGAAAAGGAAGAAAGAGGCGGCGGCCAATGCCCGCTCGCGAGAGGTGGAGACACCGTTGGAGGTGGTCCCCCCCCCTCTCTCTTTCAGCTGCCAAGAGGCTTAACGGCTAGGAGTGCGAGCTTGGTACGAAAGGGACGAGGCGGTGGGTGCCGAAAGCGTGGTCACCCAGCACGCATGTGCACGCACGCTCTCTCTCTCGTTTAAGCAGCGTGGGGGAATACGTGACAGAGCGCGGGAGAGGAAGACACACAAAAGCCGGAGATCTGTCGACTTCAAAGAGACTATGGCTGGAGGCCGGAGACGGCCCCCTTTTGCTGGAGTCTCCGGCAGAAAACCGGAGACCTGGCAACCCTACACTGGATAGACTAAAGCAAAGAGACTAGCCCTATAAACACTTTCACATTAAGCTCACCCACACAGAAAGAAAGAAAAAAGGAAGGAAAAAGGGCCAGATAGTTGCATATACCTTTCCTGGAGAGTTGCTTCAAGCCTAAAACTGAGAGAGACCTTTCGTATCTAGCCCAATGAGCAAAAGCTCCACCCTTTGTAACCAGCGCCAGATTTGAAAGTTCTCACCCAAATCCATAGCTCTGAAATTGTCCCAAAGATGCTAGCGTGCGTTGATAAGAAAAGCAGTTGTTGCAGCCCCCCAGAAGATGAACTGAACTCCCCTTCTCACTCCTCATGTTTTATACCTTTTCCTAACTAAACTGACCCCAAAGTAAACCCAAAGTAAATGTGATCAGGAAGGTGGGAACCCACTCATTTCCTGATAAGTTCCCGGATGATAGGTGTGATCTCCCTGCTGTAGATTCCTGATGATTCCTCAAGGTTAAGATTATTATAATCCTTGTGTAAAACAGTTTCTTTGTTTGACAGGAGTTTATCCTGTCTTCTCCAAAGGCTTAGAAATGCACAACACCTCCTAGTTTGAAAGGAGCTATTCTTACTGGGTGACAAATCCAAATTTCCATGAGAGTCAGGAAGTCTATACCTTCAGGCATTGCAAGATATGTACTCAGAGGTCACAGAGGGGCTGTTTCCCAGGAATCTTTGCTGTTGCAGGCCTTTTCAAACTCTGGTTCACTGAGATGAATCAAAGATTAAAAATTCCAAATATTTGATACCTCATAATAGTTGCTCTGCTGCAGAGTTATGACCCTTCTACCTACCTATGCACATTGGCTGTACTGTACTGCATAAGTTGTACTGTGCAAGTGGTACATATGACCATAGTCCAGTGTTGATGACTTAATCCATGCATTATATAGTTGTCTTGCTTCCCCCCCCCCGTTTTTGTTCAGGAAAAGGTGACCCACAATGCCAAAGGCGAGTTAGCTGCCTAGAGAATCCGTAGAGATGCTTCGGAGCCCCAATTGTGCTTGCCTTATTGGAGGTGGAGATCCTCCGTGGCGCAGAGTGGTAAGCGGCGGTAACGCAGCCGAAAGCTCTGCTCATGGCCGGAGTTCGATTCCAACGGAAGGAGGAAGTTGAATCTCCGGTAAAAGGGGTCTAGGTCCACTCAGCCTTCCATCCACCCGTGGTCGGTAAAATGAGTACCTGACATATGCTGGGGGGTAAAGAAAGGTCGGGGAAGGAACTGGCAATCCCACCCCATATATACGGTCTGCCTAGTAAACGTCGCAAGACGTCACCCTAAGAGTCGGAAACGACTCGCACTACAAGTGCGGGGACACCTTTACCTTTTATTGGAGGTGGAGAGCGTGGTGTTATACCTTTGCACCAGAAAGGCAGGATATAAATGTTTTAATAAAAATAAAATGAAACGGCTACTTGCTGCCTGTGGCAACCGTGATGATGGACTCCCCCAACACCCCCATTTCACATTTAGTAAAAAAAAAAATAATTATTTTGTTTTTCAGTGAATTTATTGGACTCACGATCAGTAATGGGGGATCTTGGATGGATAGCCTATCCGAAGAATGGGGTAAGTTTCTCTTCTGGTGCCGTGTGATGTGTTAATAGTTTTCTTTCATGCAAGGTACAGAACTGAGCATTCTCAAGAGCAATTTGTGTGCTTCTTCCTTCAAGGCTGCATCCCAGCTTCCAGGTAACACTACCTAGAATCTTTCAGATCTTGGGGCCAAGCTGTATGATGCTAGTCACATGTTTAAATAAGTGTGCCTAGCCTGACCCCTTTCTTTTTTAAGAGAAACATCAGCGGAGGCCCAAACTAAAAGCAGGTTTAGTCAAGTGTTTAACCAAATATACTTTTGTCATGGGCATTTGGTCTTTACTCTCTTTCCAGGTACAAAATGTTTTTTTGTTCTGTTGCCCCCTCTCCTCAGATAGGAGTGTCATTGTTGCCAATCACATAATGCGTATTACACTCCAAAATATTGAGAGATCCTTAACTGTCAGGAGATCCTTGTTGGCTCTTATTGATGAATTATTAAAGCATGAGTAGCTAATGTGCCCTCCCATTGTTATTGCATTATCGGTGCCCATCATTCCTGACCATTGGCCATGCTGGCCTGAGCTGATAAAGTTGCAGGCCAAGAATATCTGGTGGGCACCTTTGGGGTACTTTAAAGGGTCATCCTTGTTTATTTGTGCTACCGGTTTGACCAAAGGAGTGGTCAGCCATCAGCTGCGACAACACTGAAAGATGTGGGGAATTTTGGTGGGAATGAGTGACTTCTACATAACACCTCTTCATACTAGTTAAAGTTATATTTTCCAACCCTCGCTCCTTCCCTACCTCCCATAAATGTAATGGAGCTCACAGCCTGGATAGCGAATAGCCTGACCACTGTAGTCCATGTGTTGGTAACCTCGGGGCTGGATTACTGCAGTGCACTGTATGTGGGGCTGCCCTTGGGCCTGGTTCAGAAGCTTTAGCTGGTGTAAAATGCAGTGTCCAGGCTGCTGATGGGGGCACATGGCCAGCAACAGTTGACACCACTGTTAAAACACTTGCATTGGCTGCCCATCTACTACTGAGCCAGGTTCAAGGTCCTTGTATTAATTTACAAAGCCCTGAACAACTTTGATCCAGGGTACCTTAGGGACTGCCAGCTTGTTCACTGAAAGCGGTGTTGGTCGTCCACTGAGTTGGCGAGGCTCATTTAACATTGACATGAAATCGAGCCTTCGTTATTATCAGCCCAGTTCTCTGGAATGCTCTGCCAACAAAGATTCAGCAGGTGCCTTCTGTTTTAACCCTTATATGTCTGTTGAAAACTTTTCCAGGCTTTTGAAGGCAATTAAGAAGACATCTTTTTGCAGTAGCTGACCTTTGTTTTTACTGTATTTCTAAATAGTTTTTACTGTACTGTTTTTATTCATTGTAAACTGCTTTGTTTTTTTGAAATGAAATAGTGGTATACAAATGTGTTTATAAATAAATAAATAATATAGTTAGCTGGCTTGCCAAGTGGTGAAACTGGTTGTGTTTATCTAGCACCTAGATCCTAAGCCACTACACCACACTTGTTCTATGGTAAAGTGCTGGCATAGAACATAGGGAAACAGGGATTATAACTGATTAATCTTCCATGCGGTACCATGAGTTCATTTCCATGGGAATAAAGAACAGCATTTCTAGTGTATTATGGCATTTGACTCTGATCTCTTTGGATGAGCTTGGAGAGAGAGTTGCATTACCTGTTCTTTCTGGCACCAGAAGAAGTCCAGACTTCTAATAGTCTGATCCTGACATGCACTCAGAAGGCATGATCCCATTGAAATGAATGGAAGCTACTTGAAAACGTGCTGGATCTAGCTACTACGTTGTGGGATACCTTCCATTCATTTCAGTGGGCTTGAGCTGATCTTTGCAGTGGGTTTGCACAGGGGGGTTACTAATTTCCTGTAATAACTTGTTTATATGTGTCTGCCAGTTATTTGCAGTGGGCTAGGGCAGTAGATTTGGTTGCTGGGATGAGAAGACTCGTAGCCTGATTTTAAAGGTCTAATTTTGGCAGTACAAAAAGTAAGGAATGTATTTTAAAAGCTGCTCTCCAAACACGTAGTTATACCCCTATAAACATGCAATTTGATCTGAAGGAGGAAAAGGGGCATGTGTGTGTATATGAGAGAGATGCTCTTGGCTTGAAAATCTTAAGAGAGATCCATTTGTACCAAGTAAACTTGTGATTTATTCAGTGTAGGGTTGTTTTTTTAAAAATAGATAAAAAGCCAGATGGGTAAACAGAATTGATGACTTCCCAGAAACCCTCAGTTCCCTAAATTCTGTTCTTACAAGAAATGATTGAGTTCAATAAACCAATTTCTCTGGGATTTGTGCCCCAATATATTTTTCAGAAGATGAGAAATATTTCTTAGAGAAATACCATTTTATTTCTCTACAATTGGCATAGCATTTGTTTTCTCTGTTTGCTTAATATCCTCTCTCTTTCAATATCTGCCTTATGTAAATATTTAATTCTCAATTCCAGATGTAGACTTGAAAAGTGGTAGCTATAATTAAAATAAAACCAGAGGAAAAGCTTCTGGAAGCTAAATCTCCTTCACCATGTCCTCTGCTAACAGGACATCCTTTGAGGGATGCTTAGTGTACTAAGATTCATCATCTTGTGGTGCTTTAGCAAGCTTTAGCCAGACAACAACCTCCCTTTCAATAGACTGCCTGATTAATGTCTAATATTACTACAGTATTACTAGAATTTTTGTCATTTTAATAGCTTCTTAGTGTTTCAAAGTGATTCAGTGTAATGGTTTACTCTAAACTAGTAAAATGAATTACTTTCTGGAAATACTTCTGCTTTGTTTGAAATATGCCATTTTTTAAAAGTTGATATTTTAATGCCAACTGCAAAATATTTCTTTAATTCTAAATTTCAACCAACAAAAACAGCAATCGCATGATAAAACCGTTACTGGGCAACACCACTTAAAGACTTGCAGGGAAGGTGTGGTGGAAATCAGATGACTGTCAAACCAGTTCCTCATTGTAAAACAAAACAACCACTTCTGTTCCCTGTACATGGAGAGTTAGTATGTCAGGGAGAGAAGGCGAGGCTAAAGATCATTGTGGCATGCTAGTTTTGAATGTAGATGGAGACTTTTTAAACACAAGTGGGATCACTCAGAGCATTTGATTTCCATTTTAGCAGTTCACAGCTGATAGATATAGTTGAGCTGCATAGTCAGTGATCTTCTGTGATGTGATAATTAAAGTAGAGCTTGACCACTAGTAGCAAGTGCTGGTAGGAGTAATACTTGGTTAGCCTTTGCGTCACCCATTTATATTTTTGTTGTGCCCTCTCCCTCCAAGTTGCTCACAGTGTCATACATGCCCCTTGCCTCATTTTATTCTTGCAGCAATTCTGTGACGTGGATTATTTATTTATTTGTTATTTGATTTATATCCCGCCCTTCCTCCCAGCAGGAGTCCAGGGCGGCAAACAAAAGCACTAAAACACTTTAAAACATCATAAAAACAGACTTTAAAATACATTAAAACAAAACATCTATAAAAACATTTTTAAAAGCTTTCAAGACATCTTAAAAAAGGTTAAAAACATATTGTTAAAAAAAAGATTTAAAAACATATTAAAAAGCAATTCCAACACAGACGCAGACTGGGATAAGATCTCAACTTAAAAGGTTGTTGAAAGAGGAAGGTCTTCAATAGGTGGTGAAAGATAACACAGATGGCACCTGTCTAATATTTAAGGGTAGGGAATTCCACAGGTTAGGTGCCGCCACACTAAAGGTCCATTTCCTATATTGTGAGGAGCAGACTTCCTGATAAGATGGTATCTGCAGGAGGCCCTCACCTGCGGAGCACAGTGATCGGCTGGGTATATAAGGGATAAGACCGTCTTTCAGGTATCCTGTTCCCAAGCTGTATAGGGCTTTGTACACCAAGACTAGATCCTTGAACTTGGCCCAGTAGCAAATGGGCAGCCAGTGATTAGTTGGGATTCTTGTATGTGTTCTTTTAGCGGGTTTCAAAGTTACCTGCAGTGACTTGGATCCTGTTTTGAATCATGGAAGATCAGAGAAGGCTGGAAAACATTGACCTGTACAACAGCATTTTTGTACTTCTGACTGTGTAAAATTGCAACCATCAGATTTACAGTGCCTTGCAAAAGTAATCAGACCCCTGACCAATGCTGTCATATTACTGAATTACAAGTAGTACATTGTAATTTTGAGACACTGAAACTCAAAATCAATTGTTGTAAGGTGACATTGGTTTTATGTTGGGAAATGTTGGGGTCTGATTACTTTTGCAAGGCACTGTATTTCCATTCATATTCTGTTCCCACCATTTTCCTTATCTAAAGTTAAGTCTGCCTGGTTTTGGTTTGTGGTTTGTACTATGGAATTTGCAACATGAGTGCCGTATTTCAGAACAAATGCATACATAGTTCAAGAGCACCTATATATTTGGCCGGCCTGCTGGTTCTCTGTGTGCAGAGGGACAGTAGTGGCTTACAGGCATCTTGCTTCCGAAACTGTGTTAATCATTTTTTAAAAGTTTTTTTAATTGCTTGTGTTAGGGATAAATTGAAACCCCCAGTGCTTGCAAAACTATAATTCACTTGTCCTACCTAAACCAGCTTGGGCTTCACGGGAAATAGAACCAAAGTGGCCTTTATTTGACTTTTGATATAAAATGTCGGTTTATTTCCTGGTGACCTGACCCTTACCTACATTCCAGTGGCTCGCATAATAAAAGCCGGTTTAAGCTGGAAACTTCCCTACTATGCATTTCTGTATCACATTTATGCTTATGGCCTTGCTTATAGTTACTAATGTGCCTTGCATAGGAATGTCAAACGCTATTCCAATGCCCCTCATATCCTTGACTTGTAATACTCCTTTGATATGTAAGCAAAGTAATATCATGTCTGTCTCCAGTTTAGGGGGCGCCCGGTTGCAACTGGGCCTCCCCTCAATAGTTGCCTTTGTCTGCTCCTGCATAGTGCTTATCTCAAGGACATGTGAAATATGCAGACATAGAGTCTAAGAGATAGTCTTGATGTTTCCACTTTGTCCTTCCCCCTGTACCCCTTTACCTCCTTACATATGCCCCAAAGCTATGATAGTTGGCAAGAATAATTGCTTCCTTTGTATCTTATGACGTGAACCCGATATTGTAAACTTCGGGGTAAGCCTATATAAACTCTTGAACACCAATAAACGAGGTTCCCATGCTGGTCTGCTTCGGCTTGTAAGTATTGGGTCCCCTTTGCAAAGGTTTTTGTCTCGTGTTACTTGATCTCTGATAGTGGGTTCATTTGCACTCAACTCCGCACTCTTCCCGGGTGTAATAAGCGAGTTGGGGTTGACAGGGCGACTTGCGTGTTGGGTTTGGACCTAACACTTGTTTTTTAACTGCTTTTACTGATAATTTTAATGTCTCTTGTAAACTGCTTTCTTACAATCAAGCAGTATATAAATTGTTAAATAATAAAAATAAATAAATAAACTGGCAGCTAAGCCTAGTTTCCATGGACTGCCTCCTCCAAATTGTTTCTTTGAACTCATCTTACTTGAAACTTGGTGGATTTTTTATTTTTGCAATATGTAGGGTTTTTTTAATGTAATGCATAGCTTTCAAGCTTAACTGTATTTGAAATGTATATGTGATGGTAAGGGTGAATAAGATTAGCATTTCAGACTTCTTTATACAGTTGGGAAATTTAGGATAATAAGCCCTTGGGCACTTTATTTTATATGTTTATATGTGCAGTGAATTAAGGAGAGGCTAAAATGAGAAGAGTTTGTGGGTCAGCTAGGACCTTTTGACTCTCTGATATGAAAAAAAATGTAGCTGTTGACACATGGGTTTGGAGAAGTGAGCAAAGAGATGAACAAACAGTTTTAGGATTTTCCCTGTGGTAGCTGTCTAGCGTCCTTGTGTCCTCAATCAGAAGTAGGCTGTGGTTGTCCTCTGATGGACTGAACTTTCCTCTACTACAGTGGCTTTCACATTTCTACTTTTTAGGATTGGGACTGGCCAGGCTTAATGCTCCCATGCTGCAGTCCTGATGAAAATTGCCCTCCCAGCTGGTATTTAAACTAGTTTGGTCTTGAGTGCTTAATTTTTCTATGTTCTTAACATAATGTCAAACACAGGCAAAAAGCCTGTGGTTATATGTAACTTGGAAAAGCTATTCAGGCCTTGGCTTTCTCTGTTCTCTCCATTTAGCAATCTTTTTGTAGTGATAATCACATTTCGATTTGAAAGCACTCTGTCCTGCTCCCCCCTTCTATTGTGAGAGCTTAATTTCCCCTGTTCTTTTGTCTGGTCCTGCTTTTTCTTCTTCTTTGAAACAAGAACATGACAACACCTGCCTTACTTCTCTGTAACTAGTTGCTTTCCTCCTGTGGTTTCCCTGAATTTCCTGTAGCATGCATCAGGAAATCTTCTCTCTGCTCCTCTGAGTATTGACCGTGTGTTGTGGCTCACTGATCAATTAGTTGTTCTTGTTGGTTGTCCCTCATTTTTTAAAGCTCAGACTGGAAAACAAACAACACCAACAAGGCTAAAATAATGCATGATGTGTTCCCCCCCCCCCCGCAGAAAATAAAAATGTTAGAAACAATTAGCTGCTCTTCTTGTCTCTTCTACCCTCCCCCACCCCGCCTCCCAAGAAACAAGCTAAGTAATTGCCCCTGGCCAGGGAGGACATAATTGTGGGCCAGCAGGGAATCCCAACTAAATTTACAAAACAGGTGTCTGCTGTCCATGTGTGATTTTGTGTTTGCTTTTTTTCCTGATTGCTACTGTTGTGTCTCTTCTGAAATGTAAATTAACTGACATTTTAAACTAATAGGTATGACTGAGGTGCTGTAAAACTGTTTCTGTGGCATGCTCTTTATTTCTGTATACCACCCTTCGCTACTAGGCCCCAGAGCAATTCACACTGAAATAGAAAAAATACAGTAGGGAAACAAATCAAATATAATAAAAACCACTCATAACTCTAGCACACCTGGGGGGGAGCCTTAAATTATTCATCAATTCCATAAAAAATCAGCTATAAAACTGACAATATTTGCAGCTTGACAACTGTACAACTGTTGTGATGAAAACATGTTATAAAAATTGAATCAGTTCCTCACAGGAGCTTTCCCTCCTTCTCTCCAAGAAAATTATTTATTTATTTATCATTTGATAATGATAAATTATCCTCCCAGCAGGAGCCCAATTGAATAATGAAATTGACTAAGTTGGATTGCAGACAGTTTTTGGTCTAGCCAGTTCCACCAAAACACACACATGCCCTTAAGCACGACCTTGAGATTAAGGGTTTCATAACTGAACTTTTAAATATGTGTTATCCATAACATTTGCAACTTAATATTCACACCAAAATGTCCACGTGTCTATAGGCTTTTCCAAGGTACAGTTACAGAAATCTGCAATAACAGTTGCTAACTGATTTTTACCTACCATCCTGAAAACTGTACTCTGTTGTTCATGTTGCAAAGAAAATTATTAACAATGTTGTTTTAATAAGTCAAATTTAATATGAGTGCTTAATGCCAATTTTAGTTCTCTATCCAGGTTGTTCCTAGAGCTGATGCCCCTATCCCTCCACTCTTTTTGCACTATTGTGATAGTATACTATTAAGTATTGAGTCCCTTTCAAAGTGGGCTTTCTTTCCAGCAAAACATAGAAAGTTGGGAGCTTCAAGCAGATTTTGGGTGGATTTATAGAACTGTATGCAGAATAGCACTTAGAATTACTCAGACATGTCACATAGAGTAGTATTTCTGATATAGGAATTTACTATTTGTAACAATAGTAGTTATTAATACAACTGTCTATCCTGCTTTATGCAGATGACGCGGTTTTAATATCTCAAACTCAGTTGGGTCTAAAAAGATTACTTTTGGGTTTTGCGGATTACTGTAAAAGTAATTCTCTAATTATCAATCATGCTAAATCCAAAGTAATGGTGTTCTCTAAGAGAAAGGCCAGGTTTCCTTGGCATTTAGGCTCTGTCAGAATTGGACAGGTGAATTCCTTTAAGTACCTGGGAATCTGGTTTCAAGAGACGGTCAGTTGGAAACCCCAAGCTAATTACATCAAAGCTAAAGCAGAGAAAAATCTGGGAGCATTAACCCATTTTAATTTTTTTAAAGGTGGGAAATTTGTTTCAGCTGCAATATGCGTTATTAGATCTAAAATAATCCCTATGTTGTTATATGGGCCCCCAATATGGACCCCTTATTTCAAGGGACACCTTGAAGGTTCTCTCCACATCTATTTAAGATCTATCTTTGGTGTGCCTAGATGTGTCTCTGGGGCTACTCTCATGTTGGAAGCTGGTTTAAATTCCATAAACTGTCTAGCATGGCTCTATACTATTCATTACTGGCTTCGGTGTCCTTCCATGCTTACCCAAGAGTCATATGCGAGACAGATTCTAAGTGATTCATCTAATACATCTTGGTCCAAATTGGTATCGGAGAAAATTGCCTCGGTAGGTCTTTCCCCTGCAGACCTGCTTGAAATGGAACTTAACGTGGCCAAGGCAATGGTGAAACAGCGATTAGTTGACATTGACAATGAAGAGCTCCTTGCAGCAGCCTCTGGCCCCTGTTCTCCCTGCGCATTGGATTTGGTAGACTCCCCTAGCAAAGAAGGGATGCGCTACTTACGAGGGCTTTCTGTGCCCAAGTATAGAAGGGCCTTCTCACTGGCTCGCTTTGATGCTTTACCCTCTAAACTCTTAGAGGGCAGGTTTGATAAGATCCCCAGGATTCATAGATACTGCCCTTGTGACATGTTTGAGGTGGAGATGGTTTCTCATGTCCTTTTTAATTGTAGATTTTATGATGGTGCCAGAAATGACTTTTTAACTCCTATTTTTCAAGCCTTTCCAGGTCGCTCCATGAGTGTACTTTTATCAACCCTTCTTCAGGGCTCTGATAAAGAAATTACAATACGTGTGGCCAAATTTCTGAATCAGGCCATGGAGGCCAGGAAATACCTGACTAGTCCTAGGTCTTGATTCTGTTGATTCTGTTGAACTGTTTATATTTTTCAGTTTTAAAGTACACATTTTATCTGTTAAAGTGTCTGTATTTGTTTTTATGTGGGTTGTTTGCAATGGTCTGTAGACTATGCAATAAAGATTGTTGTTGTTGTTATTAATACAACTTAAACTTTCCATTTTAAGTTTTGTTTGAGGAAGTGGGGGTCGGTTATTTTTATGTGTGTGGAGAGGAGTGGAGTTTTTATGAGGGATAATATTAGATGCCTTAATTTTTCATATAACAATTAAACCACTAACACACACATACACAACCATTTTGTACTTTTATTTATTTATTTTATTTATTTATTCAGCTTGTATACTGCCCGACTAGCAATAGCTCTCTGGGCGGTGAACAAAGTACAATAAAATCACAAATACAATAAAATCGCAGAATACAATGTAACAGAGCATATAAAAACAACACAACTAAAATCAATACAATATAAAATTAACTTAAATTAAGATTAAAATGCGTCGGAGAAGAGGAAGGTTTTAACTTGGCACCGAAAGGATAACAGTGTCGGCGCCAAGCGCACCTCCTCGGGGAGACTATTCCACAGTTCGGGGGCCACCACTGAGAAGGCCCTAGATCTTGTCAGCACCCTCCGGGCCTCCTTATGAGTCGGGACCCTGAGGAGGGCCTTCGTAGAAGACCGTAGTGTACGGGCCGGTTCGTACCGGGAGAGGCGTTCCAACAGGTATCGTGGTCCCGTGCCGTATAGGGCTTTATAGGTCAATACCAACACTTTGAATCTGGCCCGGAAGCATATTGGGAGCCAGTGCAGGCGTTATATGCTCGAACCGCTTGGTCCTAGTTAGCAATCTGGCCGCCGCATTTTGCACTAGCTGTAGCTTCCGAATTGTCTTCAAAGGTATCCCCACGTAGAGCGCGTTGCAGTAGTCCAAACGCGAGGTTACCAGAGCATGTACAACTGATGTGAGGTCCTCCTTGCTCAAATAGGGACGTAGCTGGGCTACCAACCGAAGTTGGTAGAACGCATTCCGTGCCGCCGAGGCTACATGAGCCTCGAATGAGAGGGAAGAGTCTAAGAGGACTCCCAGACTACAAATCTGCTCCTTTAGGGGGAGTGTAACCCCATCCAGGGCAGGATATGTATCCACCATCCGATCAGAGAAACCATCCACCAGCAGCATCTCAGTCTTGTCAGGATTGAGCCTCAATTTGTTAGTTCTCATCCAGTCCATTGTCGCGGCCAGGCAACGGTTCAGCACATTGACAGCCTCACCTGTAGATGATGAAAAGGAGAAGTAGAGCTGCGTGTCATCAGCGTACTGATGGCAACGCACTCCAAAACTCCTGATGACCGCACCCAATGGCTTCATGTAGATGTTAAAAAGCATGGGAGACAAAACCGACCCCTGCGGAACCCCACATTGGAGAACCCACGGCGTCGAGCAATGTTCCCCAAGCACTACCTTCTGGAGACGGCCCGCTAAGTAAGAGTGGAACCACTGCCAAGCAATGCCTCCAACTCCCAACTCCCAACTCCGCGAGCCTCTCCAGAAGGATACCATGGCCGATGGTATCAAAAGCCACTGAGAGATCAAGGAGGATCAACAGAGTTACACTCCCTCTGTCTCTCTCCCGACATAGATCATCAAACAGGGCGACCAAGGCCGTCTCAGTGCCGAAACCAGGCCTGAACCCCGATTGAAATGGATCTAGATAATCGGTTTCATCCAATAGCGCCTGGAGCTGGCCGGCAACCACTCGCTCCAAGATCTTGCCCAGGAATGGAATATTCGCTACAGGTCTGTAGCTACTGAAATTTTCTGGGTCCAAGGAAGGTATTTTCAGGAGTGGTCTCACCGCCGCCTCTTTCAGACAGCCAGGGACCACTCCCTCTCGTAAAGAGGCATTTATCACTTCCTTGGCCCAGCCAACTGTTCCATCCCTGCTAGTTTTTATTAGCCAGGAGGGGCAAGGATCCAGTTTCGAAGTGGTTGCACGTACCTGTCCAAGCACCTTGTCCACGTCCTCGAGCTGAACCAACTGAAACTCATCCATAAAACATGACAAGACTGTGCTCCGGACGCCTCACTAGGATCGGCTGCTATAAAATGGGAGTCTAAGTCCCTATGAATGCATGAGATCTTATGCTGGAAGTGCTCCGCAAACTCATTACAGCGGGCCACCAATGTATCTGCCATGTCCTGTAGGCCTGGATGGAGTAGCCCTTGGACAACTCTAAAAAGCTCCGTTGGGCGGGAGAGAGATGACTTAATGGTGGCAGCAAAATGTTGTTTTTTCGCCATCCTCACCGCTCCTACATACAGCTTGGTAGAAGCACAGACCAGCGCATAATTGCATTCGTCGGGAGTTCGTCTCCACCTCCGCTCAAGCCGCCTCCTATCTTGTTTCATCGCTCTCAGCTCTGGAGTATACAAAGGAGCTGTATGAGCTCTACAGAGGAGGGGGCGCACAGGAGCGATCATGTCAACAGCGCGGGTCATCTCTGCATTCCACAGATTAGCCAGGGCTTCAACAGGAGCGCCAGTCCTATCCGCCGGAAAATCCCCCAGAGCCCTTTGAAAACCTTCAGGATTCATTAGTCTCCGGGGGCGGACCAATTTAACAGGTCCCCCACCCTTGCAGAGGGAAGAGGCCACTGAAAGTCTAAACTTCAGCAAGCAGTGATCTGTCCATGACAAAGGGAGAGATGTAAGATCCCCCACATCCAGATCACTATCCTCATGTCCGGTAGCAAAAATAAGGTCTAGAGTATGCCCCGATATATGTGTTGGGCCACTAACATATTGGGACAGCCCCATGGTTGTCATGGCGGCCATGAAGTCCTGAGCTGCCCCAGTCAAAGTAGCCTCGGCATGGATGTTGACATCCCCCAGTACTAATAGTCTGGGGGATCTCAACAGTACCTCTGAGACCACTTCCGTCAGCTCAGTTAGGGAAGCCGTTGGGCAGCAAGGTGGGCGGTACACCAAGAGGATTCCCAGCCTGTCCCTCTGGCCCAGCACAAGGTGCAAACACTCCAAACCAGTAGCTGCATGGACATGGTGCTTGGTGAGTGAGATGGAACTCTTATAGACCACAGCAACCCCACCTCCCCGACCCTCAGATCTACCATGATGCTGGACCAAGTGTCATGGCCCCGTCAGAGGACTCCTCAGATGAGGATGACTCGGGAGTAACAGCAGCAGACCCAGGAGCAGCAGGAGACACGGAGGAGCCTCCTGAGAATCCAGCTCCTTCTGCCCCTCAGCTGCAGAGCACCCCAGGGACAGCAGAGGCCCTGCAGCCAGACACAGACAGTGAACAGGATACTCCCCCCTCACCTGCAGAACGTAGACAGCAGAAGGTCAGGCAGAAGAGAGGCAGGCCTGTCTCCTTAAGGCCCAAACGCTGAGGGCTCACACCTGCTGTCCATCCTGCTCTTTATAAGGCACACCTTGGCTGCAGCTTGTTGCTGACTGCAACGTCAGGCGTGGCTTTGTGTAGACCTAGTTTCCCTGCAGCATCTCTTTGACTGACCTCCTTGGCAATTCATCCCAGACCTCCACTGACCTCGCTTCTGGACTTCTGACTCGGCAAGTACGCTTCGGATAGGCCTGGCAGATTTACAACCCGACTGCTGGCTAAGGACTTTCCTTCCCTGCCAAAGACCCAGGAATTTCCAGCCCCCCCCTGACACTGCTGATGCAGTGTAGAGCTGACAGTTTGCAGTCAGCCCAAACAAAGCAGGCAACAAAGGAGTGGGGGAAGTGCTGACCATGGAGCAACTCCAGCAGGAAAACTTGCTCCTGCGCTCACAAGTAGACCAGCTGCTGTTGGCCGTCCAAGGCTTGCAAACCCAGCTAGCAGCAGCCCCACCCCCTCTCCCTACAGGGAGAGCCAAGTGCCCTGTGACTCTCGCAGAGAAATTTACTGGGTCTTCCGACCAGCTCTCAGCCTTCTTGGCCCAGGCCCAGCTCTTCATGGAGTTACGCCCAGAGGCTTTCCCAGATGATAAGACCCGGGTGGGATTCTTGATTAACCTATGCACTGGAGCGGCAGCTAGATGGGCCACGCCCCTGCTCCTCGAGCAGAGCCCCATGCTTAACGACCTAGCCGCCTTCACCAGAGAACTGAAGGCTATGTTCGAGGACCCAGTCCAATCTGCCACAGCCAACCACTGGATACGCCGGCTGCGGCAAGGCCGACGCCCCTTGGGGGAATATGTAACAGACTTTTGTCTATTGCAACAAACCCTGGGCTGGAACGAAGCCGCTCTCATGGACCAGTTTCAGGAGGGGATGTCGGATGAGCTCCTGGATGAGCTAGCTAGGGTGGAGCGCCCTGGAAGCCTGCAAGCCCTCATATGCCTGTGTCTCCAGATTGACGGGAGGCTGGAAAGCAGGTGTGCTGCCAAATGACCCCAGCCAGTCTACAGAGCATCAGCCCCAGTGGCTGGGCCCTTGGAGCCTGTCGGCAAGGACCCTACACCCCCGGCAGAACCAATGCAGCTGGGAGGGGCTCGGCCACGTCTCTCTGCGGCCAAAAAGCTGCGACGCCGGCAACAGGGCCTCTGCCTGTATTGCGGTGCCCCGGAACATTTTGCAGCCCAGTGTTCCGCGAAACGACCCACAGCCCCTGCCTCGGGAAACGCCCATGCCCCGGCCTTCACAGGCCCCTGAGCCGTGGCAACCTCATGGTTCAAGGGGCCTGCCACCTCAGTTCCTCACCGCCCAAGCATCTGACCATGTTGATCGCACTGACAGTCCCCGGAAGGGGGACCCTACAAGTACCCGCCATGCTGGACTCAGGATCCACCAGCAATTTTATGGACGCGTCCTTTGCCAAGCTCCACCGGGTTCCTAGTCAACCCATTCACCGCCCCCTCCTGGTGGAGACTATTGATGGCCGGCTTCTCGCCTCGGGCCCTGTAGTACAGGAGACAGTGCCGCTCGACATGGCCCTGGGGGAGCATGAGGAAAGCCTCCAGTTCTACCTGGCTGCCGCACCCCACTTCCTGGTCGTGCTGGGCCTGGCATGGCTCCAGCGGCATGACCCCATCATCCAGTGGTCCACGGGCCGACTGATGCTCGGATCCCCCTATTGCCAAGCCAACTGCTGGAGGCCGAAGGAGCGCATCCTGATGACCCAGGAGGCAAGCTCTGTGCCCGAGGCCTTACTGGAACAGTACCGGGAGTTCGCGGATGTGTTTGGGAAGCAAGAGGCAGACCAGTTGCCGCCCCATCGTCCTTACGACTGTCCCATTGATCTGCTCCCCGGAGCCAAGATTCCTGTGGGCCGGCTTTATTCCCTGTCAGAACCCGAACTGGCAGCCCTCAGAGAGTTCCTCGACAAGAACCTGCGCCGAGGGTTCATTCGCCCTTCCACGTCCCCTGCAGCCGCCCCTGTCCTCTTTGTCAAAAAGAAATGTGGGGAACTCCGGCTGTGCAATGACTACCGCGCCCTCAACCAGATTACAGTTCGGAATCGCTACCCTGTGCCCCTGATCCCAGAACTGTTAGAGCGGCTGCGGGGCGCTCGCATTTTCACCAAACTAGACCTGAGAGGGGCCTACAACCTGGTGCATATGTGGGAGGGCGATGAGTGGAAGACGGCCTTCCGCACCCGTTATGGGCACTTTGAGTACACCGTGATGCCGTTTGGCTTGTTCAGCGCCCCTGCCGTCTTTCAGCACTTCATGAACGACATCTTCCGGGACCTCCTAGACCGCTTCCTGGTGATCTACTTGGATGACATCCTGATCTACTCGCGGAACCCCTTGAAACATAAGGAGCACGTTCGAGCAGTGCTGCAGCTCCTGCGGGAGCACCGCCTCTTCGCCAAGCTCGAAAAATGCGCCTTTGACCTCACGACCGTGGATTTCCTAGGCCATCGGATCTCGCCCTCGGGTATCCAGATGGACCCCGCCAAAATTGAGACCATCCTCCACTGGGCAGCTCCGCGAAGCCCCAAAGATGTGCAGCGCGTCTTGGGCTTTGCCAACTATTACCGCTGGTTCATCTCCCACTTCTCCGAACTCACCACGCCCATCTCAGACCTGCTTCGAGGCAAAGAGAAGTTTGTTTGGACCGAGGCCGCTCAACAGGCCTTCCGGCGCCTCCAACACGCCTTTACATCTGAACCCATCCTCCAGCAACCCGACCCTACCCGACGTTACATAGTGGAAGCCGATGCATCGGATAAGGCAGTGGCAGCGGTCCTACTTCAGCCGGTGGGGAGCAAGCAGTCCCTGCTCCCCTGTGCGTTCCACTCCCGGAAACTCAACGCTTCGGAACAGAACTACACCATTTGGGAGAAGGAGTTACTGGCCATCAAAGTAGCCTTCGAGACCTGGCGTCATCTCCTGGAAGGGGCACGCCATCCGGTCCAGGTACGAACAGACCACCGAAACCTGGAGCACCTGCAAAGCGCCCGACGGCTGAACCAACGCTAGATCCGGTGGTCCCTGTTTTTCTCCCGGTTCCAGTTCACGGTCACCTACCTCCCTGGCCGCCGAAACACCCTAGCAGACGCGCTCTCTCGCAAGCCAGAATACCGAGCTGAGCAGGTCGATCGCCCCCTTCGCCCAATTCTTCGCCCAGAGAACTTCGCCGCTACCCACCAGCCACAATCCCTCCTGGACCGGGTGCAGGAACAGCAGCAAAAGGACCCCTACGCCCTGGCCCAGCAGCGAGAGCTCCAGTCAGGGATGCCCGCCTGGGACAGCCCCTTTCCCTTGCAGCAGGGCCTCTTGTATCACCGGAACCGGTTGTACGTTCCCGCGGGAGCTCTGCGGGGAGAGGTGCTCCACCTCTGCCATGACAGCCAGCTGGCAGGGCATTTTGGAACGTATAAAACCCTCCACCTGGTCCTACGGGATTTCTGGTGGCCCCGGGTCCAAGTGGACGTCAAGGACTATGTAGCAGCCTGTGATACCTGCCAGCGAGCCAAGAGCCACCCTGGCAAGCCCCCGGGGCTCCTGCTCCCACTGCCTACCCCCCCCTCGGGCCCTGGCGCTCGGTCTCCCTGGATTTTATCACGGACTTACCGGCCTCCCGGGGAATGACCACCATCCTCGTAGTCGTAGACCTGTTCACCAAGATGGCCCATTTCCTCCCCTGTGCCGGACTACTCTCTGCCCCAGAAACTGCGCAACTATTTTTGGCCCAGGTCTTCCGTTTGCACGGCCTCCCCGACCACCTGATCTCTGACTGAGGAGTCCAGTTCACCGCCCGGTTCTGGCAGGCCCTGTTTCGGGCCCTGAACGTCCAGATCAACTTGTCCTCCGCCCACCACCCTCAATCAGATGGACAAACAGAACGTACCAACGCCACCATCGAACAATACCTGCGGTGTTACACCTGCTTCCAACAGGACAATTGGGTGGATCTGTTACTGCTGGCGGAGTTCGCGTATAATAACTCCGTGCATGCCTCCACGCGCCAGACCCCGTTCTTTGCCTCCTACGGCTACCACCCCCGATTCTTCCGCTCAGTGCGACCCCCGTCGCCGGTCCCCGCTGCGGATGTCATGCTGCAGGGGTTGCAGGCCCTGCAGGCAGTCCTGAAGGAGCAGCTGGAGCAGGCCAAGGACGCGTATAAGCGCTTTGCTGACCGCCACCACCAACCAGGCCCACCGCTGAAGGTAGGCGACCGGGTATGGCTCTCAACCAAATTCCTGCGGTCACAACGTCCGTCTCACAAGCTGGAGGCTCGGAACGTAGGTCCTTTCCGGATCACCCAGCAAATTAACCCGGTGGCGTTCCGGCTCCAACTCCCTGCCTCCTTCCGCATTCACCCTGTCTTCCATAGATCACTGCTGACTCCTGCTCTCCCACCTCACCCCTTGAGTAGTCAACCGCGGCCCCCACCACCAATACAAGTCAACGGGGAAGAAGAATTCGAAGTGGCACAGATTCTGGACTCCCGGAAGCATCGTGGCTGCCTCCAGTACCTCATAGACTGGCAGGGGTACGGCCCTGAGGAACGCTCGTGGGAAGATGCGCCGCAGGTGCATGCCCCTCGTCTGGTCCGGCGCTTCCACCAGCGCTACCCGGCTAAGCCGGGCCCCGGTGGGAGGCGGAGGGTTGGTCGTGGGGCGGGGGATGGTGTCATGGCCCCGTCAGAGGACTCCTCAGACGAGGACGACTCGGGAGTAACAGCAGCAGACCCAGGAGCAGCAGGAGACACGGAGGAGCCTCCTGAGAATCCAGCTCCTTCTGCCCCTCAGCTGCAGAGCACCCCAGGGACAGCAGAGGCCCTGCAGCCAGACACAGACAGTGAACAGGATACTCCCCCCTCACCTGCAGAACGTAGACAGCAGAAGGTCAGGCAGAAGAGAGGCAGGCCTGTCTCCTTAAGGCCCAAACGCTGAGGGCTCACACCTGCTGTCCATCCTGCTCTTTATAAGGCACACCTTGGCTGCAGCTTGTTGCTGACTGCAACGTCAGGCGTGGCTTTGTGTAGACCTAGTTTCCCTGCAGCATCCCTTTGACTGACCTCCTTGGCAATTGATCCCGGACCTCCACTGACCTCGCTTCTGGACTTCTGACTCGGCAAGTACGCTTCGGATAGGCCTGGCAGATTTACAACCCGACTGCTGGCTAAGGACTTTCCTTCCCTGCCAAAGACCCAGGAATTTCCAGCCACCCCCTGACACTGCTGATGCAGTGTAGAGCTGACACCAAGTACCCCGGTGGGCAGAGCTGGGAGAGACTAACTCCTCCCTGCTCGCCCACCCAGGTCTCGGTTATGCATGCCAGATCGGCCGCCTCATCCACAATCAAGTCGTGGACGAGGGAGGTTTTATTATGTACCGATCTGGCATTTAAGAGCAGCAACTGGAGATCTGAGAGTTGGCTGGAAGGACAACCAACAACCCTGCGGGTATGAGAAGGACCGGAACAAGGCACAGCCACAACATGTCTGGGCCGTGTTCCCCTTACCTGGCATGTCCTACTCATACCGCCATACCTCCATCTGCCCATCACTACGGCAATTGGGGCCCCCTCAAGTCTCCCCGCTTGATGGAAAGTCCCTTTCCCGAGGCACATAATAAAAATATAAGTACAAAAAACTTATATACACAAACAAACACACTCACTCTCAACACACAGTCATACACACACCCACTCATCCAAATCAAACCAACACAGCAAACATAGTCCCACACTCTGTGCGCGTAGGCGCAAACTCTGGATCTCTCTCCTTCCCACGGAAAACGCTACCTCCGAAGGATCCAGATGGCAATGATGACAAGAAGGTACAAAGCACAAAGGGCCACAGCGACATCGGATCCCAGGCCACGACAAAGCGCAGCAACAGCAGTAACAGCAAAGGGCACAGTCACGGCAGCGATGGCGGCCGCAACGACGGCAGAAGAGAAGAAACGAACCGCCCGGCAGCGACCAGCCACAGCTCCAACGCGCAGAAGAGCGGCCCAAGGCACACGAGAGAGACGACAGAGCCCGGCACAGCAGCAGCGACGACAAAAACCACCACAAAAACACAGCAACAGCAGCGGGGGCAAAAAGAAACGCCCAACAATGGTGACAGCGAAAGGCGCAGCAATAGCGGCAGCGGCGGCTGGACGGCAACAGGAGCACAGCGACGGAGGCCGCAGGGACGGCCCAGCAGCGGCCGCGGACCGAACCCACACAAGCCGCAGCGAGAAGCAGCGACGGCAGCAGCAGACACAGCCACAACGCAGCAGGCAGCAGGCACAGCCACGACAGGGAACACAGCGCACAGCAGCACAGCACCAGCAAAGGCAAGGTAAGATGGAAAGGCCTCGCTCATCCCCGGCTTCGATTTTAAATCCAGCCGTCCACAGCAACCACAGCAACCACAACGCGATCCTATTCCAAGCTTACCAGCTTACCAGGGCAAGGGAGAAACGGGTAGCACCAAAAAAGAATTCTCCCGTCCATATACTCCCAATAAAAGCCCAGACGATGTTAAAATCGATGTTAAGAGGTATTAAGAAGTGTTAAAAGATGTTAAAAGAGGTAAACGGCAGGAGCTCCGAGCGCACGCTCATCCACCTAAGCCGCCATTTCCTCCATTGTTCCTCTCTTTGTGCTTTCAGTCATACTATAGTTGCTGTAATGCTGCAAGATCACATGTTCAATTGCCGCCCAGATTTACTGAAAATGTCCCAAAATTAAATCCAAAGTTATTCTGCTTTAGTTAAATTGAAAACTGCTGTTACGTGACTGTCTCTTACGTCATTTAGGTTCAAGATGGCATTGAGAAACCAGAAATCTGATAAGGCTTCTTGGTATATTTTGTATTTTTTTGGGAGGACCCCAAGGTGTGTGCTTCTTTTTAAAGTTCATCATTGTGTTTCCTTAGTAGGCTAATCTGATTTTTGGGAAAATATGGAAACTGAAGACACCTTGAGGAACTGGTAATCCTAATAGAAAACCTGAGGCTGAAAATCTGAGTCACCATGTGGTAATGTGTAGGTTTGGCTGCAATCTTGGAAAACTGGTGTTCTCCAGAAATAGTTTAACATAGTAAATGAAAAAGAAACTAGGGATGTGCATCCCAAAAGAGCTTTGGGGTACTCGAAATGACATTATCACACCATCAGGATATGGTACCCTACAAGATGGCCTAGCGTTATGTCTAGTCCAGTGCTTCTCTCTTCTCCTCTTCTTCCTCCCAATATTACTCAAATATGCTTCCTCTATGCCAAGTACTGACAGTATAAGTGAGTTGGTAGAGGTGGGCAAGCGCTCTGGTTAACATCAGATTGACTTGGAAATTAACTGCTACATGCCTGAGTGATTTGTCCCAGAATGAAGCACTGGGTTGGACAGGGTGCTGGACATCTCAACGCTGAAAATCTCCTGCTTGATTTGGGATGGTCCAATGCTTGATTTGGGCATGCATGCCTGTTCCTTATTTTTATACATGTAAAGGAATTTCTGGAAGATTTTGGCCATTTTTGCAGATAGTGGACAAACAGTGAGGTATTTTGACAACCCAGACTTTCAAATTTAGTATACTTTTTTATTCAGGAATGTCTGGCTGCCATTCATTCCCCAAAAATGCATTCATGAGGTTTTCTAGAGGCTTTTTCTGTATTTCTGAGCAGTCTCTTACCACTATGCTATAGGGGGTGTCATAAAACATTTGATGAACTTCACAGGAAGCAAAAATGGGGCATTTGGTACATCCTTACTTTTTTACAAAGAAAAAAAGGAGTATGTTCCTTATTGTCTAGGGATGTTGGAATAATTTGGCAAAATCAATTTCTAGCTATAATTCCACTGGTGTACTCAGTTATCCCGAACCTTCCTGTTGTTTGATTTCTTATTTAACATCTAGGGCAAATATCCATAGCTGGATGTGCATACTCTTGGGCAAGCTAGTTAGGGGAGTCTAAAAATGGGAATGCGTAATGCCCTGGACACCTTCGGGTAGAAGGGCGGGATATAAATTCAATAATAATAGTAGCAATAAAAATGATGTCAATGTGCACATGCTATATCACTGCACTTCCTAAAACCAAGGATATTTAAGACACTCACTGGAGTTTGCACGAATATCTGAGATTAGGGTGGAAAAGCAGTACGCCCCAGGGAAAAAGAAGCTCAAGTTTTGCACATGCTTAATATCTGTGTAGTATTTGGCCTATATGAAATCAATCGTAATTTGTGAATCTTTTAAATCAGTCTGATCAATGATCTTGGACTGTCTAGGTGCCATACTGTTCCTAAGGATGTTGAATTTTATTTCCTCAGGGACACAGTGAAGCCAACTTTTGATTTCTTAATTTGTTTATACCCTCCCAGTTTGTTTATGGTGGGTTGGCTGTCAAAATGTTCTTGTGGAAGGGGGCATTCTGAGTGTAGCTGTGAGTGGTACGGTGTCTCTGGATTCAGTAGGTGGGTGATAATGATCTGTAAATAAACCAGTAGCTTGAAGGCATTGGCCTGATTACACATCACAAAATGTGAGCTTATTCATTGTGTCAGAAATCCATTTAGACTGTTCTACTAAAATTATAACCACCAGAAAAGTTCTGTGAGATTAAGCCCCAGTCCATTAAGGCTTTTGCTGTAATAAATTTATTACCCTATAAGGGTGCCATAAGATTTCCATTTATTTAGTGGCTGTCTTTTCCTAGAGTAGGGATGGGAATGGGTGGCCTCCAAATATTATTGGATTATAACTCTCATAATCCCTGACAGACTTTCATCAGCCACAATGGCCTATTGAGTCCAACAAGACCTGGAGCATCACAGGTCCCCTATGGCTACCCTATAGATTGGGAAGCAAGGGAACAGGAACAACTCATTCTTAAGGGGAGAGAAGATAACCAGAGATAAATGCTGAGAGAAATAGATAATGGAGAACTGTGGCCATCGGTTGCTGCTTTGCCGTGATCTCCTAATGCCTTCTCTGCCTGTTTCCGGCGGAGCCTTCAGAATTCTCAGTAGTTAGGACCTGCATGTGATTGCATTTTGTGGATGGAATGTAATATGCAGTAATAATGGGTGAGCCATCCCTAGCTGCCTTGTATTCTCTCTGTCTCCCTTGCCCTCTGCTTCTAGACATTCAGCTTAAATGCCAGAAAACCTCTTGAGGGATATTTAAAATATGTGACTTAAACTCAAGTCTTCCCTCTTCCCCCTTTACCCAAGCATCTTTGCCTCTTGGCTGCTGCTACCAATCCCTTCCTCAAGGGGGGGGAGATTTGCTTGGGGGAAAAGGTAACAAGTTGCAGAAAATGGGAAAGTGGGCCAGGAGAGGTCCTATGGTGCCTCTCCTCCTTGGCCATGGACATCATGGTGGCTGGACCAGAAGCCCCATGATCACCAGCAGGAAACTATGTGTAGTGTGCATCATCTCCAGCAGTAGAGAGGCTCTGCAGAACCTCAAGGGAAGTAATTTTTTTCTTGAACAGTGAGGCTCATGGAAGAGGGCGGGAGACTAGCAAGAACCATTTTGAGTCGAGTCTAGCTCATAGTGGCTGAACCCAACTGGAAATGTGACCATCCTATTGGGGTGGGGTGACTTAACATTTCAGACTCTTCCTCCCCCTTTTGATTAATTGTCCCATCTCTGCTGTGTAGCCAGACTCTCATTCTTGATACCAGCATTGCATATGGAGGAGCTGTGTACAAATCTCAACCATGCAGCCAGAATGTTAACTGGGGCTGGTTACAGGGACCACACAACTCCCCTGCTGCAACAGCTCCACTGGCTGCCAGTCTGTTTCCGGACACAATTCAAAGTGCTGGTTATGACCTATAAAGCCCTATACGGCTTAGGTCCAGGCTATTTGTCAGACCGTATCTCCCTATATGAACCTGCCCGGGCCCTGAGATCTTCAGGAGAGACCCTTCTCACGATCCCAACACCTTCACAAGTGCGACTGGTGGGGACACGAGATAGGGCCTTTTTGGTGGCTGCCCCTAGGCTCTGGAACTCCCTCCCTAGGGAGGCAAGAATGGCCTCCTCTGTGCAGTCTTTCTGCCGACAGCTAAATACTTTTTTCTTCCGTCAGGCCTTTGGAACTGAAGGCTTTAAGGGTAGTGACTGAAGAGGATGTTGTATGTTATTGTTTTACTTGTATGCTCGTAAACTGGGTTGCAGTATTTTAAGTGTATATCTAACTGGTTTTAACATCTTAATAGTTTAATCCTGTTTTAATGCTGTTTTTATATATTTATATGTTTTATATTTTTATAGGTTCTTAATGATATGTACTTATTTTTATCTGGAAGCCGCCTTGAGTTCCAGTTTGGAAGAAGGGCGGGGTATAAATAAAGATGATGATGATGATGATGATGATAATAATAATAATGCTGGTGACTGTTCTTTTGGGCACTTTGCCCTTTTTGCATTGTACCCTGTTTGCATTTCTGTGTGCATTCAGTGCTACATGTTGGCTCTGTTGTGTCACACAAACTCCCCAGCTCTTGAGACTGCTACTGAGTCATAGATGCCTATGCAGGATCTCTATACTAGTCTCTTGTACCAAATTAAAAGTTTTTGTGGCATCTTAGATTAACATACTTAATATGGCGTGAGATTGCATTGACATGTTTGGACTCTATCAAATGCGTGTGTAGGAAAGATGTTGGACGTGGAATTCTGGGGCATAATTCTATGATTTTTTGGTAAAAGGTGGGGCTGAACAAGGTCTTCCTTTGTAAAACTGGGTGCAAATGGGGTGCTTTTCAAAAAGTAGCCATACCTTTCTTGGTGTGTATGTGTACAAGCAGCCCAGAAACTTCCTGTCAGAGAGATTTCTCTTTACTGAAACATCTTATTCTGTACCTCCATAATCATCTTTGTGATAAGAGCTCCAAAAATGGCAAGAATCTGACTTTCCTGGCTCTTCTTGTTTGCTTCTGGCTAGGCCTATTGCAATCTGCATAATAATAGCAACAATAATAAATCAGTGCCCCCCTGCTGTCATAAAAATGTTAATCAAATCTGCTAAATGCTTGACAAGTTGTTTCCCTACCGAATTATAATTTTAAGTCATTACTTGATTAAAGTGAGAAAATAAATCTCTTTAAAAACCCACACCAAATTATTAGAAACAACATGCGGATGTTTTAATCTTTTTTTTTTTTTAAAGTTGAAGTAGAAAAGTTATATATGCACTGAAAAAAATGGTAGATATTAATACTTACAGATATGAACATTTTATAGCAAGGCAAAATATATGCAGGCAGATATATTTTTTGTAACCTAGATGTTTCAAAACAACATGGGTTGAAGCCAGTTATTCACATGGGTTGATTTCAATGGGATTGAAGCATTAACAACTTCTTCTGGTTTCAGTCCCATGAACAGGCAACTGTGTTATCCACAGTGAGTTCTTCTTTAATAACAAACAGATGTTTCATGTGGCTCAGCTCCTTCTTTTTCTTCCAGGAAAACTACCAGTGAGAAGTGTCTCTCCTTTCCCCCACCTTCCGAGACAGTTGGAAGGATGGGCAGTGTGCAGCAGCTTCCAAGGCAAATAAGGGAGGGCAAAGGAAGGGCAAAGTGGTGTTGTGCTAGTTTGCTTCCTTTTCACTTTTAGAGGTTGGAGTGAGTAGCTGAGGTACGCCTTAGAGAGGGAGTGGCCTGGGGGACTCTTGAGACGCACATGTCTTCACGTCACCTCATAATAGTGTTGGTCCTATCATGCCAAGTTTGGCTCTGATACGTATATAGAAAGATATTCACATGCGTGATGAAAACTGCTCAAGTTTTGTAACCTAAATGTTTCAAAACGACATGGGTTGCAGCCAGTTATTCACTGGACAGGTTGAGGGACTGAGGATAGATGCCTTCTATGTTAATTTTTACTTCTGTAGTACCTTCAGTATCACAGTATACATGTGTATGTGTGTGTTCTGTTTTATGTATTTTAATTGCATTTTATGTATTTTAATTTATTTTAATGTTTTTGTGATCTTTATTGTGTACAATTTTTATTATGTACATGTTTGATTTTATTGTAAGGCACCCTAGAAGGGTGGGATAGAAATATTTTTAAATAAATAAAGCTCCAGTTTTTAAATGCATTGCATGGCAATGAGGGTATTTGGGGTGGGAAAAAAAGCAAAGATTGGTACAACAAAAGGGGATCCTTCTGTGTTTCTCCTGAGCATCTGTTTTGTGTGTATCTCTTGTGAAACATATCTGACATCAAAGCACTTTAAATTCCTTTTGTGTTCAGTAAATTATGGTTTGGAAAACTCATTATTAGAAGATGTTGTGTATTATACGCAGCAAAGGCGACTCCTTGAAGTCCTGAACAAATGTTATATTCTGTAATCCTCATTTTTACTGGAGGCAATGGATGCACGAGCGTCCTTCCATTTGCTTCAATAGGGGCTTGATCCGTTACATGCACTCAAAGAGCACCCAGATAATTTATGCTGATCTTGGGGAGCGGTCATCCAAGCAGCCCATCCCAGCTTGGCATGCTACCCGCCCACCCCAGACCATCTGTCAGGAAAGTCCACAAGGGACTTGTCTGGAGAGGTGCTGGACTGGGAACAACAATGCTTGGCTTAGCCAGTGAAAAAATCATAGACCTTTGGATAAAGCCGGTGTTTGTCCTTGCCCATCTCTGGGGTTGTTTAGCTTGGCAAGCTACTTTGATAATGTGGACAGCTTATTTATGTAGAGTATTTGTACCCCACTCTTCAGTCAAAAAGGCTCCAAGAGTGGCTTACATGCAATCAGTTAAAACACAATAAACCCTGCTCGCAAACTTATAATCTTAAAAACACGACACACAAGAGAAAAGGGACAGGGAGGGAAGAGGGAAAAAGCAAACTCAGGCGCCAGTGCTTAAATAGTCATTCTTATGACCAGCTGTCATAGAAACCGTTCAGGGGTAGGAGGTCCCCAGTGGAGCTGGTCTTTCAGCAGAGCTGATGGAATGTGCCCTTCTTCCCATCTCTCCCACTGGGGCAGCCTGATGGAGCGGCTGCTGCCAGGTGTCAGTTGAGGGGGAGGAGGCAACTTGATGGAGCTTGTCTTTTAACAGACAATTTATCTAATTTCATTTATTATAAACAGCATGATAGAATAAAATTATCTTGATTTGTGGGGACTTACAGAATCACATGTCGTCTGAGGGTCCGCTGCCATTTTAGTGCTGGGGGGCCAAGTCCGCCTGGCAGCCTCTCTTCCTTCATAAACAGAAGGGGGAAGGCTGAGGTTTGTCTTGCTGCTGGGCAGCTGCGGTGCTCTTAGGGCTGTAGCAGCCCAGTGGCAGGAGGGCTGCCACCACCTTCTGCAGCTTCTAGCTGGAGGAGAAGTGGGGAATCTTTCGCACAGTTGTGCAGAAGGCTCATCTCGACATGCTCCAAGAGAACATTGGAGGGTGATGTCTGGAAATGTGGAATCCTGCCTTGATGAGAGCCGATTGCCCTTGAAGGAGTGTCCTATGGCTCAAAATGTGTTGGGCGTTAATGTGTTGCTTGTGGACCACACCATGATGCATTTCTGTCTAGGATAGGTGTGCCCTTGCTTTTATTCATAATGTATCAATGGTAAAAAACATTTTTCAATTTGTGTTGCAAGCAATGGATTCATTCTTTGCTAAAAGTGAATATATAATTAATGTGGGGCTTTTATAATAATGTGAATAATATATGACAATAAAAGATCTTTTCATTAATAAGCTTTGTGTTCAATTTAAAATGTGCTTTAGAGCCCCCTGTGTGTATAGAAAGGGCAGCAGGGCCTTTTCCCTGTTGTCATGCTGCGCTTTGGCCCTGACCCCCCCACCCCATCTCCGTGTGTTGGGCGTGGAGGCCTAATAGAGGAAACTCATGTGTGCAGAAGCCAGTTCTCCCTTCGACATGCTCTTCTATAAACTTCCATATTATAAGGGTAGTATTACATAAATAACTGTCCAGATTTAGCAATGCAACTTGCCCAGCTAAACATCTCTGGAACCAGAAGCATGGAAAAGTCATTTTTAAAAGCATAGACGGGTAATTAAGAGTGTGTAGATAAGGTTGGACCCACTTTCTTCATTTTCCACTCCTCCCTTTCCTTCACATACCGTAAGGTCCGTGAGCTCCAGATGGCTCATGGATGAACATGGCCTAGTGGCTAAGTCTCTGCTTTTAAGATTACAGGGGACATGAAACCAGGCAGACCCCTTGACAGATTGGGGATGGGCGGGCATGGTGCCCACCATGAACCTCCTGGGGGTGGGACCATAGTGGGAAGCACCAGGTATGGGTGGTGGCAGGCAGACCAGCACTGAAAAAAGTGCCAGGCGAAGGAGCTGCAGCAGCCATCAGTTTAGGGCCCAGAGGCATTGTGGGGAAATTAAGTTGGTAAGTGCTGCATCTGCTCTGTCCAGCAGTATTATTTAGAATGAAAGGCCATTATTTAGAAAAGTACCTTTTCAATAAAGAGGCTGACATTGACACTTCTGATGTCCTTCCAGGTCCTGTGGGACCCCAGCATTTGCCCCATCATGCTGGGTGCTGACATTTGGGCTTGAAACCAGGAGCGTACACCAGTCATGTACCCTGCCTTTTCATTAGTCTAACCAGCTCTGACGTTAACCAGAGGTGGTATATACCTGGATTCCATATGCTAGGGATGAACAGGGAATGGTTGCCTTCATATCTCCTTTATAAGCTCCCAGAGATGTTTGGCTGGCTGCTGTTGGAATGAAATGCCAGACTAGATGGATCTTTTTAGTGCAATCCAGCAAAGCATCTATCTCTGCATGCTTGGCTTAGTTAAGTGGACCATTGGACTTGGTCATAGGAGATGTGATTAAAATCCCTACTGGATCACAAATATCTGCTGAGCCTTAGATCCCTGTGTGACCAAGGGTGTGTGGGGGCTCTTTCTTCCCATACAGTATGCAATGCAGGCTGTGTTTCTGCATAATGTCATTAATGCAGCTCACGACATCCAGACAGAGAGGACTTCAGTGTTTATTAGGGGATATATAATCATTTAAGCCTGACTAAGCTTCAAAGCCCTAATGCGGCTGTTTGGCCAACAGAAATGAGATGTAAATTTGCACTGAATAGCCACTGATTACAGAAAGATGATTAATGAAAGATTTGAAATTGATTTATGGCTGCAGTTGTCAAGGCCTTAGCCACGGCTGTAATATTATCTGTGTGAAAAGCTCTTGGCAAATTAGACAACAGACACAGGGTGAAATAACAGGTTTTCTGTAAAAAGTCTGCTGCATTGTGCATTTCCGTTGTCTGGTCTTGAATGACAGAGGGCTGAGACCTTTTGTTTTTGTATGCCAAAAGACTGCAGCGTACAGAGAGGCCTCTGTTTTCTGAAGTACTGGGAGAGCTGAAGCCTAGTGGTTTTTTTTGCATTTTCCCTTAATGGGCATGCAACTAACTTTTTCCCCCTTTCAGGAATATAAGAAGGTAACTGGCAATAACGTATGTTTTACAGGAAAGTTTGGGGCAAGATTGGTGGTTTATTGTCAATATTTATGAATAATTCTTTTTCAAGCCCATAATTAAGATACCAAAGAGCAACAATTTTGGCTGGCCTTACTGGTCGGCTAAATATTTGTCAGCAGAACCCCTTACTTCCCCAGAGGGCAGAGGTGTGTCCCTCATTTGTTTAAAAGGAGTTCTCTCTAGCTTGCAGCTGGGGAGGGAATACAGAAAACAAGCCCCTGCCCCCTACAGCCATTCAAAGCTGGAACTGGGTGTGTGCGTGAATGACTTGCTCTGCCTCTGCACCTTTCAGGCACTCCGAGCCTGGAGTGCTGGCCTCTCCCCCTGAGCTGAGACTTGAAAGGGAGAGGTGGAAGAGCACCTGCTTACTCTGCCTCTGTATCTGAGCAGCTCTCCAAGCTTAAAATGCATGTTGGGTGGAGAGGCAAAACATTGGACCTTCAGATGGAGGCTTGCTTTGGCTTTATGTTCCACCCAGCAAGCCTGGAGTGAAAACAAGCCCTAGGCTTCCACCAAGCTTTGAGGCTGGGGGGAGATGGGGTTTTTCTTCTGTCCTCTCCTCCTTAGCTCCAGGTTCGCAGGATGCCTCAGGGTCATTATGCTGGCTAGAGCTGGCTCCCTTTTCACATAGTGGGGGGGGGGGAGTGATTGAGATGATGAACTCAGCTATGACTTTTAGAATTGAACATAGGGGAAGATAGGAGTAGCCACTGTGAAGCTCTCCAAATGTTGCTGGACTATGTCATCCAAGATCATAGCTTGGCTACTATTGTCCATGCACTGGTAACCTCCAGGCTGGATTACTGTAATGTAGGACTGCCCTTGAGGTTGGTCCAGAAGCTTCTGCTGGTGCAAAATGCGGCAGCACAGCTGCTTGCTGGGGCAGGATATTGGCATTCCCAACATGTTACCCTGCTGCTGGAAGAATTCCACTGGCTGCCTATCAGCTACTGGGCTAAGTTCAAGGTGCTGGTGTTGGTATATAAAGCCATATACTGCTTGGAACCAGGATACCTGATTGTCTCACCCCTTGTATACCCAATTAATCACAGTGCTCTGCAGGTGAGAGCCTCCTGCAGATACCATCTTATCAGGAGGTCCGTGCCACACAACATAGGAAACGGACCATTAGTGTAGTTAGTGGCACCTACCCTTTGGAATTCCCTCCCCTTAAATATTATGTGCCATCTCTGCTTTCTTTTCGGCTCCTACTGAAGACCTTCCTCTTTCAACAAGCCTTTTAAGTAGAGACCTTATCCCAGTTTGCTTCTGTGTCAGAACTGCTTTAAAGATACTTTGCTTTAAAGATGTATTTAGTGTTTTAATCACTTGTTTGTCTCCCTGGACTCCTTCTGGGAGGAAGGGCAGGATAGAAATTTAATAAATAAATACAGTGCCTTGCAAAAGTAATCAGACCTCTGACCAATGCTCTCACATTACTGAATTACAAATGGTATATTATAATTTTGTTCTGTATGATGTTTTATTTTGAAACACTGAAACTCAAAATCAGTTATTGTAAAATGACATTAGTTTTATGCTGGAAAATGTTTGTAAGAAAGATAAAAAAACTGAAACATGTTGCTTGCATAAGTATTCAACTCCCACACATTAATATTTGGTAGAGCCACCTTTCGCTGCAATAACAACTTTAAGTCTTTTGGAGTAGATAAGTACCAGCTTTGCACACAGTGTCAGAGGAATTTTGGCCCATTCTTGGCAGATTCGCTCCAGGTCATTCAGGTTGGTTGGACGTTGCTTGTGGACCGCAATTTTTAAAGAGCGCCACATTCTCAATGGGATTGAGATCGGGACTTTGACTAGACCACTGTAGGATATCCACCTTCTTGTTCTTTAGCCACTCCAATGTTGCTTTGTCCTTGTGCTTGGGATCATTGTCCTGCTGAAAAGTGAATTTCCTCCCAAGCTTCAGTTTTTTATTGGACTGAAGCAGGTTCTCTTGTAGTATTTCCCTGTAATTTGCTCCATCCATTCTTCCTTCCATTTTAACAAGATGCCCAGTTTGCTGATGAGAAGCATCCCCACAGCATGATGCTGCCACCACCATTCTTCACTGTAGGGATGGTGTGTCTTGAGGCACGGGCAGTGTTAGGTTTGCACCACACATAGCGCTTTGAGTTTTGGCCAAAAAGATCTATCTTGGTCTCATCTGACCACAAAACCTTTTCCCACATCACAGCTGGGCCACTCTCATGCTTTCTGGCAAACTCCAGACATGCTTTCAGATGGTACTTTTTGAGTAACAGCTTCTTTCTTGCCACCCTCCCGTACAGGCCAGTGTTATGCAGAGCTCTTGATATGGTTGACTGGTGCACCATTACTCCACTCCCAGCCACTGAACTCTGTAGTTCATTCAAAGTGATTGTTGGCATCTCTGTGGCTTCTCTCACAAGTCTCCTCCTTGTTCAAGCACTGTGCTTTGAGGGATAGCCTTGTCTTGGCAGTGCCTGGGTGGTGTGGTGCAGCTTCCACTTCCTGATTTTTGTTCCAACCGTGCTCAGTGGGATATCCAAACACTTGGATATGATTTTGTACCCTTTCCCTAATCTATGCATTCGTATTACATTATCTCTCACTTCTGTAGAATGCTCGTCAGTCTTCATTGTCCTTCAGATCCAAAGCCTGACCAATGATCCTTCAACAGTGGGGTTTTTATCCTGACAGTGTGACAGGAACTTTAATGGTTCATAGGTGGAAGCCAATGATAAGGCAATTGTGTCCTTGATAGGGCAATTTCTTTCATCTGTGTAAACTGGGACCTTCTACAGCACAGGGGTTGAATACTTATGCAAGCAACATGTTTCAGTTTTGTATGTTTCTTACAAACATTTCCCAACATAAAACCAATGTCACCTTACAATAATTGATTTTGAGTTTCAGTTTTTCAAAATTAAATATCATACAGAATGAAATCACAGTGTACCATTTGTAATTCAGTATTATGAGAGCATTGATCAGAGATCTGATTACTTTTGCAAGGCACTGTAAATCATTGGCCTTGCTGGCTGGGACTGATGGGAGTTGTAGTCCAACAACATTTGGAGTGCAGTGTATTGGCTACGCCTGCTCCAGGCAAAATCTGTGGTTGTTGCCTATCTTATCGTCGGCAGACTTTTTCTTCCTGGCCCTATTCTTGTCACAACTCAACCTTCTTGCTTCTCTATAACCATTCGCTTCTCTCTCAGCCATTCTTTGGCTCTCCATTCTTTTCCACATCCAGCACAAGCCTTGTTTCTAGTGATGCCCCTTCTTATTATTCTCCACCATTATCACCCTCAGCTGCAATAATGTCCTTAGCTCTCTGCATTTATGCCATTTTTACCCTGCTGTTCTTGTCTAGAACCCCCAATGTAATCAGGGTGTTACTTTCTCTCTTGAAATTCTTCCTCCCAAATCTACCCTTCCTGTGAGGCCGTTGACTTTGCCTCTTGGTCCCTGTCTCTCTCTGAAATGAAGCTTGAGTGTAGCTCTGTTCCAGTGTTTTCTCTCCACGTGGTTGAGATTGAGAGACAGTGGGGCTATGCATGTTTTCTCTGAGCATGTTGTTGTTTCCCATGCCAGCCCCACCCCTACACTGTTGACATGTTGGGAGAAGTTCTGAAGAGGAGAAGCCTGCCGAATGTGCCTGGGCTATCTCTGTGAGCTGAAACCTTACATGCTCAGAGTTCCAGCACACAGGGACAGCCTACCCATTCTGACCATTTTGGCGCATGGACAGTGCGATAGTGTGGAACACCCCCCCCCATTTCTCTCCATGCAGTGGAAGGGGGTTTATGTGTAACTAAAGTTGCTCATATTCATCCAGTGCTTCCCTTCTTTTGTCTGTCCTGTTGAAATTTAGATTGTAGGAGCATGTCTCTTGTTATATCACTCGGTAGTATAAAGCACAGTGAACGTTTGATCTACAGAAATCATAAATCATAAAAATAAGACTTTTTCTTCTGACAACATGTTCTGAATACCCATCTGTAAAGGCTCTGGTGTTGCCTTTGGTTTTGATTATTACATTTCTAGCCGCATTCATATTCTCATCTGGATCCGGATTATGGTGCTGACATTTTGATTGCAGGTTTAATTATCTGATTGTGAAAAATCTCTTGATACTGGCTGAATGAATCTTGGCTTGCGGTACAAAGGGATTAGGCGAAGGCTTCCCTGTCATAAGCAACAGTTATCTGGATGTTTTGCTTTTACTGTGGATTAACCATAGCTATGGCAACATTAAAGCCGTTGACTCAGGTTTTCTTTGAAAAGAAGAAAGAGAATGAAGGAAATGGGTGGCACAGTGAAAATCGTTAAGTTGTACAGATCTTGGAAGAGGTGTGAAGAAACCTTGAATTTCCTGTGCAGATTGTTGTACTGCTGAGGATTGTCAAATCAATTTAAACCAATAGATGGCTAATTTGCCAATTAACTCATTAGTCACTTATCAGACAGGCGCCATCTCTGTTACCTTTTTGGCACCTACTGAAGACCTTCCTCTTTCAACAAGCCCTTAACCCGCTTGGCTTCTGTTTTGAAATTGCTTTTTAAGATCTTTTGTTTTTGAGATGTTTTAAGATGTTTTTAGTGTTCTGTCCCTTGTTTGCTGCCCTGGGTTTCTTCTGGGAGGACGGGCAGGATAGAAATTTTATTATAATAATAAGGCAGCCCCTTATACATATGGCATTCTTCTTGAGATGCCATAGTTCTTCACAATGATCCTCATGATCGAATTGCGCTCCTCTTGTCATTGTTGTGTACTGGTGGGGCTAGAACTCTGGATAGCCAAAAAGGGCAACATCTTTCCAAGGAGACAGCTAGGCTAGGCTAGAGGCTTCTGGCCTCATCCCCTGATCTCTATAACTGGGGAACAGTGGTGTAGTGGCAAATTCAGAAGTGCAGGGTCCCTTCACACCACATCCCCTCATAGCCACACCCCCTTTTACACTTTCTGTCATCTCCCTTGTTTTCCCTGTCGTTTTGCAAGTCCACATTCTGCTACAGCAAACATTCCTAGGAGCGAGTCAGCATGAAAGGTGAAGTTGTGTATTGGCTACTGAGAAGAGTCTTAGTGGTTGACTCACCTCCTTTCACTCTGATTGGCTCCAGTCAGCACAAAAAGACAAGGGCTCTTCTCAGCGGATAACATGCTCTGTTTTCATGCCTGCTGGGACCTTGGTCCCAAAAAAGTAATGGGTCTTTGACAGCCCGCAACCCTGGATGACTGCACTCCTGCTTGGGGATAGGTGGGCCCAAGCTCTCAGTCTGTTGTGTCTGATGACAAGAGCATGGGGGTGCAATGGAATGGTAAGTTTCAGTCCTATGATTGACCTTGCTAGTGCTATGATAGCCTCCTGTCTAGTGACATAGCCATTGTTTTTGTTTTCTGAAAGATGGCAGGTAGAAGACTGGAATCAGGAATGATGATTGCTGTTGACCATGATGGTGGTAAATGCAGCTTCCGTGTACAGAATTTGTATACAGTAGGGCCCCGCTTTACAGTGCTTCGCTTTACAGCACTTTGCTAATACAGTGGTCTCAGTTAGACGCAATTAGACACAATCCCCACTCATACGGCGCTTGTTCCGCTTTTACGGTGGTTTTTGGGCATCGCGCACCATTCTATTAAATGGGTTCTGCTTTACAGCGGTTTTCGCTTTACAGTGGGGGTCCGGAACGTAACCCGCCGTATGAGTGGGGCCCTACTGTACCTCTGAATTTCAGATGCTGAGGTCTGAGAATGCCACACACCCCACACTTTAATGGTTTTTGTGAGCTTCCCAGAAGGATCTGACTACCCTCTATTGAAAGTAGAATGCTGTATTGCATGGACCTAGAATCCGATACAGAGAGGCACTTCTTGCAAAGATTCACTCTTGCTTTTAAAATGGCTGCAGAGATGTAAATCAAAGAGTTTTATCTCCACATAGATTATATAAGAGTGTACTGAAAGAGTGTGTACAATTTATAGCATTTTCAGGGGTGATTCTTTTGTTTTTTGCAACTATTAACAGAAAATGAAAATGAGTGCTTTACACTTGGAATCTAAAGCCTGGTTTATATATTTTATTTATTACTTGTATTACAGCATCTATGTACATGGAGCTTTACAGAGAAGAGGTTTGACTGGTGCCTCGCACGAGCGGCTTTCAGTCTTAAACAGATACAAGGAAAGAACACAGGCGATGGAGGCGGGGTGAAAAGGGGAGATTGTCATTATTTCAATTACATATACTTTGGCTTCATTACAGTGTTAGGGTATTGGGACTAGGGACAAGGCTTCCTGAAAATATTGACTTTTGGGGAAGGACTTGTGGAAAGGGTGATGGTTCTAGGTAGGCATTTTGGGAAATAGTTCAAGGCATAAAGGGCAGCAAGTGAGAAAAGGCAGGGTCATTTCAGGGAGCAGAAGACCTTTGGAGAGCTAACGGAGGTGAAGCTGGAAGAGCAAAAGGTCATAAGCAAGGATATGTAGGGATAAGAGTGGCAAGATAAATGGGGCAAGGCTCTGGAGGTTTTGGAAGTAAGGCAAGAAGCTTGTGCAGGATTCAGGAGCAGGCAGGAAGCCTTAATTAAAAAGGCTGTATGCCCTGTGAGGAGTAAGTAACAGGGTGAGGCTGTGTCAGTTGCTGACTGCCAGAAAGGTATTTGGTATAGTAGACGGGTACTTGGAAAGCAGGCAGAGGAGACAGCAAACCCATCAGTAGGTTAAACAAGCCATTATTTTCTTTGCTCATCTGTGAGCTGGATCCTGGCTTGTTGAAAAAACATAGCTGTAACAAACCATGGCTCAGTGTTGTGTCCAAACCCAGCCAGTAGCTTCTCCCTAGTCCCTTCTGTAGAAGTCATTTGACTGTGTTATCTGCAAGTTTTAAACAGCATGCAGTGGATTTGTGGTTCGTCTCTGCTGCAATATGTTCAGAAATGAAACGGAATAGCTCCTTTAAAAGGCATTTTATTCATGATCAGCCACTTGGCTGCCCTTATGTTGCAAATGGTCTTTCAACTACACAATGTAGAGCCATTTCATGCAGCCTCAAAGAGCGGCTTCTTTTGAACCTGTGAAGAATGTTCTTTTTATCTGCCTGCTGTCCAGCAGTCAAAGCTTTCCATTTTGAGGAGGGATGGGGAAAAAAAAATCATGCAAGTGGTGGTGTCAGGAAGGGTGAAAATTTGCCAACTTAATATAGATATCTGCTGTGATGCAGACAAACAGAATCAGAAGGAAGTCTGAAATGCAGTGCAGTCTCAAAACAGCACCCTTAGCTGCTTTCTTTATAGCTGTAACTTTTCAACTGTGTGCAAGCTGTCTGCACGCTGGCGTGCCTAGCCTCCAAATCAAGTAGCATCCGTTCCCTTTCCTGAAGCACATGAAAAGAATAAATTTTGATCATGTTTAGGTATGATCCTTGCCTAAAAAAGTTGATGGGATAGGAGAGCAAAGAATGCAACTGATCTGGGTGCTATTGCATTCAAATGCGTGCCAATTTTTACAAGGATGGTGGTGTCTGGCAAATGTTGGAAAGTGATTTTTAAAAATTATAGCAGGAAACATATCATACAGCGGTGCTACTGAGGAATGTGTAAGGATGGCATTGGCAGTTAATGAGAATCTGAGCCTTGAGGCAAGCTGGAGCCTTATTCAGGTTTCCAACTTAAATACTAGGTTTGGTCCCTTGATATTCAGTATGTGGTTAGCATTCCATGGTATAAATGAGCAAATTCTACTGGACACTGTGGTCGGGTCTTACCAGATTTTTTTTTTGTTTGAGAATTCTTAATTCATATTTTAAATATTTATGAGCCTGATCTGTTGTAATCTCTCATTTTAGTCCTGTCTTCCATCTGCTATTTTTGTTTAATATTTTATAGGTTTGTGAATATGGGAACCTAATCTAGTTAGGGAAAGTATTATACTTATTGTGAGGGGTGTGTCTGTGCCAAATATCCGAATTTCTGGTTTTGTAGAAACAGTCCCTTTTGCTACATTTTCTGGAGGAACAGCCGTTCAATTTGAGTTACATTTCCCACTTAACTCTAATTGGAAGTTGGGTTACAATTGGATGCAGGCTTGCCTGCAAACTGGACTGGCTTTTAAGTGTTAATAAAGCCCAGGATAAGATACATACCCATTTCACAATAATTAAAAAAACAAACCTGAGGGAAGTGCAGATTTGTAGTCTGAAAATGAGGTTCCCTGCAGCCAAGGTGTATGTTGAACTCATTTCACACATCTGTTTGGAGCAGATCTAGTGCTGCCCCACAGTTGGACAGTTCTGGCTTCCTGATGAGTAGACCTGTTGATACACACAGTTGCAAGTGCATGTGTCATCTAAAAAATGTGAAGTGTAAATGTATCAAGAAAATCCTGCATTACTCCAAATGCAATGGGTAAACAGTCAGTGGATGCAGTTGTTAAACAAAATACAGATGGAAGACAAACAGTACCTGTGAATCGTGTTGTTGTTGTTACATGCCTTCACGTCGATTACAACTTATGGCGACCCTATGAATCAGTGACCTCCAACAGTATCTGTCATGAACCACCCTGTTCAGATCTTGTAAGTTCAGGTCTGTGGCTTCCTTTATGGAATCAATCCATCTCTTGTTTGGCCTTCCTCTTTTTCTACTCCCTTCTGGTTTTCCCAGCATTATTGTCTTTTCTAGTGAATCATGAATCATTAATGCTTAATATACTGTCAGTCTGCCCCAGAAAAGGACAATACATTCCTTTTCTTATTTAGGCTACTTGCTTACCACCATCGTGTAGCAGTAAATCATTAAAATTTGCTGCAAATTGGGGAAAATTACAGGTTCAGTTCTTAAATTTGGCTTTTAGTAAACTACTTCAGCTGTGACAGCTGAGTTGTCTCTTGTCCTTTAGCTGCGTAAACAGCACGCTAATTTCCTACCTTTACAAATTGTACCCAGCCATTCAAGCCAACGTTTGCCTTGACAGTTGTTGTTTGTGCAGGCATTTTAAAATTAGCACTTGAACCTGAGGCTGGTCTGCCACATGCTGTATGCCTTGTATTTTTAGTAGTATGTGTGATATCTTTGTCTTTTACACCTTGCATTTATATCCGAAGTGAATAGTGTGCTTTCGTAATGGTTGCCAGGAACTGTAAGCCTTGCTTCTGTTAACTCACTAGTTGTTAGCCTCTGAACACTTATGATCCAGAAATAGGACTTGCTATAAATGATTTAACACCAGGTAATTGAAATGCATGTATGTTTTCCTTCTCAGGTTGTTGGAGGCTTGGAAGAATCATTAAGCATCAAATTAATGCCACATATTTTTGTGTTTAATCCCATAGTTAGTTCACATATATATCTCAAAATCATGTGCTGCTAAGAGAAATTGAAACGTGTCAACACTGTGGTTTCTCTTTAGGTGCCCTGGCTAATTTTTCTTAAATATTTTTCTAACATTCTTATAGAATTCACTTACATTGGATGGGGAGTTTGTCACTAGTGTAGCTTACACTTTTTTATGTGTCTATATAAAAATGGCAGGCTTATCAGCCATGGTAGCTAAATGGAACCTCCATTTTCAGAGGCCTGATACCAGGCTCAACAGACACAGAAGGTAGTGCTGCTACTTTCAGGGTCTGCTTATGGCTGGTCACTGTTGAAAACAGACACAGGATGCAGGACTAGAGAGCTCCTTCATCAGATTATTATGTTAAACATTTCTTAACTATTTAATCACTTCACTGCCTGGCAATTCTTTTTTTTAATAGTGAATTGATGTTTGGCATCTTAAATCTTGACAGATAGTAGACGTCTCAGGGTTGGCTTGGCAGTCTAAGGAGGACTAGAGGTTGCTGTTCTACACTGAGATAGGAATCAAGATGGTTTTACACAGCAATAAGGGAAGGGGACAGCCTGGATAAGATCTTGATGATCTCTCCCTGGTGGATTTGCAGAGGTGAGCAGCCTTCACTTGGCTTTTCATCTTGCTCTTCTGTTTGGTAACTTTGTATCAATGCCAGATGGTCAATAAAGGGGTGATTATTTTCATCTCTGCTCTAAATCTGAATATTCTGAAATTGCTGGCACTGAGAATTTTTTTTCTTTATATATTTTTTGCTAGACAGTTAGGAACCCCTTTGCTGCTCAGGGTCCTCCCCCCCCCCCACTGCCCAGCTTTATGGGCCCTGGCAGTGAGGCCAAGGGTCCCATTTATACCAGGGGTGGGGAACCTGTGACCCTTCAAATGTTGCTGGATTGTAGCTCCCATCATCCCATCCTGGCCACTGGTCACACTGGTTTGGGCTTATGGGAGTTGGAGTCCAACTGGTAGTGGGGGGGTAAGAGGTTTCCCATTCCTCATCTCCTCTTACATTCTGTTTTGTAGAGGAAGGGCCATAGCTCAGTGGTTAAGCATCTGCTTTGCATGCTGAAGGTCATGGGTTCAATCCCGGCATCTCCAGGTGAGGAGAGGATCCTGCCTGAAACCATAGAGAACTGCTGCCAGTCAGTGTATATAGTACTGAGCTAGATGGACCAGTGGTCTGACTTCCTATAAGGCAGCTTTGTATGCTCCTGTGTTCTAGCTGTGTCCAGCCCTGTGCACCTGAGAGGGTTTCAAGCAAGGCATAAAGGTGGTGACCAGCCTCTGGTTTTCTCTCCAGCACCTGGTTTTTCAGTGGCTCATTACCTCTGAGCCTGGAGGTACCATTTGGCTGTCCTGGCTCATAGCTTCCCTACTCTGTGAATGTGTCTAATCTGACCACTTTTGCCGTAAGGGGAGGAACACAAGTAATCTTTGTCCTTGTGAAGAATATAGGTAGTTATTGTAGGGGAGGGGTAAGGAATGCCAAGCCCAAGGACAAAATGTGGCCCTTCAAGCACCTCTGTCTGGCCCTTCACTAGATCTGTTTCACAACCTTCTTGAGTCTTTTGGCAGGAAAGTGCCCTTGAACTCGGTTAACGCCTTTTGCTTGTCTAGATAGAGAGGGTTGTGTGAATTGGTGTAGAAGAGGGAGAAGGGCCGAGAGGAATACATAGCAGAACAAGCTTCCAGTAGATGGAATTCATCCACTTGTGTCCACACCGCTAGACATGCAAGCAAGCCTCCCTTACTCCTCTGTATCATGCATACTTTACAGAGACTCTAAATTTGCTAGGCTGATAGACTGGTACCATCTTAGTTACCCAGGAGTCTGTGCATGAGCTCATAGATATCTGTACCAGTTTTCACAACTGCTTCAACCATCCGTGGAGAGTATCTTCTAGTTTGATCAACAGTGTCAGCATCACAACTGTTTGTCCTCTTAGCCTCTGGTAGACCTGACTACTGCTGATAGCAACAGAGAGAAACAAGGCAGTTGTAGCAAATACCACCTGGACAGAAGCAGTCAGGTGGTGTTGGCAGGGGATGATGGTTGGTGAGCAGGGTGACAGGCTGCAGAGATGTCTGGAAGGAGACTCTTCTCAAGTGCCCGTAGTGGTTGTGAGAACTGATAGCGGGTACACTCACCATGAGACTTCTTTTTTTTTTTTTTCAATAATTTTTATTCAGATTTTCATAAAACATACAAGACGAAATCATAAAACATTCAAAGACAAAAAACAAAATCAAAAATAGTTAAACAAAAAGAAAAAAAGAAAAAAAAAACAAAAATAAAAAATAAAGAGTAAAATATTGACTTCCCATTTGTCAAAGATCAAATCAGTTATAAGTCTATAATATATAACAATCCTGTCTCTTAAGTCATATTATAAAATCACTTTCCTCCAGTAGTTATCTTACTTAATCATCAAATCTCATAAACATTACTTTATTCTTTCCACAAAAAGTCAAAGAGAGGTTTCAATTCTTTAAGAAATATATCTATCAATTTTTTTTTCCAGATAAGCATATCGATTAATCCATCTCATTACTAATTATGATAATCTTATTGTCATAACCATAGTCAAAATAAACATTTCAATTAATCCATCACATCAGAATCTGTTAGGTTCAGTAATTTCAGTAGCCATTGTTCTATTATCCCTATTAGTTCCATTTTCCATCTTCCATCTTCAGTAGTCTTGTTAAGTCCAGTAATTTCAGTATCCAATCTTCCATTATCAGTATTCCATAATAATCTTGCTGTCAAAGCCATAGTCATATAGTAAGAGTCTGATGGGAATTACCTCTATCCCAAATATTTTCTTGCCATCCATTCTGAATAGGTTGCTGAAATACTGCTGTAAAATCATATCTCTGTTCTTTTTTTCAAAATACACTGGGTCATCTCTTGAAAGTTTTTCCATTGTCACATGGCTGCAGTTAATTCCATAGATTTTCTCTATATTGGGCTCCATCACATCATTCCAGTCCAGAAGATTATCCATGCCATTGATAACTTTATCTCTAGAATCTTCATTAATTTCTTCAGAGATAACATTGAGTTCCAAACAATAGATTTTATTTCTAAAGTCCATAGACTCCAAATCTTGTTCCTGTTCCACGTTTGTTCCAATCTCCGGGATCTCCTCTCTCACAGGGACCCCTGTTCCAGTCTCCAGGGTCTCCTCTCTCACAGGGACCCCTGTTCCAGTCTCCAGGGTCTCCTCTCTCACAAGGACCCCTATGTCTTTAATCTCCTGTGTCTCCAAACAATAGATTTTGTTTCTAAAGTCCATAGACTCCAAATCTTTTTCCTGTTCCACGTTTGTTCCAATCTCCGGGGTCTCCTCTCTCACAGGGACCCCTTCCAGGGTCACCTCTCTCACAGGGACCCCTATATCTTTAATCTCCTGCTTCATTTTACTCAATTCAATTTTCAGCTCCTTACAACCCTGTCGCAGGTTTTGTTTCGTTATCTCAATCTCATCCATTATTTTCTGAAACATAGTTATTTCCAGATTCTCAGCCACTTTCTTAATTGCCATTTTAAAAGAAAAATATAGGAAAACCACTTCTTATTTCAGCAACAATTGGGTTAATACTCCAAACTTGGTGACATCACAGTATAAACAGAGCAGACAGCCTTATCTCTCCATGCTTAAGTAAACAAAATGCAGTTCCCAGGATCGAAACAATTAATGGCGGTCGTCAGGAAACAGATTCGTCAAAATAAAATAGACCAAAAAGAGAGTAGTCTCAGACAATATAATATTCTTCAAAATAAAAATCTGGAATAGAAATCCCTCTTCTGTGTATATCTTTAGAATGCAAATCCAGGACAGCTTTTTGCAACAAAAACAGAGATAAGCTATTAATTAGTGAGTAGCAGAGAGAAGTTATGGCTCCCCAGTGAGATGTCAAAAACCGATCAATCTGGCAAATCTCTTTTAAACAGCAACAATTTAAGTCAAATAAAAGAAAAATATAGAAAGAAGGGTGCTTGCCTGTTAGTGCGTTCTCTCTTAGAAGATAAGATGAACGTTCGCTTTATCAGATAGAGCTTGTTGTTGAAAATCCGTCCCACCTTCGTCGGCTGGACCTCGTCCCATAAATTAATGAGATCTGGTCGTCCCAACAAAAATAGGCTTTGAGGTTAATCTCTTCGTTTCTCCCTACCCGGGAGAAGTTTAATCAGTCAAAAAAAAAAAAAATCTGACTGATATATCTGAATAAGCTTCTTTTGAGGCAGGAGCCCGTCTCAAAAGCAGGCACAGGCTAAGTCACCCTTCCCGGAAGTCACCATGAGACTTCTGACTATACAAAGGCTTGGTTTGTGGGCTTCTGTGGACTGGGTCATTGTAATAGGAGGAGCCACTTTGTGTTATTCATTTACAGTGCATGTGCTTTTGACTGATTGCTGCCGTGAACTAATAGACATAAGATACAAAAACAGAAGTAGGCAAAATGAAGATGGAGTGAATACTTGCAGTTAAATAGACCAAAAGTAAACAAATAAAATTGAAAACAATGTGAATCTCTCTTTGTGCTGGATCATAGCTTTTATGAGAGCATATCTGAGTGTGTAATTTGCTTCCTTATGAAGCCACTTGCTCTACGGTGCACAGTTTCTTCCTCAGTATGGAGGGAATGTCAGACTGGAATGTATAACATGTTAATTGAACATTAATGGGATGATGTAGCTTTTGATCTAAGTTTAACTCTTCAAGTATCAGAAAAGAAAGAGAACTTAATGGTAAGTGTGCAGAAAACTGGAGGGCTAGTTGCCATGGGCAACTTGAACAAATAGGCCAAGTGATTGGCACCCTCGGTTGCTCAATAAAATAAGAAGCAGATTTCTCCTGCTGTCATGTTTACGTCTGTGTATAAGACCTGGGCATTTCCTTTTTATTTCCTTAGTTATTACGAGCTTAATTTGAAGAGGTTTTGCACTCAGGGATTCTCAGGGCACGGCACTAGAATCTCTTTCAATGCTATGGCTAAGCTCTAAAATGTATAAAGTAGGGGTAATAAAGAGTGCCTATGAGTATGTGCTGAGACTGCCCCCATAAGAACAGGATTCTTCCTGAATCAGGCCATTCTCTCCCCAACCTGGCTTCTGGAAAATCTGGTAGTCACCCATGTCTTGCAAACATCTTTCACCTCTGCTTATTAACAGTGTTGCATATAGAATTGGAGACACTTATCGCCTCTTTTTTAAAAAGTTTTGTTCTTATTTCTCTTTTCTTTCTGTTCTCTCCTCCCTCAAATGTTTAGTGGGAAGAAATTGGTGAGGTGGATGAAAATTATGCACCAATCCACACATACCAAGTATGCCGAGTGATGGAACAGAGTCAGAACAACTGGCTTCTGACAAACTGGATCTCCAACAAAGGAGCATCTCGGATCTTCGTTGAACTGAAATTTACCCTTAGGGACTGTAACAGCCTTCCTGGAGGTCTTGGGACTTGCAAAGAGACTTTTAATATGTATTATTTTGAATCTGACAATGAAGATGGAAGGAATGTAAAAGAAAACCAGTACATCAAGATTGATACCATTGCGGCAGATGAGAGTTTTACAGAGTTAGACCTTGGAGACAGAGTCATGAAGCTGAACACAGAGGTGAGAGATGTTGGGCCTCTGACCAAAAAGGGATTTTACCTTGCTTTCCAGGATGTGGGTGCCTGCATTGCACTGGTGTCTGTGAGGATATATTATAAGAAGTGCCCTGTGGTGGTTCGGAACCTGGCCATCTTCCCTGACACCATCACTGGAGCGGATTCTTCACAGCTGCTGGAAGTCTTGGGGTCATGCGTGAACCACTCTGTGACGGATGAACCCCCAAGGATGCACTGCAGTGCTGAAGGGGAGTGGCTGGTGCCAATTGGAAAATGCATGTGTAAGGCAGGGTACGAAGAGAAGAACAACACCTGTCAGGGTAAGGATTTCATGTCGGAAATAGTTTGGTTGATGCATTTGGATGATAGACATTGATCCTATTATATATACAGAGAGATGCATATTACATACATAGAATGTAAGAGTGAATCAACAGAGAGGTTATCATAATTTAATGATGGCAGTGTGGTTGTTTCACACATACATATAGCACCATATATGCCCTGCCTTCTCCATGAAGGATCTTCACGCTCTCAGCCATAAGTTGTTGTGTGTTAAGTAATCAAACAATGTACATGCGTTTGGGAATTAGCCCTAACTTAGTGGTCAAACTCTCCCTTAGGGAGATAAAAGAGCTTGCTGTCTCACTTCTGTTAGCGAAAACTCATAACTAAATGGCTCTGGCCACATTATGCTAGAGACAAATGTACCTTTTCATATGGCCATGGTGGGAATCAAATATAAGAGAGAAAGTGGATTGCAAAGGGCCAGATAGCTTGTTTTTGTTTTATGGGCTTGTGAGTACACCCACAACTTTTTAGGGGCCTATGTTTGTAGTGGGAGCTCATTAATAGATCAAAACTGTGCAGAAGCAGACAAGGGTACTAAAATTGTTGTCATCTCTATATTCCTTGCAAGACAATCTGCAATTTATGCCTGGTAAATTATTGCTTGCTTGTACTGGTGAACTCTAGGTGTTTGAGGATAGAATTGTGAGTCCCTAGATATAAAGGCAGCTATCATTTTATGACACAGAAACAAGTGTATTATATACAGAAATCCACTGCAGTCTTCTGTGACTTCATCTAATGGATTGCCAGCAAAAGCACCCCCATGCTCTTTAAGCTGTTGCTAATGATATACTTTTTGATTTAAGTTTTTGACCCTTTGTAGTTGTGACCTTTGTGAGTCTCTGGTTATACTTACCTGTTGCGGGCCCTGAAGGCTAAGTGGCTTTATGCTGTATGGGCAGCCAATGTGCTTGCAAGTGGTGCACCTCATGTGTATTTTCCTTGTTTCGTATGCAGCATATTTTTTGTATTTACATTTTAATTATTCTTCCTTGTGGGTTGCTCTGGAAATATGATTGAAGGGCTGTATGCCTATACTTAGACATCAGGGCATAAAGTCAGCAGTGCCCCCACGGCACACAAATGGTATTCAGAGACATACTATCAAGCCTCACAACTGTTGATAAGGACCACATAGCACCTTGGATCAAAATGGGCTGGCTAACACAGCTAAGATCTCCCTTGATTACACATTTTAAACATTTCATTGTATGTCAACTGAACAAGGAGATTGGGCAGGGGAATGTTGGAGTTGGCCATCGTCTTTACAAGTGTTTCAGTGCAGCTCCTTTGCTTCATTTGGAGTAACAAATGAATAACTAGTTGCCATATTGAGAATGTGAGATGTTGCAGATGCCTCTGAAATGTGCCTGTACTCTATGGATAATTTTAATTGCTAAAATATTTTTATCATGTTATATTTTTAAATACAGTTTAATATTTCATGTGGATACATTTTAAAGACTATGTGCTAAACAGTACTGGAGGTTACCTCTTTTATTTGCTAGAGGGTTCATAATTTTGGAATAAATGGTAAGAACAGCAGACAATGCCTGAGGTGTCCCCTCTTTGGATGGTAAAGAAATTTGCCTAGCAATTCTTTGGACCAAAAAAAAGTGGTTGTGGTAGAAGAGGTTTATGTTTGAAAACCATGTATTTCTGTAAGGAAACCATAGACATCCATTTTTTAAAACCATTCCATTGCACTTTTTGATTCTTGCTATATAAATAGTGGATTATTACTTTGACTTTTCATCCTTGCTTGCATTAATAATAGAGAAGAATCTAATTGCTGGGAATAGATGGCAAACTTAGTAGTATTTGACATATGATTAGAAGACAAAAAACGTTATAGCTAACATGGAGGAAATCTTTATTGCTGAACAGAGTCTGTTACCAGACAAGCTGGCAGAACCTGGCCCTGTTGAGGCTAATAATATTCAGCACGCAACTAGCAGATGTTATCGATGGCATGTTGGACCTAGTTGGTAATCATGAAAAGCATTCAAAAACTTTGAGCAAGTGGTTCAGGAAACTATTTGTTCAGGGTCCTAGCTTGTGGAATTGCTTAAATTCCTTCATCTCCTGCATGCCATTATTGGCTGTGACAACAGGGGCATTTCCACTCTTTGTTTTTTGTAGGTTGCTGCTGCTTCCACCAAGAAAATCAAATGGTACTAAGGAATCGGGGGGGAAAGAACTCTGGGCTAGCTTTCAAAGGCTGGCCAGGGCATTAGAAACTTGCAAGCCTGGCAACCTTACAGCATAACCTGAACTTCAGTTTAGCATTGAACTTAGGGATGGAGGACATTTTGAAAATACAGTACCTATCTTTCAAAAATTTGCAGTGTATTCATTCTGGTTATGGTGAAAATCAGAATTAGCTTTACTTCACATTTTCACCTAGGAATGAGGATCTAAAATAGAGTTGCAACATCTTTCCAGGTCACATTTTTTACAAGTTATTTTTGTTTGATGCAAATTTCACTCACCCTCATAAACATATGACAGCAATTACAGACCCTCTTGCCTGAAACCATTAAGTTTCAATGATGTGTTCAATATATTATCTTGTCTGCAATGTACTTGGAGCAGGCGGCACGTGCTCACACTTGAGCACTTGGACAATGACTGTAACATGGGGCTAATTTCATCATATTCAAGTGTAATTGAATATCATGTAATTTTTGCTGGGTGTAGGTGATCACACTGTATGTACATACTGAATAGAATGTCTTCTGCTTAACTTCTCCCACAACACGATCTATTTATCTCTTGCGATGAATTGTTACTGTTTAAAGAAAGTGTTAGTCAGACGCCTTTTTCTCATTAGCTCCATAATTATTCACAGAAGTGACATTTCTGCAGATGCCCACAATAGAAGTTTTAAAATGTCATAAGCATTGATTGGCTGTGGCCCACAATCAATATATTACTTGCCAGGTTATAACATAAGCTGTGTCTAGTCATGGTGGCATGAGCCTTGAAATGGTGCAGACATTTTAGCAGTTTGCCCCTCCCCTGAGCCTATTCTGCATTGAGCCCAGTTTCCACCCCCTCACATCTTCACCAGTGCGCCAATTTGCACCATTGACCCCTGCTTCCACCTCCCTCCCATACTTGCAAAGGTGGCCTCTTTTCACTGGTGGCTGGTGACCGTTGGGACTGGTGGGGCGGCAGTCAGGGAGCCCAACAGTAGGTGGCGCCAGAGTCAATGAGAGGCAAAACCAACTAATTCTAGTTTTGCCCCCATCCTCCTCCTTCCTCCTGAGTTCTACACTGGGCAACATTGAGACTCAGGAGGAGGAAGCTGACCGGCAGTGCCACCCACTGTGCTGGTTGTAAGTAAGAAGGTAGGCAGGTGAGGGCTGACTCAGGGCAGACCGAGGTTGGTGGGGCAGTACCCCACTTGCCCTAACGGACCATCTTCCACCCTCCCTTCCCCTTGATGAAAGCTGCAATTGAGTAATCTTAAACTATTGAATAATCTTATCCTAAATCTGGGTTACTCAGATCTGTTTTGATCTGAGGCAGGAGGGTGGGCTAATTGCAGTGAAAACTGCATTGGTTTGTAGTCCTGGCATAGAGAAGAGCTGCTGGATCCTTGTCTGCTCTAGCACGGACATTGGTATGTTTAGACGTCTTGTCTCTTGCTTCCTTGGGCAGCATGACTGGAGTGCTCCTACAAAAAGAGTACTTTTTGGGGGGGAGAACTACAAGAGCAAAAGTTGCTGCGGTGGAATTGGGCTCAGGGTTTGCTATAATAAACAGGAAAGTTCCCAGGAATTGCCTAGAACTGCAGAGAAGCACATTCTGGCCTCTGTCATCAGCCAGGAGAATTAGGGTCACACCCTCGGTCTCCCAGGAAGAAGAGCACGGCAAACCATCCGTTGGCCAGAGAAGGAGCAGCTGCAGGGAGGTTGCTTCTCCCTCCCTTCCATAAATCACAGTCCACTCCAGCTGTTGGTTGCTGCAGAACTAAGGGTCGTATGCTCTGGCTGTGCCACTGTGCTAGTTGTGGAATTCCTTCACCACAGAGTTGCGCTTGGCACCTTCATTATGTACTTTTTGTTGTATGCTGAGGACACCCCTCTTTACCTTGGTCTTTGACACCTGAGATACATATTTCTTTTTAGGATCCATCCTGTTCTCTTAACCTGATTTTACTACTATAGTATTGTGAGTTTGGGGGTTGGAATGGATAGTTCCTATGAGTCCCCTTCCAGCCTCCGATTTGGAATCCTGTGCCTTGGAGTGAGGGGCTGGCTCTGCTGGCCAGATGAGTTTCTTTTGTTAAGCTAATAGAGTGGCCAGGTTGTTAATGGGTCTGTCAGGTGCCCAGCAACTGGTGAATGGGCCAGGAAGATCCTTCTGTCATTGAAACTCTTCAGGAGAGCCTTCCCCCTTCCCTCCTGGCCACTAGGAGAGGTTGTGTTTTTAGTGTGTGTTGGATTGTGTCTGAGACAGGCCGGGAACTGGAAGCAGGCAGAGAGACTGGCTCTGCACCATGGCTTTAGGATGACTCCTGTAACACTGATGGAAAAACTGGATATTGGACTGCTGATGCCTTGAACCCCTCTATCCTAAGCTCAGGTTGGAATGTGTGTAAATAAACAAACCATATTTCATAAAGACACCACAGTCTCCGCTGACCTTCTTCCCAAGGAAACCAAACCCTGGACAAGCACAGAGACCCATGGAATCTCACCACTCGGAGACTGGGGAGGCACGCAACAATATTTTTAAATTTCTGTAACCTGCCCTGGGACCTTACGGTGAAGGGCAGGCAACAAATTGAAATAAGAATAATAGGTCAGAGGACTAAAGGCTGCTGGGTTAAGTGCATGTTTGTGAGATATTTTTTTTGTGGGCAGGGCCCTTTATTTTCAGAATAAAGTATTAGTACAATAAATTTAGGGTGGAGGAAGTCTGATGGAATCTCCATGTGCAGAGGAGCTCTGTCTGCTATTTTTTAAAGTCTACACATAGAACTCACCTTTGCTGTCAAGTAAGGAAGGAGGAAACAAGCTGGCCACACTGTGAAGTCTCCTTAACTCTTCCTGAAGCATTGCATTCCTTAATTTATTCACTAGGTTTGAAATTCTAGCAACAAATGATAGCTGAATGCTGAAATCCATGCTGTCACTTTTGGAGGAATTGTTTAATGCTCTGTTTCGGGGAGGGGGAAGGGCCTATTTTCTAAGATGGCAAATTTCATTGCAATTCTAAAATTTGTGCCTATTTTATGCAGAAATTATTTGACAAAATTTGTTGATAAAAGGAATATTGATTTAATGAGGTTTAATCCCTAATTATAATATTGTACCACAGTTCCCACTCTTTTTCCTATGTTAGCTATTTTAGCTAGTAGAATGTTATGTACAAGTGGTCTGGAATTCTTTTTTTTTTAAAAAAAATCTCTTGAGAGTGGTTGACTACTTGAAGCTGTAGAGCTGAGACACTGCTTGAAGTGTCACTAAAACTGGTGATTGTTTCCATAATGGAAGAAATTATTGTCTAGGACAGCCGTGGTCACAACCTCACCTGTGGCTCTCTTTGTTAATGCTGCTTGATATTTGGAATGGCTGAATTGGGACTCCTGGAGCAACTTCATATCCAATTCTGTATATTGAGAGAGAGAGAGAGAGAGAGAGAGAGTGCAATACACTTGAGATGAAACTCTACTACTCTGAATAGGCCTGCAGTCTATTCGTGTAGTAGAAGGAAAATTGCACCCTAAGGTATAGTGAAAAAACAGGTCAACTTTAGAGGATAAAAAAAAAGTCTGCATTAATTGTTCTGCTGGGAGGTTATGGTGCAGCATGGAAAAAAATATTGATGGAAAGACTTTGTGTGTGGAAAGCTCTGCATTTGGAAACAGCAGCACCAAAGGGAACATTGCCCGTCACTAGCACCTTGGGTGCATTTTTCCGATTAACACCAAAATGGCTGAGAGAACCGCATATTAGCTGTCTATAAATATCATGACCTTAAGTTCCTAATTAATGTTAATTAGACACTTTCCATAGCATCCTCATCTGCCTTGCTGAATTGTTGGCTGTGGTGGATTTGTATATAATAATTTGCATCTGTAAAGAAAAAAATGTTTGAAATTTTGGGCAAAAAAAAAATATGCAGAAAATAATGGGTAAATGCAAAATATAGCTGCCAAGGCATCCTGGTGGGAGATATTTCCCAGTGTGGAGAGTTACTGCTCTTGAAAGAATTGTGGAGTGGTTGACACAGTTCAGCATTCTCTGTCTGAAACAACCAAGACAACCTAAATTGCATTCATACTGCAGCTTCACTGTCCCTTTTGTTTTGTTTTGGATATGAATTAAGTTTTCCTGTGGCAAGTGAGGTAAAAGTACATACAATATCACACTTTGCTAATTAATTAGATTCATGTGCGCATCTGTGTATTGCAGGTATCGTAATAGCCACCTACCTGCTATTCACCTATGTCAAGGTAAGAGTGGCACCTGGGCAATCAGTGGAAAAGCTTTACAAAATTTCTTCTCTTTTAGGCCACCAGCAGCTTTTATAAATAGGTGTGGACTAGTAACTTTTGAAGGATTTATTTGCAAGGCTGATTTTAGTTTGAATGGGAATAAACAGCAACATCTACTCCCAACCCCAGATCACTCCCTGTCGATTCCAGCCCCTGCATTTCACTGCCTCATTTTGCCTCCCCCATCTCCTTTGGACTAACAAGGACAGCTAGATATTATTTATTGATTACATTTATATCCCACCTTTTCTCCAAGGAGCTCAAGGTGGTTCTCCCTTCCTCATCTTATCCTCACAACAACCCTGTGATGTAGGGCAAGCTGTCCTAGTGCCTTTTGGGAGAATGCAAATTAGCAGGTAAATTTGAGGCAGCAGCATCCATGTGTGTGGAGTGGTGGGAGAGGGAGAGAAAGATTCTTTTTTTTTTACCTGTGTCTGTCTTGCTGGATTAATAAGTAATACTGGAAGAAAGGGATACTGGAGACTTGTCCTTACTGAGGAGGCAAACCAGTGTGTGGGGTGTACTTGGATTGCAGGTGGGGGCTTGTATGATGGAACATGTTGCCATTCCAAGCAAACATACTTCCTTGCACATAAAAAGCTAGCATGTCCAGGAGACAATTTCTGAGATAGCCTTCTCCTGGACATGCTAATGTTGTACACGAGAGAATATTTGTATGGGGGCACATCCAGTCGTGTGAGATCACCTGCTGTCTGGAGTGGTTCAACCTAGAAACAGGTTTGACACCTTAGTAAGAGTTAGACCAGGAATGAGGAATCTGTGGCCCTCCAGATCTTGTTGGACTCTCGCTCCCATCAGTTTCAGCCAGCATGGCCAATTGCTAGGGATGATGGGAACTGTTGTCCTCAAGGTCTCTGGATTAAAGGTTCTCTATCCCTGAACTAGACCTAAGAGAACATTGTACCAGTGATTCTCCCTCACTGGTGTAGTCTGGTGTGTTACTTGTCTTGGGGCCGGGGGTGGCAGACTGAGGGACGGAATGGAGACTGATGTCTGATACATCCCAGGATGTTACCAGAGAGCACTGGCTGGTTCCCAGTTTGTCCCTGTTCTTTCACCTTGACTCAGTCCCCCATCTTTTCCGGTACCTTAGCTAGCAAGGGCTGGCGGTACAGGACAGGGTATATTTGCAGAACTGCTCACTGCCCTCCATTGATATGGACAAGAGAACAACTTGCTCCTCTTTGATTCTGGCTAAGAAGCTCTTAGACCTGCAAATGCCAAAAGTTTCCCATATCCTAATACAATCAAGACATCTTATCACTCATCAGTTGACTAGTGAGAGCCCTGAGCTCTTGTGTGACAGACTAGTGAGTACCAAAGCAGTCCTACCTAGACTCGAGCAACCTTGTATTCAGAAAAGTGAATTCAGCTTCCCCTTTTGTTCTTCTGGAAATCCTCCTGTCAGTTTCCACCCTGGTTTTTCTTTTTCTGAGATTTCATAACTGGTCTTGGATCCCTCAGCTCTTTGATAATCTGTCTGAGAATATCTAGCATTTGCATAACCCACAGCACACTCTTTGCACAGAGGATTCTGGTCCAAGGCCAACCTGCATCTCCCTTGTCTGGACTTGCCCACTTAAGAGTGGTTTGGCAGGCAACTACTCTGCTCAGTCTGCATTAGGAAGCCCTGGTTTGGGTGCTGGCCTTCATACCCTCATACTCCACTACCTGACCTGGTATAACCTTGCCATGGCCTCAGAACAGGCTACTGCTGCCTTTGGATTTGCCCTGACACTAAGGATCGCCTAGGTGTATGTCTTCCGCTGTCTCTCCTTCCCTTTTACTGCCTTTTACTCCATTTTACAGAGTTAAGCATAACTTTGCAGCCACTGTTGGCTTGCTGCTACCTCATCTCTCTATCCATACCTCTCTCCCTTTAGGAAAGGGCCATGGCGCAGTGGCAGGGCATACGGCTTTACGAACAAAAGGTCCCAGGTTCAGTCCTGGAGTCTCCAGTTAGGACTAGGGGAAGACTCTTGCCTGAAACCCTGGAGGGCCACTCCTAGTCAGTTTTGACAGTACTGAGCTTGATGGACCAATGGTCTGACTTGGCATAAGGGCACTTCCTTCTCCCTGCTGGGATAAGTTTCCAGTCATTTGCCTTCTGTCAATAAACTCCTTTTCTGGAAAATATTCTTACCTCAGTTTTGTTACCCCCGTATCATTATAGGGGCAACCAGGCCATTTTGAGCCTTTCCCCCTACTTTTTGGAGGTGATTGAAAGCCCCTCTCATCAATTGTGGAATTAAATCTTCTTCTTCTTCTTCTTCTTCTTCTTCTTCTTCTTCCTCTTCTTCCTCTTCCTCTTCCTCTTCATCATATGCTCTTTATTTATTGAATTTATATCCCCCCTTCCCCCTGAAGGAGCCCAGTGTTGGATGTTGGATCAGGCACAAGCAGATGCCCAGGATGCAGAACAGAATAGTGACAGGCTAGATCCCAGTTGAATCACTCAGCCAGACAAGTCATAGGTTTTTAAGAGTCACTTTACTGACATGAAAAGTTTTAGGATACAATTACAAGCTCTTTCTCTCTACTAACAAACTCCTTGACCCCCACACTAGAATGGCTGCTCTGCACAGTCTTATAGATAAGGCCAGCTGCAAGAGCCACGGTTGCCTGGTAACATGTCCTTGGGATTGGCACGAACTCTGAGCTTCTTGGCCTTGCAACTCTGCTGTGGAAAAATACACTCAGGCACTCTTTCTTTGCCAACACCCAGGGCAGCAAACATAAAAACCAAACAATTCAACAAGGACACTTGTATTCAAGTTTGTACATACCTCTGTTTCTGGTGTTGATAATTAGGCATTACGTTTGCTTTATGGTTCTCCTTATAGCAGCATTTAGCAGCAATTAAAGTCTTCCTAATGTTACAGTTATAAGCTTTATTTCTTGATGTGTTTTATGTTCAGTTTATGTGTATACTTCTGGTTCAATTTATCATGCATGCAAGATATTTTTATTTGTTCATTCTTTGTGTGTGTGTGAACGGCTTTTAAAAGTATTTAAAGTGATATTGCCAGCACTTTTGCCCCAACTGATAAATATCCACCAAAGCTATCCTCAGTGAAGACTTCTATATTACTTCATGTGGGCAATGCTGTCTTGCTCTCCAAACAAGGTTGGGGCTTTCACGTTTTTTGGATGCTTTTTAGTCTCCTTCTTCCCCCCCCCTTCTGTATAGACAAAAATTAATAATGAAATATTTGTTATTTCACATATGCCATTCCACAGATTGTCTTATATGCCAGGGCCAAAGGGGTGGTGATGGACTGTGATAAGTCTAGTGATGGACTGAGCAGCCTAATGGCGTCCCATTTTGCACACAGATAAGCTGCTTTGAGAGTTGTACAGCTACTAGCTGGAAGCTCATTACAGGCAGAAATGTAGCAAGACAAACTTCTGTTTTTCTGAGAAGAATGTGGGCATAAACAGTTCTCTCATCTCCTGCCATTCCCCTCTCCCCTTCCCCCTTTGGACAAGAGCTTTCCCCCCTCTTTCAGCTGGCTTGCGTCACTTACTTATTTTTTTCTTCCACGGTAGTGGAAGAGAGCTGTCCCCCTCACTTCCCCTTCATTATTTCTGGACTCTTACAGATCAAGCGTGATTTCATATGTCAAAACCTGTGTGCTTAACTGGGTTTGATTGTCTTACATACTTGCTCTGACAGAGGGCAGTCAGATTTCTGAGCATACGGCTTCCCATATGAATGAAGCATTGTGGCATTTGGCACTTGTTCTTGCCTAGTGACAGTTCAGGCTTCCTCTGACAGAGCTGGTGGCAAGGAAATTGGATGTGGTTAATGCCCAGTGGTGCGTATTGGGTCATATCAGTGCATGGCCATGCATGAATATATGTGCTCTTAATGCTTCAGAGGAATAAAATCCAAATGTAACCATGTAAGTTTGGGTAAGGCCCATTTTATCCCCACAGCAGAATTCAATAATGAGGCCTTTCCCCTTTGCATTGCAAGTGGAGTTCTCTATATGTATGAATGCTTGGCAGGAGAAAAACATCTTGCGTATAGGAGGTTAGCTTGTCTGAGAGAAGCATTCAGCCTTGCTTTTTTCTTGGCCTGTTTTCTACATGCATGAAGTGTTTTTTTTTCATGGAGCGGTGTTGAATTCCTGCCTGCAGCCTGAAGTTGTACAGGCCATTAACACAAGTCTGCTGCTTGTATAAATTGGGGTTCCAGAGGTGTAGCCTGTTAGTCCGTTGCAGCAAAAACAAGAGTCTTGTGGCACCTGAAGGACTAACAGATTTATTATGGCACTAGCTTTTATAGACTGAATTCCACTTCATCAGATGCAAGCAGGCTTTAGTCCATGAAAGCTAATGCATAATAAACTTGTTAATGTTTAAGGTCCCATAAGACTCTTTATTGGTTCCTAAGCAATGATACTTAATGCTGCAGTGGTGTTTGCGCTCTCGAGTGCTAAAGAGTGCACATGAATTCTCAGTATAAGGCTTACTCCACAAAGGGAGGCAAGCTCCAATCTCCCGAGGCCTTCCTTGTAGGGCTATCCACAATTATAGCATCTTAAATTGTATCCATTATATTCACCATATGTTTTCAGACAATCATAGTCTTATGAAGCACCTCACATCGATGAGGATAATGATAACCGTTGAGTGATTGGCATTGCCATCATAAATATATGTGTACCTTTGAATGTGCTGTTTCTTGCCCTTGTGTCTGCAAGGTGGCTCTATGCTTAAATGTGTCACCAGGAATTGCATCTCAGGCACTAAATTGTCTGTCTCTTTTGTTGTAAATCAACCTAATTTTGAATATAGGTTGCCTGAACATGAGCATTCTAAGACGCATGAAGGAAGAAATACTTAGTTGTTAGGAAGCGCTTCAACCTCATTGACATGACATATCTGACCTTTCACCCTCCTCAATCCATCATATTCAGCAGTATCTCTTTAACAGCCATATAGAAACTCCCATTTGGCTGTTCAGCAACTGCTTATGTGACATTCTACATGGACTGCTTTTCTGTTGTGTGAGATGTACAACAGGAGAAGATGATTTGAGTGTTGCAGTTTGTGAGCCGGGCATGCGGTGGGGTGGTGGCTTATCATTTGATGCTCATTGCTGTTTTTTTTTTTAAAAAAAAATCTTTGTTTTGTTTTTAAACATGAGTTTCTTGGGCAGGTGCTCTCTTGCAGCTTTGTTGTGCACCTCACCCCCTCTTGCCCCACACTGCTCCCCAGCTTGCTCTCAGGTCGTTCCCTGCGGACTTCACCACTCATTGTTTTCAAGGCATCCATGCAAGAATAAAGACACCAGGAGAAGCTCATAAGTAGCGAGAGTGAAGAGAACTTCGGCCAGGCAGCTCCTGAAGCTTTGCTGTGCTACTTGCACTCCCCAATCTGCCTCCTGCCCCATACTGCAACACCATGTATAAGAAGGTTCCTGTTCCATCTCGACTTACTTATGTGGTGTCTTGTGGTATAAGGAGCCAGAAGGGGACCAGGCTCTTATACTTTATGACTGTTGGAAAAAGAATACCCACAGCTACAGCAGTTCAGGAGCTGGCAAAAATAGAATTGGACAACAAATCAAAGACAAGGGAATATTGCAAAGTTATATTTTCATATGAAGCACATAATGAAGATGAACTGACAATCAAAGAAGGTGATATTGTCACTCTTGTCAACACGTTAGTACAGTACTGGCCTCCCAATCCCCCCACTCCCACCCTGGTGTTGCACCAACACTCTCCTCGGTGCTGCATAATGCTTGCTGCATAATGGGCTGCTGCACAACGGCTTCCATGGGCTGCCCAGCAATGGAGAAGCTCCCTACCCGCTGCTCTTGTGACAAGACCTGCCTCTGCCCAGCCAGGGCTCCCCAACTAAGAAATGCAGGGTGCCCCGGAGGATGGACTCGGGCAGAAAAAACAGGCCATACGCCGCCACAGAGTCATTCGACCAGCCTGAGAGGAACATATGGTGGCACCCACCGCCCCGGAAGAGCTGCAAGTCTACGAGGCCTGGGAGCTACCGCTGCAGCGTCGGAAGGACCGCGGGCTGCCTGCTGGTTGCTGGCACCCTGTTTTCACTTTACCAGCGGTGGCAGCGTCCTGGGCCAGGGCAGGCAGACGGAGACCCCCAGCATTAAGCTGCACTACTCCTGGCCTGAGCTGCAGGCCGCTGTTTTGGACTGGTGTACTGCCCCTTGAAATAGCTGTAAGTTCAGGCGAGATGGAATGCCTTTCCTGGATATTTTTTTCTTAATTAATGTTACTTGCTATTTAATTTAATTTTTTGTACAGAGTATTGCTTTATTGATGTATTGCCTTGTTGATGTATTTTTATATTTGTGTTTACTTTTTCTGTAAGCTGCCTTGAGCGCTGTTTGCCCAAAAGGCGGGGTATAAATAAACATTAACATAACATAACATAACAAGGTGACCCACCCAGATGATCCAGAACGCAGCTCAGTTGCTGCCTCTTCGCTTCTCTTGTGACCTTGGAGCCAAGGGCAAGGATCTGTGGTTGCAGCATTGGAAGAGTGGATGGCAAAGAGGTTTCAGGGCACATGCAGGGTGTCACACTCTGGCCTGCAGCCAAGGCTCGTGCTGCAGGAAGAGCAGAAAAGCTGTGGAAGGTGCAGCCAAGGTTCAGATGTCAAATATGCATGTATGGCTCTGCTTCAGCCGAAAGACAGCTGCTGCCTTGTGCTGCTCCATCCCGCAACCTCCCCACTTCTCTTCAGGAAGTGGCAAAACACTGCACCAATATTGTGTGCTGAAATTTCAGGTTAGAAGGATAAGAGGAGGAAAAAGAGGAGGCTCTTCCTCAGAAAACAAAAGGTTGAAGTACTTCTGCAGCCTGCTTGTGGGCCTTGACCCACCTGTTGGTCTAATGTTACAGGCCAGTCTTCTGGTTGTCTCCCTCCCCGCCTCCCCGCCCCCTGCAAGCATGGCCACAGATGTCCTCTGTATTGTTTGAAAAGGCAGAAATGGCTTTGCTTTTTTTAAAAAAAAAAATCCACATTTTTATTAGTATTCAAATCTGCCAACGTGATAGATGTAGGGAGTATTATTTATTTATTTATTTAACTTGTATACCGCTTTATATTTCAAGAAATCTCAAAGCAGCTTACATTTTGACAAAAATCAGTATAAATTCCACTTTCAATGCAGCTGCTAATAGCAACAGTTGTCCACATTTAAGTAAAATAATTGAGCAGCAAATCTCAATGTCCTTAAGTAAAATGAAAGCAAAAATGAATAATATACAAACAAAAATACAGCAACAGAATATAATTACAATATATATCTAAGAAGTCACATCACTTTATCCTTGGCTTAAGTGAGACCATTGCTGGAGTGTGTTCAGATTTGTCAGGTTCATCCAGAAAATAGTGTTTTTCAAGGTTAATTGAAACCATAGGCAAAACATGTCGCTAAACCAGAGCGATTTATCTTAGATTCTGCTAGGCTTTAATCTGTCACACACAATTTTCACTCCCTGGAACAGACGGTTGATACATCTTATTCTGCTGAGCAATATTGATTACATTGCCCTATGTATACATTTCACTATTTCACAGGTGAAAACCAGGACTTTCTTGGTAGTCTCATATCAGTGATTATTACCTAAAAGCTCTCTGTCACATACGCTGGCCAATTTCGAATGGTCAAGTGCACAAGCTTCATGCACCCAAACTCAGCCCCTTTGCTCCTGCTTGGGGAAAAGTCAGGAAGCTGCAGTTAGCTATCGCATCTTGTTCTGTTTGAGTCAGGAGCTTGGTTACTGGCTTCCAAACAATGGTTTAAAGTTAGTTGTGGGACTAGTTGGCACAGTGCTGTTCAAATCACTTTGCCTGAATAGGGTTTGTGTAGTTTTGCAGTTGGCTGTGATCACCCATAGGAGAATTATCAGGAAGGAGATGATCTAGTAATTATAGTGGAGAAATGTCATGGAAGCAGTAGAAGTAGACCAGGGAAACAGTGCTACTTACTTGGCATTTCCTCAAGTGTTGATTATATGTACAGGAATAAGCAAATGGTATCTGAAGTATGATTATGCATATGAGCTGGAATGGTTTGTCTGTCACTACATTTCGTTTCTTGGAGTCAGCTCATGTGCCACTTTGTCCTACCCCTTTACGTTATTGAGAGAAATGAATGCCTAATAAAGGGGGGACAGGGGAAATGCCACTGTAATGTAGAGTAGTGGGGCTCTTCATGTGCTTGAGGCATCCAGCTCTGGGGCATTCTGATCTTGAATGGATCTTTCTTAGTATGTACAGGTTTGCAATATTATAAATGGTACTGTCCTCTTGTGCAGGGCATCTTGCTAAGTGTACCTGGAGATGTCTTACAGTACATAGAAGGATTCCATCTTTGAAGGCTATTTCCTCCATGGCTCTAGAAAGAGTACAGGAGGCTGCCTTACACCAAGTCAGACCCTTGATCCATCTAGCTCAGTATGGTGTACATCAGGGGTACCCAATGTGGTGCCCTCCAGATGTTTTTGGACTCCAGCTCACATCAGCCCTAGCCAGCTTGGCCAGTGGCTAGACGTGATGGATGTTGGAGTCTAACATCATTTGGGAGGCGCCATGTTGGCTACCCTTGGGCTGTACTAACTGACAGCATCTCTCCAGGGTTTTAGGTGGGGTTTTTCCCTAGCCTTACCTGAAGATGCCAAGGATTGAACATAGGCCTTCTGCATGCAAAGTACATGCTATACTGCTGAGTTCTTGCCTCTGTCCCAAACCTTGCTAAATAGAGGTTTGTCTTAGCTAAGTCCTTTCATGATTCCTGATGGCTTGAACAGAGTTCTTTTTCCATGCACACTCTCTGGGCTATGGTGTGTTTTTTTTCTCATCAGGTATCTGTGGGTTTGGAATGGGACATGGCTTCCTACTTCAACCACAAGGGGTTTCCTTATAATCAGTAACGTGTAGATTTCTGTGGGGTATTTCACACAAAGTAAGTTTTCAAATGAGGGAGGTTTGAAATTAGTGAATTTGGGCTGTACTTGGAACAGCCCAAATTCAGGGTATGAGCCTCCCATGCCTTCTGTACTCTCTGAAACCTCAGTTCTTGTTTTCAGGTCATTGTGTAATATTTTTTTCTGTGAATCTATAAAGGTTGGAGCTATATTTTGAGTTCTTGGTATGGTATTGAAAATTGTATTGTAAAGTATAGTTTACAGTGTGGCTATACAAAGTTGTATATTGGCAATAACTTGAAATCTGCTAATCCCTTTTATTTCAAAACAGGGGTGCTTAACCTTTTTTTTTTTTTTGAGTCCAGGGGCACATTTGGAAATTTAATAAACTGTCACAAGCACCACAGAATTCCTATTTCCCAGAAGAAAAACTGGCAACGCTCAGAACTGCCCCCTCCCAAAACAAATAAAACCATAAAAAGTAGGCAATAACCCCTCCTCAATAGACAACCCCCAAAACGTATTTTTGTATTGGAGGGACTGGGGCCTCCAGGGGCACCAGGGTGGGTGCTTGAACTTGCTGCAAAGCCCACATCGGGGGACCCCAGTTCTAAGATTTTTTTTTTTTTTAAATACAAAGTTTACTGCTTCAGTGCCATCTTATGAAGGGGCTCTATTGGTTGTGCTGGGATGCAAGAAAATAGCATGCTGATGATCATATTTCTGATATTGTTATCCATAGTGTGCATTTCTGATCTCTGTCTGGAGTCTGCAAATGTACAAATTGTATTCTGGTGCAGTAAGATTTTATCTGTGTTAATGGCTCATTTGAAAATCTTCAAAAACCCCTTATGAATACTTAATCATGTTATATCTCTGCTGTTCGTGTTGCTACTACAAAATAGCCCCTGAGAGGGAATGCTATGTGTTCCAGGCAATGCCTGGTTCTTGTGTTCTGAAGTTACGCCATCTTTGGTTTATAACTTTAGTGAAGCCTTTAAGCTTTATTTACCATTATTTGTTTAGAATGTTGGCTATCTTGAGTGTACCCAGCCAAAGTTTGTGATCATCACCAACCCTTCCCATAGTCTGACTCTTGTTACTGACATCACCCTGAGCCTCCTAGTCACTTGGAAGTAGTGAGAGTACCAATGGGTTTTCAGATCCTTTAGTCCCTTCCTGTCTCAAAATAAGGGATGACAACCAGTGTTTTAAGCATAGGAGAAGAACTGGAATGCATGTGGGGGGAATTCCCTGCAGTCATGCAGAGCATTGTAGATTTCTTACTGCTTCTGAGTGCCTTCAAAGCTCTGTGAGGTCAAGGATGAATGACCACCTTTCTCACTGATTACTGGAGCAGGTGCTTGCCAGATAAAAATATATGGTCACCACTCATAACCTGGTAAGCACGTTTGTGGGTCACTGCATTTTTCTGCTGAGTGGCAGAAGGCAGAATGGCTTAAAGGAGAATAGTTGCCAGTGAGTGCTTTGCACCATTGAGGCACATACATGATCATCTGTACATTACCATTCAGATACTTGGAGGCAATATTATGGAGCTGCCATTGTCCATGGTATGAATGCTAAGTTTTGTGTTCTTCCAAAGTCTCTGGTCAAAGCAGCTTTGTAGTTTTCTCTTACACTTCTAGACTCAATTAAAAAGGTAAAGGTGTCCCCACACTTGTAGTGCGAGTCGTTTCCAAGTCTTAGGGTGACGTCTTGTGACATTTACTAGGCAGACCATATATATGGGGTGGGATTGCCAGTTCCGTTCCCGGCCTTTCTTTACCCCCCAGCATATGCCGCGTACTCATTTTACTGACCACGGATGGATGGAAGGCTGAGTAGACCTCAGCCCCTTTTATCGGACATTCGACTTCCTCCTTCCGTTGGAATCGAACTCCGGCCGTGAGCAGAACTTTCGGCTGCGTTACCACCACTTACCACTCTGCGCCACGAATGATCTTAGACTCAATTAGGGACACTATAAAATAATTAAGACACCACCGAGACCCAAATACGTATGAAATGTGTATATTAAATTGCAACAGTACACCACACATATAATAACCATAGCAAAATACACATTTCAATGTCCTGCAAATACAACAGAGTACTGGCAAAAATCTGTTTCAGCTATGTGCAAACGTTGCCAAGCGTACATATAATAAAGTCCAAATTCTCTGAGAAAGATAATTCTTTTTGTGCTGAGCTCCAATGGGGTTGTTGCCAGGTCAAAATCTTCCCAGTTGTTCAGAGGTAACAAATCCCACTATCTGAGTGCCAAATAGATTTTTATTAAGCCCTGACTACCTGAACTCCTGAGAAACACCACACTTGACTTTCAGCAGCATGGCCAGTTCTACTGCAGGCCTGTAAGTAAACCTCATGTGCTTCACTGCCACTTCTAAAAATTCCCCTCCATTGATCAGGTAGGAAAGCTTCACAATTTTCCTTTCTTTTAGAACATAAATGACTAGCATAAGTATTTGTGGGCAAGTAATGCCATATTCTACAAGATGTGGCAAAAGTGTTATGTACGCAAATTGAAATGGACTGCCTTCAAGTCGATTCCGACTTATGGCGACCCTATGAATAGGGTTTTCATATTAAGCGGTATTCAGAGGGGGTTTACCATTGCCTCCCTCTGAGGCTGAGAGACAGTAACTGGCCCAAGGTCACCCAGTGAGCTTCATGGCTGTGTGGGGATTCGAACCCTGGTCTCCCAGGTCGTACTTAACCACTACACAAAAAGAAACTTAAGAAGTAAGCTTGAACATGTAAACTCTGGTGGGTTCCCTGTCACTCTCATGTTATTTATATGTTTATTTTTTCTGTTATACTTAATGATTCTCAGTGTGTATCAACTGTGTTTTGTAAAATAATAATGCAAAAACAAATTGCCAGGGTGGGATATAAACCTCAGAATAAAAATAAAAAAATAAAAAAGCCCTTTTGAATCACGTTCCCCTATTAAAAAGACAAACCCTAAACTTTATTTGCAAAGCCCCAAAAACATATACAGTGGAGGTCAGAAGGTGGCAGTTCTCATTGGCTCCACAATTATTTGAAGCCCTTTATGAAAAGTAGAAGATGGTTCAAAACTACAGCTCCCATAAAACAGATGTCCAGACATTCTAAAGAACATTTCTTGTTTTTGTGTATTTATTTATTTTTACTTTGAACAATGTAGGTTTTCCCCATTTCTGAAATCTATTCCAGTAGATCTGGTGCAAGAAAGCTTCTTGGTGGATTGTGGCCAGAGTTTAATAACAGGAAAAAAGGAGAAAAGAAGCTTTTTGTTGTGGTTTTAGCAATCTTTGACATTGAAAAAGAAAACTCTATGAAGGATGTCAATATAAAAATGGCTTCTGTATAAAAATGCTAAGGATTTTTTAAAAAATGCACCCTGGGTGAAAAGGCCACGGTAATCACCCTGTTGGATATCTGGGTTGTTGCTATGCTGAGAATGCTGATACTTTAACCTTGTTCACATATAATGCTAAGCCAAATCAAATGTGTGTGTTCCCACTGAGAAGACCACAGTCACTTTGCTACTCCTCTGGTTCTGCTGCTGTGAGCTAAGTTATAGTTTGACTTGGCATTACTCCTGAACCGAGGCTCATGGCTTATTCCCCCAGACAAACCTTGAGCAGTAACCCACAAAACATACCTTGGCTACAACTTGTGATTTGTCTGGACCAAGATAAACCATGAGCCCAGGTACAGATCCAGTGCTAAGCCAAACTGTGCCATAGCTTACAGCAGCAGGGCCAGGGGAAAAGTAAAGTGGCTACTATCTTCTCATGGGGAGCCCACACATTTGTTTGTTCATGCTAAACCATTGTTTGATTTGATGTTACATGCAGACTGGTCCAAGATGGGTGGGGGCACTGGAGGCTGGTCCATGGGGCTAGTGGGGCATTGCCTCACCAACCTCTGTCTGCTGTCAGCCAGCTCACACCTGCCTGCCTTCTTTCTTACAATCAGTTCAAGGGGGTGACCCTGGCTGTCAGCTTCCTCCTCCTCAGTGTTGCCCTTATACAGCTCAGGAAGGAGGAAGATGGGGACAAAACTAGAATTTGTTGGCTCTGCCTGTCATTGACTCTGGTGCCACCTAATGTTGTGCTCCCTGCCTTGTGCCCCACCAGTCTCAATGGGCACCAGCCATCACTGGGTGGTGGAGAACCTATGCTGCTTAGACAGCAGATGTTAGTGATGGATCTTGTCAGCATTGGTAATGGGGGAAATAAACAGCTGGAGAACGAGATTGGCATGGCAGCTGCTTGTGTGTTGAGAGCATGAAAACAGAACACAATTCCACAACCTCTGTTGGTCCATCTTCCTCTACTGGGAGCCACTGCTGTCTGTAATTGGAGATCAGTGCTCCCCGCCCTCTCCCCCCGTAGGAGCCCAGGGCAGCAAACTAAAACATCATAAAAACAGACTGTAGTATATTAAAACAGAGCATCTTTAAAAACATATTTTTTTAAAAGAAAAAGCTTTAAAAAAGCAATTCCAACACAGGCACAGACCGGGATAAGGTCCCTACTTAAAAGCTGACTTCAGAGATAAGGCACATAAATGCAAGGACTATGCTTCCAACCATACAAAGTAGACCATGGCTGAACCACTTTCATAAGGCAAGGATATTTTTCTCCTGTTGTGCATGCGTATAGAACTCTCGTCACGTAGCTCATCTTCTTCTAAGTATGTTGACGTACAAATCAATGTCAAAAAGAGCTGCTACAGATCAGAAAGTTAAAGCCAGAGCTTGTTTTAACTCATCAGTTCAAATAATTTCATTTTTCTATGTCACTAATCATTATTTTTATTAAGATGGAGTCAAAAGTGCTCAATCAAATCTTTTTCGGTTCAGTAGGGGGAGCTTTTTTGGGGTGGTGGTGAAAGTTTCATCTTTACCGCCTGTGGTGACTTGTGCTGCCATCTCCTGCTTTTTTCCCTGACGCATAAGATGAAGAGTGAAGATATGAAGTGTAGCAACATCTCATAGGTGATGTGTCATCATTAAACCAAATTGAGAACAATGTTTTCTTCCCTCTCCATTTTGTGGGTAAGAGAAAAGTCCACCAGAAGCTGGGAACCTGTACACAGCAAGCAAGTCAAATATTTCACCCGTTTTGCAGATCCTCTCTTGAAAAATTGCCAGATGGGAGGGGTTATTCACAGCCTCCTTATTGGGTGGCAATTTTGACCAAACCACCTTTGTTTTTAAGCTACTTTACAATGTTCAAGGCACTACATATACATTAGCTTACTATAATCCATGTAACAACCTTGTGAAGTAGGTCAGAATTTTATTTTATTTAGCAAATTTATATATCAATATTTTTGGCAAAACACCTAAGCAGGATACAGAAATGATAAAATCAAAACGTAGTAAATAAAACCAAAATACATATAAATATACAATAAATGCATTGTTTTTAACAGTCCATAATTTGAAACAGCCAGTCAGCAACTGAACAGGATGACACTTTCAAACATCTCCTGGATAAACAGGAGATGTCTGAATCATCCAGCAGATGGAGTTTAATTTTATCGCCATATTACAAATGTGGGGCCAAGAGAGTGGCTTGCCTAAGGCTGAGTTTATGGCAGAGGTGAGATTTGAATGAGGGAATTTCTGGTTCGTATACTTGCCTCTTGGTCACTTTGTATCCAGGTTCCATTGATGTATCCATTGCGTCATTCCTCCCAGTAGCTCTGGATGGCAAGTTTAGGGTTTTCCTATTTTTAATCTCAAAACAAGTATATCCCATAGAATAGAACTGATTACTAATGGCTGGACTGAGACACCGTGTTTTGTTTGTAATTACCTTATTTTAGATGTATATCTAAAATGTCTAGAATTTAGAATCTAAGACAAAATGAATACGGATCATAACATAGCAAAATATGGTCATACATTAAGAAGTAATTTGTTAATACAAATTAAGAAAGAAGAGCCTTGGCATAATCATACCAAAGGCCCATCTAGTCCAGAATTCTGTCCCCAAAATGGCCAACCAGGTGCTTATGGGGAGCCCACAAAATGATTAACTTCCCACAAACGTGTTTTATTCCTGCCTCCCCCCTTATGAAGTTACACTAGATCACACATCTCTCTTTTTAATCTTTTTCAAAGAAGGCTTTATGTACTGCTTCCAATATCTTGCATATAGTATCTTAGATGCTATAACCATATACAGCAAAATGTAAATGTACTGTCTTCAAGTCGATTCCAACTTGTGGCGACCTTATGAATAGGGTTTTCATGAGGCTGAGAGGCAGCGACTGGCCCAAGGTCACCCAGTGAGCTTCATGGCTATGTGGGGATTCGAACCCTGGTCTCCCAGGTCGTAGTCCAGCACCTTAACCATTACACCACACTGGCTCTCATCATATACAGCAGTGGTTCCCAAACATTTCCCCCTACAGGTCACTTGATAATTGCTGACTGTCTTGGCGGACCACTTAATGTTTTTTCTGCCTGTTGTACCAATCATAATGCACAGTGCTAGGTGCTGTATGATTGATAATTGTATTTTTCTTGCTGTTTTTGTTTCTTATATATTGTTTTTTACTGCGTTTCAAAGAATTCACATTATTGTACAATAAAAACAATATAAGAAATAAGATAAGCAATTAAAATACAATTAAAAAGTCAATATGAATCTTTACTGTGATAGATATGCCATCTCCTGTCTTCAACCACAAATCCACAGACATGCTTGTAGGATATACAATACCAATTCTCAGTCTTTCTATTGAATTGTTTCATTCATATACATTAGTAAAAATAATAGTGGGTCTAAAGGATACCACTTTCGTAAAGGGTCTGGGTGGGGGCGGGGCTATAGGAGAACTTCATTATATATGAAAATAGTCTGCATTTCTTTTAACACTTCCAACAGATGTCGCTGCAGAGCAAAGTGGCTGCCTCAAGCAGCAGATGCTAGCAGGCATGGAAAAGCAGTGAGGTGTTGGAAGGATAGAGCTTTGTGTGCCTTACAACCTAACCAAGCCGGCTGCCTTTGAATGGGCTCATTGCCAGTATTTGAAGTAAGACTCAACTGCGGGCTCCATTCAGCTTCTGTACATGGAATTATGGGGTGAAGAAGACACAATCTTGCTTTTTTGTCTCAGGTAGCAAAATGTCTTGAGGTTAATATTTTAATGTTAACAATACATAAACCCCGTAGCTATCTTGTCGCAACCCTTAAGACTGTTTGCTTTCATTATTCTGTTCAAAGAAAAATCATGACTTCCGATCCAGTTTCCCCACATTCGCGTAGTTGTAATCTATATGTATACCATGTTGTTCACAAATACATCTGTGCTCAAAGCAGTTCACATAAAGCAAAAGTCTATATGCAGTACATAATAAAGTGTATCGCTGCAACACAACTTTTCAGAAGTCAGCAATTTAGCAGCGCATTTAAGATCTGTGATGTTTAGGTGGTTTTAAACTGTTTTTAATTATGTGTTTTAAAATTGTTGTAACCTACTCTGAGACCTTTGGGTGAAGGGTGGGTAATAAATTCTAATGATAATACATCAAAATTTAAGTGAGCATAACGCTTGCCAGTACAACAACTAAAAATATCCAATAACTTCACATCCAAAAGTAGTCCCAAAGATGATGAGATTAGTACCCAGCAACCTTTTTTTATGCCTCAACTCCAAAGGCCAGAAAGTCTTCTGAGTTGTGGAAGCAGCTCTCTTATGGAAGCTCTTGGGAGCGATATCTGCTATATCCTCAACCAGTTTCACTCTTTAGGCTTCCATTTGCTTCATTTTATAATCATATTCAAGGAATAGTTTATAAACAATAGATAATAGATTTTATTGCTATTGTTGTGTGCCACGCCAATCTCTGAGCAGTGAGAGATTTCCAGGGGTCCCTGTGCTTACCCAGGGTTTGGTTTCCTTGGAAAGAAGGTCAGTGGAGACTGGTGTCTTTTAGGAAATATGTTTTTTATTTACACACATTCCAACCTGAGCTTAAGATGTTGGGGTTCAAAGCATTAGCAGTCCAATAGAGCTTGCTTTTCCATCAGGCTTACAGGAGGCATCCTAAAGCCTTGGTGCAGGGAGCCATCCTCTCTGTGTCTCCAGTTCCCAGCCTTTCGTCAGACTCAGCTAAAAACACAAGCCTCTGTTTTGGCTGGGGGGGGGGCTCTCCTGAAGAATTTCAATAACAATAGGATCTCCCTGGTCCATTTGCCAGTTAATGGGCACTTGACAGACCCATTAGCTCACCTGGCCACTCTATTAGATTGAGACTCGTCTGACCAACATACCAGTTTCGCAGCTGCACAGCCCACCTCCAAGTGCAGGATGCCAAATCAGAGGCTGGAAGGTAATTCATAGAAATAATCTCTCAGCCCCCAAACCCATAACACTATTTTAATATTTCTGAAATATTGGCTTCTTCGTCAACTGATTGTCAGATCTTTGAATTAGCATTCAGGTGCAATCTTGTATGGAAATATTCAAACTATAGAGGGTATGAACTATTAATTTTTCCCTTTATAAGATGGTGTTCTGTTATAAGCATGAATATTTTATAAATAACTACAAATTTTAAATATTAACATAATTTAAAATCTTACATGTTCATAATGCAAATTCCAGTAGTTTACACAAGGTTTCTACTAAATCTGTAGTTTGTATTCAGCCATTTCTTTTTTATGTATTACATCATAATTTTTCTACTTCAGCCAGTTCTAAGGCTTTTATTAGCCATTTACAACTGTTTCAGTAGTCACATTTTTCCATTGATATGCTGCTGTCAATAGCATCAGTATAAGTAATTCTGATTTTCTGGTTGTGTTGTCTTATGTTAAGTAATTAAAATAGTAATAAGTTAAATAATAATTACATCAAACCCCACTATTTCTGCTTTGTCAGTTTTTAAGTACTCTGTAATTTAAAAAAATAGGTAATGACATAAAAAAATAAAAAACTTATTGTAAATAACTTGTCCATCCATGATAAGCCTAACTTTCCTCTTTCAACAAGCCTTTTAAGTTGAGACCTATCCCAGTCTGCATCTGTGCTGGAATTGCTTTTTAATATGTTCGTAAACTTTCTTTTTTTAAATGTTTTTAATCTTAGAAGATGTTTTCATAGCTTTTTTTTAAAGTAACATTTTTGAAGATGTTTTGTTTTAATGTGTTTTAAAGTTTGTTTTTATGATGTTTTAATGTTTTTGGTGCTTTTGTTTGCCGCCCTGGCCTCCTGCTGGGAGGAAGGGTGGGATATAAATCTAATAACAACAACAACAACAACAACAACAATAATAATCTTTTTCCACCTTTTAATACCATCTTGAAATTGTATTAGTGGATAATTAATTTTAACTAATTTCTTCAAGTTCAGTACTAATTATATCCCCAAATATCTAATTGGCTTATTAGTAGTTAGATGATAACAAAATGCAATTTGCAGCTTTTCTTGAATAGAGAGATTCCTTACTGTAACTTGGATTTTTGCAAGTTTTACTTTGTACCAGCAAATTAAGTAAGCAATCCTTAATTTTAAAAAGAGAACTATTAACTCTGTTGGCATTGAGATTGTAATGTCGTCTGTATGCAGTGTTATTAAGTTGGATAAGAACCCTCACTATCTGCTCAGACATGTGGATACCTACAGCAAATGTTTCTGTTGAAAAAACAAGCATTTTGGGGCGGGGGGCAATGTGCAATCTTACTGGATTCCACATCTTAGAACCAAATATTTGATTATTTGTCTATTATTAATTGAACTTCAGGGGCAGCATATATTGCTTCTCCCCATTAATACATTCAATTAACAAGAAACCCTTTTAGTTTTATCATGTTGTTTTAAGGATGTTCCATGTTCACTCAAGCTCTAAAATGCTGGGCAATTTCCACACCCTTAACAGATGCATCATTTAGATTATATGGATATAGAATGGTATCCCATCTTGCGTTTAGTTCAAGCTTCACCACTGGCTGTCAGTGACAGAGGGCTAGACCTAAGTTCCAGATTTGGCACATGGGGGTCTGTGCAACTGAAGCTACCATTCCCCAGTGGTTCCTGAAGGGCTTTCTACAGCTTAGGATGGCGTCTCCCCCTGGCATGGTAGGCAGGGTCCAATTTCAGGTCACCTCACCCAGGAGGAGGGGCCTTCTCACTCTCCAGACCTGTCCTGCCTACTGGTGTGGATGGTCGGGGTCTGGCTGTGCTCCCTAAGAGCCAGCCATCTTCTGTCTCTTACCTTTCCTTAAAACCTCACCACCTTGTTTTTTTAATGCTTCTCCCTCCCTCTCTGTGCATTGTTTTTTTTAGCGTTCTTCCCCTTCCCTTCCCTTCCCCTCCCTATCCGGCTTTCCAACACAGGGTGGGGTAAGACAAACACAAAGAGGGCCTTCAGGCCTACAGTGAGGGAGCAGATCTGGGGGCTGCTGTTCACGCCTTCTCGTCTGGAGGAGAGGTGCAACCTTGTTTCTGCCCACACAGTAACAGTTTTTTTGTCGGGCCTTTTGGTGCATGCCCGTTCAGCAGCAGAGGTGCAGCAGCAGCAGCCAAGTGCAAGATGCGGCCTATGATCATGCGCACAGCACGAAAAGGCAGCACTAGGCCTCAGCGTGCTATCAGGCCCCTCACTACCCCTGCCTTAGGGTCGGCTAGGCCGTGTGTTTGTTCCTGCCTGCAGTGGCAAGCAGAGGGATGGCTATGCTCTCAGAAGAGGAGCAGAGTGATCTGATGCAGCGGCAAATCTCGTCTTGCTCCCAGCAGTCAGGAGAGGTGCTGGAGTGCCACATGGAGGGGTGAGTAGAGGCCACTTGGCAGACCCCTCTTCTCCCACTCTCCCAGGGCAGATTTCCCAGATTTCTATATGGGTAAGGGGGATTGTGGTCAAGGAGGTTAGGAGTTCAGAAACAACACAGGTATGGACAGACCTCAGCCTAGAGATCAAGCACCATAAGAGGAAGTGCTTATCCAAATCGGGGCACAAGAAGAGAAGACTCTTCAGGTCTCCTTTGCCAGCATCTTCCTCCTCCTCCTCCTCCTCCTCCATCTCCTTCTCTGCTCCTTCCTCCTTCCCTGTTCACCTATGCACCCATAGGAAGGGGCATAAGGAGAAACAGAAACACAAAACTAAAGTCTGTCACTCCTCTCGCCACCCCAAAGGGAAGCGGGGGAACAAGAGGGTGATGAGTAGACAGGCAGCTACAGCTTTGGGACTCCTGTCGGACTCAGAGTGCTCTGCCACTTCAGAGGATAGAGAGGAGGGGGAGCTCTCTGAAGAAGAAGTGGAGGCCCCACCTCCAAAGGGGAGGCTTTTTCAGGCAGAGTTCTTCCCTGCATTGTTGGCAAAGGCTAGAGTCAGATTTTAGAACTTCTTGAGGAACAGCCCAAGGAAGATGAACTGAGTACATCCACTGCCTCAAAAGGCTTCAAGACAGCTTTCCAGGTGGCCAGCCAAAAATGGATACGCTACTCTTCCCAGACTCTTTCCAGGCATTATGGAATGTAGAATGGGCTACTCCAGCCAAACACAAAGCAGTGCACAAGCTGGTTAGTAAGCACTACTCCTTTGCTCCAGTGGTGATGGGACAGTTAAAGACTCCTGTTGTGGACTCTGCAGTTATCACTCTCTCCTCTTCTGCCACCACCCCCATTGAAGGGGAAGGGGCCCCAAAGGATGCCTGTGACAAGAGAGTCGAGGCAGAAGACGCAGCCTTCAGAACTTCAGCTGCTGCATCCATGTTTGTGCGGGCAAACATAATGTGGGCAGCTGGTGGCCAGGGACGACATTCCAAAGCAAGTGAAGGACGGCTTGAAGACAATCTCGCTGGCGGCAACCTTCCAAGCAGATGCTACAAGGGGTGCAAGTTTAACGCCAGGGCAATGGCCTCCAGCACGGTGGCAAAGTGCAACCTCTGGCTCAGACACTGGGAAGTGAACCCTGGCTCACAAAGTCGCCTGGCCAGCTCCCCTTTTGGGGGGGGTAAGTATTGGGGAACCACTGAAGAAAGTCCTAGTGGAGAGAAGGGATAAACAGAAGTCCCCGTGGCTAAGAAGGATGAGTGCAAGAGCAAGCAGCAGCAGTCCTTTTGGAGTTCGAGATACTTCCATCTCCAGAATACCTCGGCAGGGTACAAGTCACGATGGGGGAAGTGAGATAGGACCCCTAGTTCCAACCAACCAACCCAAATTACAATCTGCCTCTGCTTACCCCTCCACTTCCAAGTTCTAGAAGGGGTCAAAAAAGGGTCAAGCCTCCTGACGCCAGGTCAGCGGCTTGGCAAGGAGCCATAGGGGGCCATCTACTCAACTTCACAGGGGCATGGGCCACCACTACATCAGACTATTGGGTTCTCTCCATGGTTTCCTCTGGTTACTCTTTGGAGTTTTCCAGACTTCCAAGGGAGAATTTCGTTGCAACTCCAAAGTCCAGGAGCATCAGGCTTAGGTCACCTGTTAGATATCCATGCAGTGGCTGCCCGGGGGTGGGCCCAGGGCATTTACTCAGTTTGCTTTCTGGTCCTTTGTGACACATCAAAACGTGCAGCTCAGCAGGGTTTTCACCTGTTTCATCACCCAGAAGCCCAGAGGTTGGGTGCCTTGGTGATGGATTGGCCAGCGGATCTTCTTTATGTATTTCCCTCCATCTCACTCCTTCTGCACACGGTCAGGTGCATCACACTTCTGAAAGCCAAGGTGATTTTGGTGGCACCATATTGGCCGAGAAGGGCATGGTTCCCGAAGTTGTTCTACTTGTCAGATCAGAATATGTGGTGTCCTCCTTTCCTGTCAGACCTGTTGAGTTAGGGACTGATCCTCCATCCTTGCCCAGAGATCTTCCAGCTAACAGCATGGAGGCTGAGCAGCAATGGTTAGCAGAACTGGGGTTTTCCGAGCAGTCCTTGATACTCTCTTGGCATCACGAAAGGCTTCAACCCATAAGACCTAGGGTTCCACTTGGAAAATTTATGTAGAATGGTGTTGGGCTAATGGGCAGGACCCAGCTTCTTGGCAGATGTGCTGGGGTTCCTGCAGGCCAGAGTGGAAAGGGGGCTTAGTATGAATATTCTTAAGCGCCAGGCATCAGCTATAAGTAGCATTCTTGGCTGCAAGGGTGACCCCTCTCTGTCGGCTCATCCTTTATGGTTCCTCAATGGGGTGGGGCTACAAAATCTACAAATCATTCATTGGCTCCCCACATGGAACTTAAACTGGGTACTCTCAGCTCTCATGGGACCGCCCTTTGAACCCTTGGCTATGTGTGATGCTAAGTTCTTGACCCGTAAGACAGTGTGCCTGGTGGCTATTACATTGGCACGCAGAGTGTCAGAGATAGGGGCCTTGTCTTCGCACCTGCAGTTCTGTTTTCCATCAGGACAAGTTGGTCCTTAGGCCAGACCCATCCTTTATTCCAAAAATCAGTTCTGTGTTTCATAGATCTCAGGAGGTGCTCCTTCCTTCGTTTTGCCTCAACCTATCTTCCTCCAGGGAATGGACCTGGCACACTTTGGATGTGTGTAGGGAGCTCAGGTTTTATCTGGATAGGGCTGCTAGATTCAGGAAGTCATAGGCCCTCTTTATCTCCTTTGGCAGGGTAACTGTGGGTCGGAAGGTTTCCTTTTCGTCCATTGCATGGTGGCTCAAAGAGGCCATTGTCCAGGCCTACTAGGCATTGGGTAAACCACCACTGGGAGGGCTCACATCCCATTCTCTGTGGGGAGCTTCCACCTTGGTGGCCTTTAAGGGAGGCTTCCCTATCGCAGAAATCTGTAGAGCTGCCACATGGGCATCCTTACACACTTTTGCTAATCGCTACAAAACTGACTCCTGCAGATGCGGCCTTCGGGAGGAGGGTTTTGCAAGGCGTTGTTCATGCATGACCTTCCATCAACCAGAATCCTGCCCAGGAGGTTATTAATACTGTGTTATATCCTTGGAGACCAGGCCTGGCAACCAAGAGGTCTTCTGTATCTTTAAAAGTTGTGCAGGGGGAAGGGAGAATTCCACCTTGTGGTTTTTCCCATTACAGTATTGCAAGAACACCTGCACTTGGCTGACTTTCTCTTCTTCTAAAGATACAGGATCAGTCTCAGGCCCTGAACTTTGCAACCTTAGTTATATCCCAAGCTGTAGAATGCGCTCCAGGAACCACTGGGGAATAAATGGAAATTCTTATCATGAAATTCTCTTCCCAGAGGTTCCTGGAAGGCATACCCCCACCTCTTCATTCCAGTGCTGAGGGTCTGGGTCTTGCTGGATCTTAGTGACTTCTGCTGGCACCCCACATGACGGGGAGGTAGTTAGGACTTCCCTGGGGATTTCATGGCTTTTTTCTAGTTCTGTTTGATGAGCCTGGTGGCTTTCCTGTTAATTCCGCCTGGTTATTTCCTTTTCTGTGGGACGGTTAGTTTGCACCTTAACTTCTGCAAGTTGGTACGCTTTTCCATGGAGGGGGTGGGCCAGTCGGGCCAAAAGTCCAGCTCTGTAGATGGAACATTTCTGGGGATTGAGGGGTTGTCCTTGCTCTTCTAGTAGATCTGGAGAGTGAAATGGCCCCTTCCCTGAGTGAGGCGGTCTGAAAATTGGACACTGCCTACTGTGCCAGGGGGAGGCGCCATCCCAAGCTGTCAAATGCCCTCCAGGAACCGCTGGGAAGAGAAATTCATGGTAAGAATTTCCATTTATTCCATGTTACAATACCTAACCGGTAGCCAATACCATCTATGTAGAATGATAGAGTTGGAAGGAACCTTGAAGTTCACCTGGCCCAGTCCATGCTGAGAAAAGGATAGCCACAGATGATGCATTCCTCCTGACTCCTTCTGTACATCTACTTGGAGTTTTGATTAGTTTTGTAATCCTGAAACAAAATTCTGTATAGTAGATTAATATTTCCCCATTGGGCATGATTAGCAAAGGGGGTGAAGAGAGAGAGCCTTACTTCTTGAGTTTATGGTACAGGAAGAATTCAAGCTTTAGGTTAGTGAATTGCAGTGCAACTATATGAGAACAGTCAGATGTAAACTCACCAGCTCTACCTGCAGATGCCAGGAATTGAACCTGGAATGCAAAACAGATGGTCTACCACTGAGCTGCAGCCTTTCCCCTGAAAGGGCCTCATCAGATAGATCTAACAGGTTTGGGAAGGATGGCGCACACACAAAATTCAGAGTTACAATTTGGCATAGCACCACCATTGAAAAGATGTGTACAGAATATGCCTGCTTTAAACTGCACAGTTGTCCAAAAAAGGAATCATATTAGAAATAGTAGCTCTTAATTCATGCTCTGTATTTATCCTGCAGCTGTGCTTGTGTTTTGATTGATGCAACTGCTAAGAACCTAGTCTTGTAAACATAAGAGGATGCAAATGAAATTAAAATGCTCATTGCCTTTTGATTCAACAAAATGCAGAGACAACTTGAAATGTAAGTTTCAGGTCAGAGTTGGAAGAGTGTTTTTCTTCATTGGCGCCAAAGAAGCTTTCCGGCACTTTGGCACTGAATGGATTTCTAATGCAGTCATACCTGACAATATTGAAAACTAGAAAATGTTTCTGAAAGTTTTTTTTCCAGAGATAGTGTCTCTGAGTACATTACTTCCACTAAGCACTGAGTTCTAGTTCATTGCTTTCAAGGAAAGATTTATTAGAAAACATCCATGTTACCACAAACTAGTTTTCCTTCTTGTAATTCAGGTTTTTTAGGGAATGGATTTACTCTATCATTTAGTGAAAGAATATGGGAAATAGCCGCCTTCAGAGTTTTTCAGTGTCATCATCAATGAATAGATGAGCAAGTGTAGAGTTTTCATCCACCAGAAATGCATGTAATCTTGAAATTCATAATGCGTGACAAGACTTTACCTCTGGGCAGGCACCTTGGATTGCAATAGAAGAGTAATGTGTCTTATTCAGTTCCCATTTCTTTACAAAATTCAGCAAACTGGCCTTCACAGGCCTTGTTTGAGAAACTTGTGTAGTGAAAGGCTCAGTTGTCTTGAGGGCAGTGCCTCTAGATGGATCATGCAGTATGTCTTGTCAGGGGCTCCACACTCCTACACAGTTGGACCATTGCAATTTATTTTCAGACATAAAAATAGGGAATAGATATTCAGCTTTATATGAGCTATTGCAAAAAAGTAATTCCTCATATAAATTAATCCCACCGGCAAAGCAGTCTTTCCAAACTGGGTGAGTTTGGCAAATGTGGTCAGTGTAAATAAGTGCAAAGTGATACACATTGGAGAATTTCCTCCCCCTAAATTCACATATACATTGGTGAAGATGACCCAGTGTGTGACAACTGTGCAAAAGATACATTCAGTGTTAGAAATCACTAGGAAGAGGATCATTAACAAGCTGGCAATATCATAATCCCTTATACAACTCTAAGGTGTGGTCATTGGAGTACTACGCACAGCTCAGAAAGGGTATTGTAGAGATGGAAAAGATGCAGAAAAGGACACCCAAATTTTGTCAGGGCACTTCCACTCCCCTATGAGGAAAGGCTACAACATTTGGGCCTTTTTTTTAGTTTAGAAAAGTGAGTAAAGAACCAGGCGGAATTAACAGGAAAGCTACCAATGCTGAGGGTCTGGGTCATGCTGGATCTTAGTGACTTCTGCCGGCACCCTACATGACGGGGAGGTAGTTAGGACTTCCCTGGGGATTTCATGGCTTGTTTCTAGTTCTGTTTGATGAGCAGGTGAGGACAAGGTAGAGGTGCCTGCTGCCTCATCCACTTGAATCCTCAACTCTGCAGGTCCAATTCTTTAAAAAAAAGCTGGTCATTAAGTTCTCAGAACTGTCTGCAGTCTGGTGAAAAACGGTATCATGAAACAATTTTGAAAGGCTTGGTAATGAACTCATTAGCCGTAGTTGTTCCCAGGACTATATCTGAAGAAAAAAATGCTTCAAGACTGTGAGGTTTCTTTGAAGTTGGTATAATGCATGAAGCCAGAAACTAGTATCAAAGTGCTCCTCTCCTCATTCTTCCCCTACTCCCTGTCTCCCTGCTTCAGTGTCCCATATCTGGGTTGTATTAAACCAGAGTTCCCTGTTACATCTGAGCCTGGAAACCCTGGCTTAATGTTGGCTAACAAGCTGCTGTGGAAAGTGTCCTCTCTTCTGTGATTTTTGTGGGCTTGGATGGGTGTGAAAGTACTCACAGAATGGCAGGTGGGTATGATCATTTCTCTCATTACACCTGTTCATAATGGTGGCAGTGCAGTGCAGGACGCATTGCCCTTATTCTGAACTGGTGTTGTGAATAGCACTTTAGGATGGGAAGCCACACCATGCCAGATGACACTACATCTTTGGGCCTTGGCTCCTGGGCTGCTGGAGGTGATCTTGGAAGGTCAAGAGCTGGGGCATAGGACCCAGTTAGGGTTCATCATCAGAAGCCCACTCCAGATGAGACCTCAGAGGAATTAAGGCTATCAGTATGGCAGCCTCTGTTCTGTGGAACAGCATCCCTGCTGAGATACAACAGGCACCCATGATCTGTATTTTCCAAAAATCAAAGACATTTTTGTTTTGAGAAACTTTTTTTCCCCAGCTGGATGAAAAAGGTCTCTGCCTCAGGTGTTCATTTTATATTTTTCAAAATTCATCTTCAGTTATTTTTTGTACTGTTTTTAAAACTATTTTTAGCTATGTTTATGGTATGTTTGTAAATTACCTTGGGATGTATGTAAAAGGCAATTTATAAATGAATTACAAATAAATAATAATGATAATCTGTTCTCCTGGAGTTGTAGCCTCCTCAAGAGGGGAGCTGTCGTCCTGGGTGGTGGTCCTGGAGGATTTTTGGTGTCTGCTGACTCCTTTTGAAGCCCATAAGTAATAGGGGTTGGCAACAGTCCTCCCTTCTTCCTCTGAGGTCTCTTGTTTGATTCTGGGCTGGTCCTGAAAGGAAGGTAATGGCGCTCAATACCCTTATTTGCAAGCAAAAGGAAGCCTATCGCTTGACTCCACAGTCTCTATAACTTGCTATTCAAGTAAAGGCTGACCTGTTTTAGCAGTGGTCATCTCTGCTTACTTGTCATCTTACAGGTTTGCCTGTTTGTGTGTTTAGCTTACACGCAGCTCTGCTGTCTACTCCCATTGCAGCAGATAAGAAGCAAAACCTCTTCAAGGCATTGGGGTGGGCTGCTTAGTGCTATGTCACACACTGCTATTCTAGATATTGGATAAATGTCATCTCCCTGCCTTAAAGTCTCATGTACACACTTGGCAATGAGCTGGGCAGCAGGCTGGATGGCTGGGTTGGAATGCTTCTCAGCTCATTCTTACCACTTAGTAATTTTCTATGTGCTAGTCTGAAACAACTAATATTGGATACTCACAGTGGCTTTGCATGCTATAAGATATTAATTAAGCCCTAGCCACATGCATAGCATTTTAGGGGAAATTAATGTGTGCAAGCATCAAGTAAAAATGAGATTTCTTTCGGCATTGGAAGCTGAGGAATCACTGAAGTTGTAAAAACGTGTTTAATGTTTTAATCTATAGAAAGAGCACTTAGTGCAGAATTGGGTAATGTAGCATGTACTCTGTTTTAGATAAGTTAGCACAATGGGTCGAAGAGAATCAGATCCTGTCCTGATTGCAGGCTGGCTTTTGCAAGGAACACAACACAATTGATCAGTGCTTCATTTTGAAATATCTTATTCAGAAGTATGTTAGCGGCTGTATGTCACCTTTGTTGATCTCATCTGCCATAGAAGCTGCTGAGCAGTTCAGTCAATGGGAAAAACTAGTATTTGCTTCATTGGATTAATGACTTCTGTTTCGTATATAGTTGCTCTAATACTGATGTTAAAATTTGAATTGGACTTGTGGGCTTTCTTGTATACATCAAGGGATGCACAACAAGGCCCCACTATTGTTTAATCTCTACGTAAATGATGTAGTTCAGGAGAGCTCTCTCCCTCCCCCAAGTATGGAAATCGAACAGTTCCAATGCTATTTATGCACTGTCGCAAGTAGGAATGGAGATGATTTCTAAATTTGCAACCTATTGTAAGGAGAAAGGTTTATCGATTAATGAAAGTAAGACCAAAATAGTAGTGTTTGCCAAAAGGCATGAATGAGTCCTGGATGGTCATATCAAACAGTGTCATACCTACATTAGGCTTCATTTTTTTGCAAGCAACCTATGGCACTCCCATTTGGCGGCAGTTAAAATTTTATCTGCCAGTTCATTGGGAGCTATAAAGACCCTATTACAGACTTTATGATGGCAGAATTCTGAAAAACCAAGAGACGTTCACCATCAAGCTGCTTCCAAGGTTCTGTCATTTCACAGCATCGAACAAATAATGAAATAAATAATCTTATATTTTTGTGGCCTAGAATAAATCAACACCTATTTTTTCTGACTGTCTGCCTTTATTTTGTCTATTTTGTAATGCAAAGTTAGAGCTTCTTAAGTAATTATTTAGTGATGATGATATAATATCTGGTTAGTGAGTGTCTGCAGATGTAATTCCACACAGAATAGAATACACCTCCTTTTCGTAATGCCACACAAAGAAGAGTTTTTCAGAAATAGCTACTGCATGATATAGTGGTTAAGAAACTCACTAGTTGGGCAAAAGTTGCAAGTTCAAGGAATGTGGAATGCTCTTACCTTTATCACGCCCTCAGTTGCCAAAGCCCTGTCCTAGCCATTATTTAAATTAGGAGGTCAACTCAGTGCTTCCATGGTGAGATCCTGTAGCCACAAACTTCCTAGGTCCTCATGTGCAAGAGATGTTTGTGCTGAATGCTGTGCTGAATACCCCACAGCACCTTTTTCAGTGTTTCCATGGTATCACAGGATTTTATACAGGCTTGCTTGTTACTTGCAAGTGGTACTTTTGCTGGCTGTTCTATAATTAGAAGACTGCCCAAGGATGACAGTTTATAATAACCGTATGAAGTAATTATAATAATGACTTAGAAAAGATATTTAGATAGTGTCCCATCCAGAGCCGGAACTACGAGGCTGAGACGCGGGTGCAATTAAATCTTGTTTTATTAAAGTAATGGATACATCAAAGGCATTGCGCTTCATAGAAAAACCTGCACTAACTCACTAAAATCCCTAACTACACTCTAGACATGCTCTGCGGCGTATGAAGGAAGTTGACACAGCAGCTCCCCACTGTAAGTGGCAAGCTTAAGTAGGGAACGTTTTCGATCGTAATCTCTGACTCCTTCGCAAGTCCTGTCTCTGCCCTGTCCGTCTCTCGTGACAGCGGGAGCGAGGTGATGGGGGGACATGTCTCTAATGGCTCATCGGAAGGCACCTGCTCCTGAGTAACGGACTCGAGGTCAGGGGGCTGCGTCATGCTGGTGGCATCCTGGGAACTGCTTGGTAAGGGAGGAGTTGGCACTTTTGCTGGAGCTTCCCTGAACAGGTCCTCTGCAGCAACTGGGGGTGGCGCACTCTCCTCCTCGGAGATCGCACCATCCGTGGGAACTGGCTGGAATTCAGGCTCGCTTCCCCCCCCCAAGGTCTCGCTCAGACTCAACAACTCGCTGAAACTCATGCCTCCCCCCTTCCTGTCCCTTCTGGGAGAGCTGAGGCTCAACAGATGGTGCCTTTTTGGCAGAAAAGGTGAGCAAAGGTTGGTTTCTATTTTTCAGGGCAGGGAGGCTGGAGTTTGGGTGAGCGCAGTTTTTTCCACAGTGAAGCAGCTTAGGTTGCTATGTTGGAGCTGGAAGCTCCATCTCTTCCTGCCTCTCAGTCAGGCCCCGACCCAAGCAGGTGCTTCCATGTGCTTCCACCTCTGTACGAGTATCCTCATAAGCACTGAGCTGAGCACTTCAGTAATGGTTCAGAAATTTCTGCGGCTTGCCATTTGCTCTGGCCGTGGGGCATACGTGGAGTCCTGAGAGCTGGCCAGGAACCCAGGGAGCTGATTGGGGAACATCCAGTCCTGGGACAGGGATGTCCCAGTCTGGTGGCTCCTCAGGATCATTGGCAGTCAGGAGATCTGCTGGAGAAACCTGCTGTAAGGAGTCTTCAGGTTTGAGGGCAGGACTGAACCCTGACAGTAGGTTTGGCTGAGAAGTCTGGCAGAAGAATTTGCAGTGAGTGTCATTGCTGAACAAGGATTCAGACCCAGATCTTTATCAGGGTCTTGCAGGATCAGACCTACAAGTAGTCCTCTAGAAGGGCTTGAGGCAAGTACATATTCCATGTCAGGCCACGTTCAGGATCCAGAGTAATGAACAATGATCAGAGCAGCCAGAGCATGTTCTTAATGTTGGTCAGTCAGATGGTCAAATTCTAAATGGCAGCAGCTGGGGGTGAGGTACATAAATATTTATGGTTATTCTTAGTGACAGGTTGCTCAGATTGAGGAGTGAAGCAACAATTATGTAAGTTCGTACTTGTCCGGCTGGGCTGATGGACTGCAGTACTTTTCCCTGGTTATAACTGAGGGTGGGATGACTGTAGCACAGTAAATTTTTGTCCAGTAATTCTAACTCCCTCTGACTGGGAGCTGCACTGCAATTTCAGGGAATAAAGTTGTGGCCTCTTGCTGCCAGAGTTCCTGGTTTGAATCCCCCTGTCTTTCCTGTCTTCAGAGTCCCAAGTTCTGCGCTTGATACATGACCCTGTACTTTGGAAGTAAAACTGGAAAATATAATCTGTTAAAACAAAAGTGGTGTAATTTGCAGAGTGTGACATGCAAACATTTTACCTGTGCTTATTAGCAGCTTTGATGCATTACAGATGTATCTGAAAAGCTCCATTTGGGGGAAGGGAAAATTGCTCTGACAATTTAATGTGTACATTTTTTCAACTGTACCTTATCGGAAAAGGCAGCTGACACCCAATCAAGCAAAGACAGAGCTTGTTAATCTCCAGATGCAATGGGATTTCTTTCTTTTTTTCATTAGCACTTTTTGACAGGGATGCTTAAGAACAATCAATCTACTGCCAATTGTATTGAAATCCTGTATACATTGTCAGCTGTGTAGATTTAGCAGCATATATGCAGCTTGACAACACCAGGCAGGCCATAGTAGCAGGTGCATCTAGCCAATTATGGTTCTTTGAAATTCCATCTCTGTTAAATTTGGACCAGCACTGTAACATATATTAAGATACAAATATACAAATTTTAAAACACTTTAAAACAAAAAATTTCAAAACACATGCTAAAATGCCTGGGAGAAGAGGAAAGTCTTGACCTGTCACCAAAAAGATAACAGTGTTGGCACCAGGCGCACCTCGTCAGGAAAATAATTCCATAAGTAGCCACCACTGAGAAAGCCCTCTCGTTGCCATCCTCCCAGCTTCCCTCAGACTAGGCACCCGGAGGAGGGCCTTGGATGTTGAGCGTAGTGTATGGGTGGGTTCATGTTGGGAGAGGCGTTCCATCGGGTATTGTGGTCCCAAGCCGTGTAAGTCTTTATAGGTTAAAACCAGCACTTTGAATCGAGCTTGGAAACGTACAGGCAGCCAATGCAAGTGGGCCAGAATCGGTTTTATATGTTCGAACCTCTGGTCCCTGTTACCAATCTGGCCGCTGCATTTTGCGCAAGCTGCAGTTTCCAAACCATCTTCAAAGGCAGCCCCACATAGAATGCATTGCAGTAATCTAACTTGGAGGTTACCAGAGCATGGACCACTGAAGCCAGGTTATCCCTGTCTAGATAGGGGCGTAGCTGGGCCACCAACCGAAGTTGGTAGAAGGCACTCCGTGCCACCGAGGCTACCTGAGCCTCAAGTGACAGAGATGGTTCTAGGAGAACCCCCAAGCTACGAACCTGCTCCTTCAGGGGGAGTGCAACCCCATCCAGGACAGGTTGAACATCCACCATGTGGTCAGAAGAACCACCCACCAGCAGCATCTCAGTCTTGTCTGGATTGAGCCTCAGTTTATTAGACCTCATCCAGTCCATTGTTGCAGCCAGGCACTGGTTCAGCACATTGACAGCCTCACCTGAAGAAGATGAAAAGGAGAAATAGAGCTGCGTGTCATCAGCATACTGATGGCAGCGCACTCCAAAGCTCCGGATGACCGCACCCAACGGTTTCATGTAGATGTTGAACAGCATGGGGGACAGAACTGACCCCTGCGGAACCCCATACTGGAGAGTCCAGGGTGCTGAGCAATGCTTCCCAAGCACCACCTTCTGAGGCAACCCGCCAAGTAGGAGTGGAACCACCGCCATGCAGTACCTCCCACTCCCAACTCAGCCATTAAGTAATGCACAATCATGGTTTTCCAAAAGGATACTTAAACTCTACCATTTTAATGCAGCAAAGGCATCCACAGACCACACTTGGATGTTAGGGTGCACAGACACAATTTTTGTGGTGATCCTATTGTGAAAAACACACACTCGTGGATTTTTGGGTATGTGCACAATCTCCTCTCCTGGACGAAGCATGAGGGAAATCAGTTTTTTCTACCTTGTTTTCAGGATAATGTGGATTTACAGTGTGTTGGTTGGCCCTGACATAAATCATGAGACTACTTTCCTACTTTCTTGGTACAATTTTCAAGAGTTTTAGAAAAGTTGTGTGTGTTTGTAAAGTGCTAATAAAACATTTGATCAGATAAACATGCAAGGTGGGGTGTGGGTAGAAAAGACAGCCTATGCTCACCCACAAAATTGACAGGGTGACTTTAGATGGGCACCACTCCCACCCTAACCTACCTCACAGGGTGGTTGTGAGGATAAGGGGGACATGTAGGCTGCTTTGAGCTCCTTTGGGGAAGAGTTAGAATAAAAGAGTTTTGGAAGCTATATGTATGTCGCACCACCCACTCAGCACATGTTGGCCACCGTGTCTGCACTCCTCCTCCTGCTAACTGCTGCTGCCACCACGGGTCCAGGTAGCATGGAAAGGCTGGGGCTACCCTTCTCCATAAGGGGTTATAAGGAGCTGGGAGCTCAGGAAGAGCAATCAGCAGCTGGTCTCCTTGCGGAGTGGGACAAGGAGCCGGGAATTAAAGTCACTTGCACTTGCTCAGTTTGCATCAGCCGCCCTGAACACTTAAAAAAAACCCCTCTCTTGACTCTTTGCGGGCCCCCCAGGATGACTTCCTGGCCCCTTTGGGGGTCATGGACCCCAGGTTGGGAACCACTGCTCTAGAACTCTCAGCTTTTCTTTACATGTAAAAATGAGGTTCTGGGTTTGTGCCTAGAGCAATAGATGGAAAACTAGCAGAATCTGCTTAAATCTTCCCAGACATGCTATCTGAATAGCTTCTTTGGCATACTGCTATTTGAAAAACAAGGCTGTCCTGCCTAAATGTAGGTCATTTAGGTAGTAATGTCCTGTGAGTAGGGATGGGTGAGAATTTTGATCCAGTTTGCATTTCAAGCAGAATTTATCAAATTCACAATTTGCAAAACAATATGAGAAAGAAACACAGCCATCCTTTGAAATTTGCACTTATTAGAATTTTGGGATGCAGTTCACCAACTAAACAATATTTACACAAATGCATATATTAGGGGAAAGTGTGCATAAAATGAATACAGGAGTGAAAATAACATGGAAAAAGCCATGAAATGATGAGCAATGGCTTGCAAAAATGTGTACCTTTGTCAAAACCGCCTACAAAAATGTGTTTATTTGGAGAAATCCTGAATTTATCCTTGTTGAATGTGGTTTCTGCTCTACTGAAATCTGAAATTGTGTCCCTTATTAAAAAGAGTTTTTATCGTTCTTTTTTTTTTTTTTGGTAGTTTATTCCACTTTGTTTCCAAACACTGAGACTTGTATGGAATTTAAAGGGCCAAAATTAATCATAGTTGGTACATATACTGTCACTTCCCACGTAACACTATATATAGCAAAAGGCTGCCAAAAATGCTAAGAACAGATTTGTACAAAAATGAGGCCAGGAACTGCAAAAAGAAGCCCTCTGAGTTACTCTTTGAGTTTCTAATTATGCCCAAAACAGAGAGGTTTGAATGTTCTAAATGCCAACTCACCAGTTGCATCTTTCACTGTACTTGTTGGCTGAAACCTTTCACTAATGGAACTGAATGTTTCAAATGCTTATGTGACTGGGCAGGAGTGACATTTGTAATTGTTGGAATGCTCCAAAATCAGGAAATTTTGAAAATCCCATTTGGTGTAGGATAGCTGCTGCCCACTTTGGGCATTTGAAAATAAGTAATGGACCCAGCAACAAAAAGTTGCAGTGTGGCATGTTCCAGTTCTGTGTTCTAGTGCTTCACATTCACCTCCAGGATACTCTGTTCCATTCTGTTCCCTTCATCCTCCTACTTGGATTTCCATCCCCTTCTCAACAGTCAGTTAACATCCTGTGTCCATCCTCCTTTGGGACTGTCTTTGGATTCCTTCCTTCTTAAGGCTTTCCCCATAAAACACTTTTGTACTTCTATAAATCTCTGGGTTCCCCTAGGTCTGCTGATCCTTCCCTCTTTTATGTGAGTAGTGTGGTTTTGGCTACATAAGCACAAGCAACGATTGTTATTTGTACATAGACAAATGGGGCCCTTCAACAAAATGTTGCAGTGTGGAGTATTTTTGTTCAGAGTTCCAGCTGCTCCCCGATTCCCCCACCCAGCTGTCCATTTTTCATCCAACCAACAGTCAGTCTGCATTCCATGCCCACTGAGCATGCTTATCTTCATTGTACTGTTATTTGGGGATGGGGTAGACGCTTGCGCCCAGTCCCAACTACATTGACATTTTGCATTTCTCCATTGACTTGTATGGGCAACTGTCACTTTCATCCCTAGATATATTTAAAAATAGCTTCTTAGTGTGAACCAAGAAGTTGCCTATCTAGGCAGTAAGATGGTTCTCTCCACCTTTTTTGTATCTCTGTGTCTTTTCCACCATCTTCTTTTCTCAGGAAACTCCATTCCACTGCTCTACCTCCAGGTTTTCTATCTCCCCCGTCAATAGTTGGGCAACTTCTAAACTCTGTAGTGTTAACCAGTTAAATGATTAAAAGGCACTAAGTTATGTTCCTCCATTCCTTTCCAAAAGAAAAACTCTGCTTGCTAAACAGTCTCAGTCACAGTAGAAGAGGAGGCGAAACTCCTTTTCTTTCACAATATTGATAGTTCCTTTCATTTATTGATATTTTGTTTAATTTACTGATACATTCTTTCAAAATATCAATATTTCCTTTCAAAAATTGCTATTAATATCAGTATTTTAGGGTGAAAAAAATTGGACCAGTAAAAGTAGTGGAGAAAGAATACTCAAATCACTGTTGCCTGTTAGGTCAACTGACTGCTTTTGAAGCAGCACTAGCCAATGGTCTGAACTGGTACTGCACCACTTAGTACTTGCTTCTTCCCTTATTCTGTGTCGTTCTAATCTTACCGATGCGTGGTCAGTTAAAAACATAGAGCACACCTAGAAATTTGTTAGAATAAATTTCACCTCCCACTGTTTTATCTTGTGCAAACTGAGGCACTCTTCATGTCCACCGGAGACTATTCTGCAGAATACTCAGTGCCATTATTCCACAATTGTTTTTGGAGTTTCTTTAGTGTAAATTATGCAAAGCATTGTTGTACATCACATATTCACATAAACAGAAGCAAGAAAATAATTTGCCATAGGAAACTTCACTAAAATTGCAAACATTTAAAGTGAATATCTGAAATACATCAGCTATCTTAATATAGAATCATAGAGTTGGAAGGGGCCTATAAGGCCACCGAGTCCAACCCCCTGCTCAATGCAGGAACCCAAATTAAAGCATACCCGACAGGTGGCTGTCGAGCTGCCTCTTAAATGCCTCCAGTATTGGAAAGCTCACCACCTCCCTAGGTCAGTGGTTCCATTGTCGTACCACTCTAACAGGAAGTTTTTCCTGATGTTCAGCTGAAATCTGGTTTCCTGCAACTTGAGCCCATTATTCTGTATCCTGCACTCTGGGATGATTGAGAAGAGATCCTGGCCCTCCTCTGTGTGGCAACCTTTCAAGTACTTCAACAGTGCTATCATATCTCTCCTCAGTCTTTTCTTCTCAAGGCTAAACATGCCCAGTTCTTTCAGTCTCTCCTCATAAGGTTTGGTTTCCAGTCCCCTGATCATCCTTGTTACCCTTCTCTGAACCCATTCCAGTTTGTCTGCATCCTTCTTAAAGTGTGGTGTCCAGAACTGGATGCAGTACTAAAGATGAGGCCTAACCAGTGTTGAATAGAGGGGAACCAATACTTCACATGATTTGGAAACTACTGTTAATACAGCCTAAAATATCATTTGCCTTTTTTGCAACCACATTGCACTATTGGCTCATAGTCAGCTTGTGAACAACAAGATCCTTCTCACATGTAGTATTGCTGAGCCAAGTATCCCCCATCTTATAAATGTGCATTTGGTTTCCTTTTCCTAGGTGTAGAACTTTGCGCTTATCCCTGTTAAATTTCATTCTGTTGTTTTCAGCCCGATGCTCTAGCCTATCAAGATCCCTTTGAATTTTCTTTCTGTCTTCCACAGTATTAGCTATCCCTCCCAATTTTGTATTATCTGCAAATCTTCACCTTCTCTGCACCTTCTCATCGAAATCATTAATGGAAATGTTGAAGAGCACTGGGCCCAGGACCAAGCCCTGCAGTACTCCGCTTGTTACCTCCCCCCAGTTTGAGAAGGAACCATTGAGAAGCACTCTTTGAGTCCAATTCTGTAGCCAACTGTGGATCCACCTGATAGTTGTTCCACCCAGGCCACATCTAGCTAGCTTGCTAATCAGAATATCATGGGGAACTTTGTCAAAATCTTAGCTGAAGTTGAGATATGTCCACAGCATTCTCATAGTCTACCAGGGGGGTTGTTGTTGTTGTTGTTATGTGCCTTCAAGTCAGTTACAACATATGGTGACCCTATGAATCAGTGACTTCCAATAGCATCTGTTGTGAACCACCCTGTTCAGATCTTGTAAGTTCAGATCTGTGGCTTCCTTTATGGAATCAATCTACCTCTTATTTGGCCTTCCTCTTTTTCTACACACTTCTGTTTTTCCCAGCATTATTGTCTTTTCTAGTGAATCATGTCTTCTCATGATGTGTTGAAAGTATGATAACCTCAGTTTCATCATTTTAGCTTCTAGTGACAGTTCTGGTTTAATTTGTTCTAACAGCCACTTATTTGTCTTTTTCGCAGTCCACAAAGCTCTCCTTCAACACCACATTTCAAATGAGCTGATTTTTCTCTTACCTGCTTTTTTCACTGCCCAGCTTTCACATCCATACATAGAGATTGGGAATACCTTGGTCTGAATGATCCTGACCTTAGTGTTCAGTGATACATCTTTGCATTTGAGGACCTTTTCTAGTTCTCTCATAGCTACCCTCCCCAGTCCTAGCCTTCTTCTGATTTCTTTATTGTCTCCACTTTGGTTAACGACTGTGCCATGATATTGAAAATCGTTGATAAGTTCAACGTCCTCATTGTCAACTTTAAAGTTACATAAATCTTCTGTTGTCATTACTGTAGTCTTTTTGATGATCAGCTATAGACCTGCTTTTATGCTTTCCTCTTCAACTTACATCAGCATTCGTCTCAAATCATTACTGGTTTCTGCTAGTAGTATGGTATCATTTGCATATCTTAAATTATTGATATTTCTTCCCGCCCCCCAATTTTCAAACCTCCTTCATCTTGGCCCAATCTCGCTTTCCCTATGATATGTTCTGCATTTAGATTAAACAAATATTTATTTATTTATTTGATTTATATCCCGCCCTCCCTCCCAGCAGGAGCCCAGGGCGGCAAATAGGGTGATAAAATACACCTCTGTCTCACACCCTTTCCGATTGGAACCAATCGGTTTCTCCATATTCTATCCTTATAGTTGCCTCTTGTCTAGAGTATAGGTTGCACATCAGGACAATCAGATGCTGTGGCACCCCCATTTCTTTTAAAGCATTCTGTAGTTTTTCATGATCTACACAGTCAAAGGCTTTGCTGTAATCTATAAAGCACAGGGTCATTTCCTTCTGAAATTCCTTGGTCTGATCCATTATCCAACGTAAGTTTGCAATATGATCCCTGGTGCCTCTTGCCTTTCTAAATCCAGCTTGGACGTCTGGCATTTCTCGCTCCATATATGGTAAGAGCCTTTGTTGTAGAATCTTGAGCATTACTTTATTTGCATGGGATATTAAGGCAATAGTTCTATAATTACTGCATTCCCTGGGATCTCCTTTCTTTGGAATTGGGATATGTATTGAACATTTCCTGTCTGTGGGCCATTGTTTAGATTTCCAAATTTGTTGACAAATGTTTGTCAAAATGTGGACAGATTCAGTCTCAGTAGCTTGTAGCAACTCTATTGGTATGCCATCTGTTCCTGGTGATTTATTTCTTGGAAGTATTTTACGAGCAGCTTTCACCTCACATTCTAAAATTTCTGGTTCTTCATCGTACGGTTCCTCCATGAATGAATCTGTCATCCTGTCATCTCTTTTATAGAGTTCTTCAGTGTATTGCTTCCATCTTCCTTTTATTTCATCTCTGTCAGTCAGTGTGTTCCCCTGTTGATTATTCAACATCCCTACCCTTGGTTTAAATTTCCCTTTAATTCCTCTGAACTTTTGGAATAGGACTCTTGTTCTACCCTTTTTGTTGTCCCATTTCTATACAGCAACTATTGTAATAGTTCTCTTTGTCCCTACGTACTAGTCGCTGTATTGTTGCATTTAGGGTTCTAGCCATGTTTCTGTCTTCTTTTGCTTTTGCTTTCCTTTTCTCTTTAACCATTTTAAGAGTTTCTTCAGTCACCCATTGAGGTCTTTCTCTCTTTTTAACGAGAGATACTGTCTTTTTGCATTCTTCCCTGATAGTGTCTCTGACTTCATTCCATAGTTCTTCTGGTTCTCTGTCAACTAAGTTTAAAGCCTCAAATCTGTTCCTTATTTGATCTTTATATGCTTCTGGGATGTTATTTAAATTGTATTTTGGCATTATGATTGCTTTGTTGTTCTTCTTTAGCGTTACTTTGATTTTCGATATGACCAGTTCACGATCTGTACCACAGTCTGCTCCTCGTCTTGTTTTTGCAGAAAGTATGGAACTTCTCCATCTTCTGCTACAAATTATATAATCAAATTGATTCCTATATTGACCATTTGGTGATGTTCATGTGTATAGTCTCTTTTTCGGTGGGGGTTAAGCTGGGGGGGTTACCCAATCAAAAAATGAGAGAAGATTAGTCTGGCAGGATTTGTTCTTGATAAATCCATGCTGGCATCTAGTAATGACTGCATTGTTTTCAAGGTGCTTACAGATTGACTGCTATATAATCTATTCCATAATTTTCCCAGGGATCGATGTCAGATTTACTGGTCTATAGTTCCCTGTCCCTCCTTTTTGCCCTTTTTGAAGATTCGGACAACATTAGCCCTCCTCCAATCATCGGGCACTTCACCAGTTCTCCACGATTTCACAAAGATTCACAAAGACAGTGGTTCCGAGAGTTCTTCAGCCAGTTCCTTCAGTACTCTAGGATGCAGTTCATCGGGCCCTGGAGATTTGAACTTGTTCAAAGTGATTAGGTATTCCTTGACCATTTGTCTTTCAATCTCAAGCTGCAATCCTGCCCCTTCAACTTCATGTTTCCCAGGAGTTTCATATAACCTCTTTTAGGAGGAGATTGAGCCAAAGTAGGAATTGAGCAGTTGTGCCTTTTCTTTGGCATCTGTTATCATTTTGCCAACCTCACCGAGTAGCTGTACCACCATTTCTTTTCTCTGTCTTTTACTATGGTTGTACCTGAAGAAAGCTTTTTTGTTGCTTTTGGCATCTCTCACTAACCTAGGGTTGCCATATTCCAGTTCCACAAATCCGGGCAGGTTAATTTGCATATTATGTAAAGTATTTGCATATTATGCAAATATTTGCATATTATTTGCATAATATGCAAATATTTGCATATTAATACTTGGATTGTCCAGTTGTTTTGTTTTTGTGCCTAGGAATTACCACCAAAAACTGGGGAAAGATGTGAGAAATATTTTTTTTAAAAGCAACATTTTTAGCCTTAAATGCCTAGACTCTAGTTTCCAACACTATGGAGTATTTATTGATTGATTAAGAGAATTTATATCCTGCCCTTTTGCTGTTAAAAACAGAGCTCAGCACAGCTTACAAATATAATAAAAACAATAAAAATACACAATCAATATAAAAATATAATAAAAACACAAAATAGCAACAAACATAAAGTAAGTCAGGGCAACAGTACGGTTAACCATATACGATATATTTCAAAGATGTGGTGGATGGAGAAAAACAAGAAGCCTAATTGTTAGGAAAAGGAGTCTTTCACACCACATGCTCAGTTGTAAATACTGTTGCAGCAAGCTTTACAAGTTCCTCCAGTATTCCACTGGTGCAGGCACTCAGACATTCAAAGTATCTGTATGTTTCTTAGGTTTTATAAAAGCAGAGCTTTGCTTAACTCAAAATTTCTTCTCCCTTTGATCAACCCCATACTCAAAATGAAACTGGGCCTGGAAGTATGCAACAACCCCACACATACCTTGCTAATTAGATTACCAATGCCAGGATGTCTGTCTTATGGACTACTCTCCTGCTCCCCCCCCCACCGGGCATCATGAAAGACCCAGTCCTGTGCTCAGAAAGAAAATAAATATCTGGTCCTCTTCAAAGTATTGATAAGCCTCTTGTTTTAATTGAAATAATAATTATAAATTTTTGTTCTTATCACTAATGGGAGTTAATTATCTTGCATATGCTGCTGTTGCTTCTATGGCTGTAACGGAGTGATGTTAAAGATAAGTGAAATGCAAATAGGAAAAAAACAACACAAAAGGCAGTAACACTTTCCTAAGTGTAATACCATACCAACCACAACAAGATTCCTATGAGTAAGGCAGAAAACTAAGCATCTCACAACCAAAAATATGATAAATGAAGAAATATTTATATAAAAGCATGACTATCAAATATATTTATTATTTACACAAACTGTAAAGATATTTATAGTGCAATCCTAGGTTTATTTATTCAGAAGCAAGTCCCAGCGTATTCAGTGGGGCTTACTCAAACAGGGACAGAAATGCAACTTCAAGTGATAAGCAACTTCATTCACACAACCCAAAATTCTGAATCATGCCACTTTACGCTGTTTTGCAACTGTTTATACTTGTTTTTATGGTTATTGGATTTTAAATGGCTTTATTTCTTGTTGTGAGCTGCCTTCGTTTCCAACCCTACCTCACAGGGGTGTTGGAAAGATTCCATACACGCACACGCACACGCACACGCAGACACTGCAGATGTACAAATACATACAGCCCATATAATAGTTTATTGTCAAACCAGTTGGTCATTGCAGAAAAATCAGTATTAGTTTTAAAAAAATCAGTATTAGTTTCCTACAGAATAAAAACTGTAATACCTAAGTAAGCCCTGCCTACTTGCTTTAAAATAGGACTGGAGGGCACAAACACAATTCTTTTTTACATTCACTCCAAAGTCCCATTGATTTTCAGCACATTCATAACCATGTCTACTCAAAAGTAAGTCCTATTGAATTCAATGGGATTTACTCTGGGCATATGGGATTAGCATTGCTTTTACAAAAAGCAAGCATTGGGAAAGTTTTCAAAACACTGCCCAAGATCTGACTCCTGCACACAAGAGGAAAAAAAACTGAAATGTATATACTTACCCAATTTATGAGATTTTCAGAAAAACGGGGTGAAGCCACCATTATGTTTTCTAGACACTGCCTAAGGTCAATGAAACTGAAACACAATCCCTGATTGGCTGCAGTCCTGAACGGGCGGAGTTAAAGCTACGAAGTGCTATACAGTACTGTTTAAAGAAAGATTTAACAGTCGGGGGGGCGGCTGACGTTTTTATGTATATCTCGAGAACCGGACCACCTAGAAACTTAATTTTTTTTTTAAATTAAAGCTGAGAATCCGGGCCACCTAAAGGGCTAGCCGGGCGCCGGGTGGCATGCATAGAATCCAGGTAAAACCCGGCTAACCGGGCAATATGGCAACCCTACACTAACCTCAGCTCATTCTCAGCTTTAGCCTTCCTGACCACCATCCCTGCAATTCCGTGCTACCTGCCTGTACTCTTCTTTTGCGGCCTGGCCTTCCTTCCACTTCTTGTATGTGTCCTTTTTGTTTTCAGGTCATCTCTAAGTTTTCTGTGAAGCCACATTGGCTTCTTTGGCTGTCTTCCCCATTTTTTCCTTGATGGAATTGTTTGCCATTTTGCCTTTAGAATTTCCTCTTTTAGAAACTCTCACCCATCTTGTACTTCTGTCCTCATTAGGGTCACTTGCCACGGAACTTTACTTATCATTGTTCTGAGTTTATTAAAATCGGCCTTCCTGAAGTCCAGGGTACATGTAGAAATATTGTTGCTTCCTCCCTGCTAAGATCAGCACAGCAGATGTCTTGTTTCTGTTATTTCAGCTGAATGCAGGTGTTGACACCACTCACCATATGCTCAGAGGCACATGTTACCCAATTCTTCCAAGCTGCACAGGAAGTGGATTGAACTGTGAAAACCAATCCAAATTATGTTTGCATTTTGACAAGTTTGTAGGGCAGTCCAATATCTCAGAGAGGAGGTCAGGTCTCCTCCCCTGGTGCCTTCACTATAGCTGCCCAAATTCCCTGCTTTTTAAAGTTTTATAGAAATATTGTTTGGCTATATAGGTACATTCTCAAACTGCAAGGTTTTTTTTTTTGCCTATTAGTGAATTAAGACTCTTCAACCATTTCAAAAATGATTAAAGTAAACTGGACTTTTCCTTCTTTAGCCCTTCTGCAAAATATTCAAGTGTTTTATTTACAAATCTACTTTAACAAAAAAGTTGAGTGATAAAACATTCTCTGCTTCAAAAGCTTGAAGATGTATGTACATTAACATCCTGTTGAGTAAAAATGCCACCTCTGTAGTGTACTTTCTAATTTCATTTTATTTTTATTACCTTTGCAAATCCTTTGTAGATGAGTTTGCTGATCGTGCTAGGTGTGTGGGGAAAAAACAAGATTTTATTCAGACCAAGCACACACATAACTTTACAGTGTGAGAAAGGACATTTCAGGCTATTGATGTATATTACATAGCAATTGTGATTGGTGCAGTTATTTGTAATTATTGTCTTTTTTTAAAAAAATATGACCAGGTTCATTGGTTATGTCTGATTTGCTGAGCAAGGGTGTGAATCTGTGTGTTCATCTGTGTGGCCACTCATGCAACTTCAGTATACCCATCTTCATTCTGAATACCTGTGTTCTTGGGGAGGTAATAAATGCCAGGTCTTCTAGTTGCTGAAAGCCAAGAATATGAGGAATTTAACCTTTTGGGCTTCGCATCTCATCACCAATTCATTCTAAGGGAGTCATCTTCTATTTAGGTTACTGTGGCACAAATATCTTCCTTGAAGTAACTGTTATTAAACAGTTGGGAATCAGAAACCCTTGCTGATCCTACTGGCAATTATCTGAGTAGCTGAGCCAAGGGTACTGAAAATCATTCAGAGGCCTACCATCTGCCCTTTCCTCGTTAATCATTTAACTGATGGAATTCGCTGCCACAAAATAATATTGATGGCAACCATCTTAGATGGCAAAAAATTAGACAAATCCGTGGAGGCTTGGTCTATCAAAAGCTATTTGCCATCATAGCTAATTGGATGCTGGCATTGTAGAAGCAGTAGAATAATGTTTTTGTTCTTTTGTGTCCTGCTTGTGGGATTCCAAAAGCATCTGTCCTGGCCTTTGTAGGAAACTGGACCATTGGTCTGATCCAGCAGCGCTCTTTATATGTTCTTATTTCTGAATGCTGTACAGTGAACACTGGCAAAACTGAACTAGTATTTTAAAATGGGGTAATTTCCTTAACAGATAAGGCTCTGGATATCATTGGGAAAAAGTGGATGTGTTTTGTTTTTTCCCCTTACCAGCCACTGCCCAACCATTGAAACCATTGCACTTGAAACCATCATCTTTAAGCTCTTGGCTTTAATGATTCAAAATTTGGTTAAAAGGTATCAGGGTAAGTCTTAACTGTGGTATGCTTTAGCGCACATATAACCAACCAGGATGAGAAGGGAACATTGTTCAGTGGAAGTTCACATGTTTTGCATGCTGAAGGTCTTGAGTTCAATTTCAGACATTTCTAGTTAAAAAGTTTAAGTGGCAGGTGATGTGAAAGACAAACTGCCTGACAAACTGGGCCAATGCTGCTAGTCAGATTAGAAAACACTGGCCTAGATGGATAAGAGCCATACATTTCGAATGCTGCACAATGGTGAAAGCTGGCAAGGAACCAGCCGTGGCACATTTTTTTAGAGGAATTCTTTGTGGAATTTTTTCTATTGCACCATTTTCAGTTTCACTGCTGAATAGGTTGCTGCTGTTCTCCTAAGTTAGTTTCATTTATATAAATACTTTGACTTTTATAGCAACTGAGTTTGGAACATAGCAATTAAGTGCAGTATCAAGCAAAGATTTGAGTGACATTCCAATGGATGTTTTCCACAGATTTCCATCCCTGGAGTGTTTGACATGCTGTAATCCATTTTAGTATTTTACTGGGTTTATTTCATTAGCTTGTCACTCTGTCCTAAATATAAAGATGCATGCTAAACAAATCGATTGCTGTCACTTGTCAGTATGCTCCAATTACACTGTTATGTACATGCCTCTAGGAGTAATTGCTCTTATTGGAAAAATGTTCATAGAATGGCCATGTTACCCACTGTCACCCAATGGGTAGCCAGTGCACAGAGACAGGCAAATATCAGGCTAGTATTTAAACCTTTGGTATGCCCACATTTACAATAATATATAAGGTTTTGTTATTCCATGTCAAAAAGGATTAAATTTTCCCACAGTTCTTTTTTCCACAGTGAAAAGTAACATTTTTGGAGTGTGCTGTGCTCTCTCAGACAGAGCAAAACTCCCATTTGGGGGTGGGGTGGGAAATAGCCATTTGCTTTGCTGCAAAATTGGGATCCCCTTACTCCCATAGCCAAGTACTTGCCAGGAGTGGGACATCACACTGTTGACATTATGCTTTTAAAGTGTCTGCAGCAACCTCTTTCAAGGAGGTAATCTGTAGTGAGATGTGCAGTATGATGCTACAAGTACTGCCAAAGAAGTGGATTCTCTTCAACATTTAAATGTTTTTAGATATTAATGATTTTAAGTGTTTTTATTTATTTTTATTTTTAATTGTTTTCCTTTTGGGAAGAAGATGGGGACAGACATTTAATAAATAAATAACCCCTCTTTAAAAGTAGAAATGGAGTAGAAGCTTTTTGGAGTCGGAAAGCAATTTAAGCTCACTCCAAAAGGTACAGAAAAGGAAAAAATACCAAGAGGATGAGGTGTCTTTCCTATGATGAAAAGATAAATCACTTCTTGCATATATTCTCTAGTTATAAATAAAAAACAGCCCTAGATGTGCTGATCCAGTGGATAGAGTGCTCAACTGGAAATAGCCAGCCTCTTAGACATAAAATCACAGGGTCACTTTGGGCCAATGACTGACATACCCACCTGTTGAAACAGTTGTTAGGAGGGTGAGCTTTTTATAGAGGAAAAAGAATAGTTTATAAAACAAACACAAATTACAGATAGGGGGATGCTGAGGCTGAAAGATGGTGGTTAGCTGTAAGGCAACCTAATGAGCGTGGGGCTGAGGTGAGGTTTGAATGAAGAAATCCAACTTGTGGCACACCAGCTCTCTTTGAATGGGTTTTAGAAGCAAAGAATAGCAATTAGCCACTTGTCTTCATGTGTCTTTGAAGAGAATTGTGTGCTTTTTAAGGTCAGCCCTATAAAACAATTATTCCAATTTGACCCTAAGCAAATTGAAACAAATGGAAGTGAAAATATTACTCCAGTAGCTCTCAGAACAGATAAAAGCTTCCTGTGGCAAATATCTGCAAAGTATGCCAGATCACAATGATCAAAATATCCTCCTTTTAGAACAGTTTCCAAATGAAACAACAAATAGTGGCAGGATTCCCAATACATTTGTGTGGACTCCCCCCTTTTTTTCTTGGTGTTAATTATTCATTAATTATGGTATGTACTGGTATTGGTTTTTCCTTATTTTTGTTTTAGAAGTTTTGCCTCCTCCTTTTAAGGGGAGGTCAGGGCTTCAGCCTCTTCTTGAATCCCAAATGAGGGTTGTCAGTCAGGCATGGCAAAATCTAATCTCATCCACAGCAAAAGAAGAAAGCAGACCAGAAAATGATCTGATTTTCCGATTTCATGGCCAAGGTTACCCTGGGAAGTGCTGAAAGGGGCATTTAAAGCCCGTAACTAAGGTGGCATGCCAAACTAAGCACTAATAATGGAGCAACCGGGTGGAAAGATATTGCTTAACAATTTTACAGTTGCTAAGTGTGAAAATTGTAGTGTGGGATGGCCTGTGGAATTTGTGGCAATTGGCTGAAAGAAGTGGAACTGATGCTTAGTGAGGGAATGTTCTCGGCCCCTGCAATTCTTAAATACTGGTGAAATCAGCCTCTGTCTTGACTGTTCAGACACAAAGTAGAACAGCTTTCTGTCAGAGTTAAACTTTCCTTCCTCAGGAGATTACAGAAACAAACTAGTTACATATATTTTCTTAAATTTTTAAAGCCACAGCCATGACATGTAAAGCCATCTCTGCATTAAAAGAAGTATGTGCTGCAAAATTAACATAATTTCAAACACATGGTAAATATAAAAGACCAATTTTTATTTTTAAAAATTGGGGGAAGTTGGTCAAACAGAATATGATTGTTATAAAAGAATGTGTTATTTGAATTGAACTGGGAAAAATAAATTCCAATTAAAATAAAACCAAGACATTCCTTTTACAAGACCATATTCTATTGAACAAACTTGTTCGAAGGCGAGCATTGAGTTAAAAGATGCAGTTTGAGTTGCCTGAAAGACATCTTTGCTATCTAAGAGAAACCTAAGGTTAAAGTAATCATGACACTGCGACACATGGGACCAGCTTGGACATTTTCTAACTCGTAAAGGTGGTAGGAAAAAGTTTGACTGTATACCCAGTATAATTCACCAACAGACAAAAACCCTTGTGGTTTAAGTATGTGCCTATAGCCCACAGATGTTTTTATCAAACTTTAAAAAGCAGGGAAATTGGGCAGCTATAGTGAATGCACCAGGGGAGCAGGAGACCTGACCTCTCTGAGATATTGTACTGCCCTACAAATTTGTCAAAATGCAAACATAATTTGGGTTGGTCTTTCACAGTCCAATCCACTTCCTGCATAGCTTGGAAGAATTTGGTAACATTGCCTCTGAGCATATGGTGAGTGGTGGCAACATCTGCCATCTCCAAAGATGGAGAATGACATTTTTGTCATTTGTCATATGATGGTGAAGACAGCCTTTTGTGTTTCAAATTGGAGCTTATGGTCTATTTCTATTTTGGGGGCATTAACAGTTGAATCTGAAACTGCAGTTTGATGTAAAATCAGACTGATTACAAGATGTTGCTACATAAGCAATGACTCTAGCTGTTGGAAAAAAACAACCTTGGCCTACCCAAGATGCATGTTTTCAGCCTGCTTTGTTTAAAGCACTGCATTTAAGGAAAGGTGGGCATGGTCAATTAAAAACATAGAGCACACCTAGAAATTTGCTAGAATATATTTCACCTCCCACTGTTTTATCTTGTGCAAACTGAGACACTCTGGATGTCCACTGGAGACTATTCTGCAGAATAGTGAGTGCAATTATTCCACAATTGTTTTTGGAATTTTAGTGTATATTTTGCAAAGTGTTGCTGTGCTTCACAGAAACAGAAGCAAAAGAAAATGATTTACGGTAGGAAATATCACTGAAATTGCAAAGTAAATCAAACATACGTAAAGTGACTATCTGAACTATATCATCTGTATATTAATATTGTTGCTTCCTCCCTGCTAAAACAAGATCAGCACAGCACATGCCTTGTTTCTATTATTTGAGCTGATTGCAGGTGTTGCCACTACTCACCATATGCTCAGAGGCACATGTTACCAAATTCTTCCAAGCTACACAGAAAGTGGATTGGACTGTGAAAGACCAACCTGAATTGTGTTTGCATTTTGACAAATTTGTAGGGCAGTACAATATCTCAGAGAGGAGGTCAGGTCTCCTGCTCCCCTGATGCATTCACTATAGCTGCCCAATTTCCCTGCTTTTTAAAGTGTGATAGAAATACCTGTGGGCTATAGGTATGTTCTTAAACTGCAAGGGTTTTTTTTGGCTGTTAGTGAATTTCTCTGCTTTTTAATCCGGGAGGTAAGAAATGGGATCCTGTGCAAGTTTCCTGAGAATGGATTGACCATTTGCATGCTTATTGAGTTTAGTGGGATTTACTCCCCTGCAGTCATGCTTAGGATAGGTGATAGATGAAACTGACTGTGGGGGATGAGGAGGGGAGGAGGAGAAGGAAGTAGGGGAGGAAGGAGAGAAGGGAAGAGGGGGATGGGAGCAGGAAGGAGGGAGAGGGGAGAAGAGGTTTGATCATTTGCATGTTTTTTGAGTTCAGTGGGATTTACTTCTGTGCAATCATGCTTAGGATAGGTAAAACTGACTGGGGAGGAGGGAGGGAGGGCTGGAGTGGGCAGGGGAGAAAGAAAAAGGAAGAGGGGGAGGAGGAAGGAAGAGGGGAGGGTAAGGAGTGGAAAGGCCGTACTGATAATTTGCATGCTTATTGAGTTCAGTGGGATTTACGCCCATGCAATCATGGTTAGGATAGGTAAAACTGACCGTGGGGGGGAGTAGGGAAAGGAGAGAGGAGAGGAAAGGAGAAAGGGAAGGTAGAGGGGAGTAAAAGGAGGGAGAGAGGGAAGGAGGGGATTGGAAGGGGAGGGGCAAAGGCGGGGAAGGGGCAATAGGGAGGTGATGGGAGGAAGGAGGAGGGGAGGGCAGGTTTGATCATTTCCATGCTTATTGAATTCAGTAGGATTTACTCCCATGCAATCATGCTTGAGATAGGTAAAACTGACCACGGGGGGGAGGAGGAAGGAGGGGATTGGAAGGGGATGGGGATGAGAAGGGAAGGGCAAAGGAAGGGGGAGGGGAGGGGCAAGATGGAGGGGATTGGAGGGAGGAGAAGGGAGGGTGGGTTTGATCATTTGCATACTTTTTAAGTTCAGTGAAATTTATTTCTGTGCAATCATGTTTAGGATAGGTGAAACTGACCTGGGGGAGGGGCAGGGAGGGAAGGAGGAGAGGAGATTGGGTGGGTGGGTACTGGGCAGAGGGGAATCCCCTTTCCTTTCCAAAAGGGAAAACATTGTGAAAAGTATTATTGCTTTTCAGCGTTTACCTCATTTTTTTATTCTACAGGAGGCACATGTAGCCTCTCACCCAAATATAAACCAAATGTGACCGTCATGGCTTATCCCAAAGGATCCTGGAAAGTGTAGTTAGTGAAGGGTGCTGAGAGTTGCTGGGAGAGGCCCCCTCACAGAGCTTCAGTCAGAGCGGCTGACTGTTAAATCACTCCGGCCACTGGAGTTCTGTCGGGAATAGGAGTCTCCTCTCAGAACCCTTCACAAACCATAGGTCCCAGGATTCTTTGGGGGAAGCCTGACTGTCTAATGTGAAATAAAGGTCTGGTGTGGGTGTGGTCCCCTGATTAGGCAAGCTGAGCAGCTGTGAGTCTGGCTTTTAGAACACTGATAGTTGTTCTTACTGAGCATGCCCAGCTTATCATTGAGTTCAATGTAAAATTTATTAAATTAATTAAAAATCAGCCAGACATTTTTATAACTTTTCAACTGCAGAAGATGAAGGTCAGATTATGGGGCAAGGTCAGTAATAGAATTCCAGGTACTCAGTGAACAAGTATATTTTTAATTAATTTCAACAAATTCTGAGACCTCTGACAGAAATTAGTACAAAAGGGGTCTGGATTTTTCTCTCTCTTTTTACACTTTGAACTCTATTCTCTCTGACTGCGTTGTGTATTGCCATGAAAATTTAAAGGGTTGTTAAGTAAGCGTTTCTGAGTTGAGGACTATAAGTTTTGTAAGGTTTTGTCTTTAAATGAGCTTATGGGGAAGCGTCATAATTGCATGGGGGGATATTTTCAGTTTAACATTGCGGAATGCGAAAACTCCATGCTGGCTATAGCATACAGCCAGTCTTGTTGATGTATAATATCTAAAATTTTAGTATATAATATAAACAAGTATAATATCTACAATTTGAATGAATATTTTATATTATTTCATATAAACCATTTAGAGGTTTTTGATGATTAAGTGGTATATAAATCTTGTCAAATAAATAAATAAATAAAACTGATCTCCAGGTTTGCTAATATAAAAACTGTTTTGTTCTTTACTTCTGTAGCAATTCTATCCATCTTTATAAACTGCAGACTTCTGAAAAATGTGCTGCTTCCCCTCCCCCCCCCCTTTTGCTCAACATTCGACCTGATGAAGAATTCTGGAGAACAAAAGCTTACACACTATATGTGACATTTTGGTTGGTCCTTATAAAGAAGTACTGTACCATTTATTCCTAATGAACCAATATGACTCTGCCATTCTGCTTAATCTTGATTTGAAGAGGTACTGTGAGAAGTTCTTGTTGATCTAAACCAGAGCTTGGAAAAGTTACTTTTTTGAACTATAACTCCCATCAGCCCCAGGCAGCATGGTCACTGGATTGGGCTGATGGAAGTTGTAGTTCAAAAAAGTAACTTTTCCAAGCTCTGATAAACACCAAAACAAAACTTCTCCCTTTCAATGAGAACTCCTCCTTGGTCAATCTTTGTTGTTTCTTCTCTCCAGATGGAGGAGCTGCTCCCCACTCCCAGCTCTTCTTCTGTACTTGTTTGCTCAGTGATAATTACACCTGATGCACAGAAGAGCTTTTTTGTCACCCGAGCAGCGAAACCACACATCTGTTTCTTCAAGGGAAAGATGTGCTCCATCTGCATACATATTCATCTGTAGTCATACAACATATCAATACTTTCTGAAGCAGCTGGTTGTCATATCTGCAATAGCATTTCATTGCTTTGGAACAATTAGTTCAGGTTTTTAAATTTTCGTTCTCCTAGATCCCTGCGGCAAGTAACAATAGGCCTCAGGTGACAAGGGAAGTTTGGGAATTTGGAAGACAGTTGCTTACTTTATGTTAACTCCTCTGCTCTTATGGCAGGCTGGCAAGCAAATATTTTTGTGGCCTATTAGTCTTTTGTGGACTTATCTGCAAGGCTAAACAGACTGCTTTTAACCCCTCCAGTCTCATTCCATTGTTTTGACAGACTGTGTTGTATACCACTTTTGCACAGATTTTTCTGATTAGGACTATACAGGTTGCTGTGGAGTACATATAAGGCTTTACTATCAGCTGAGGACACTCAGAGGCAGTAGTGGCTGGTGCCTGTTGAGACTGGTAGGGCGGAAGGCAGGGAGCCCAAGAGTAAGTTGGGGAACTCCCTCCCTGTGACGCTCCTTCCCTGGCTCTCCCTGTCAGGTTCCTACCTGCTCGTGGTTACTGCCTGTCTCTAGGCACCACCAGGGACTCCACCAGTCCGGACCGCTCTCTCTTATGATTTCTCTCCCCGCTCTAGCACAGATCTCAACAGATCCCCCTGCTAGGCAACCACCAGTAACGTCCCAATACTAGTATTCCCAGAGACTCTGAATACTGGTATTGTTATTCTCTTCACCGCTGCCACCATTTGTTACAGTTGCCCTTCAGCCTTGGTCATTACCTTACCCTCCCTTCTGGTGTGTGAAACCCCAGCCAAGGATCAGGCCTTTGGTAAACCAAATTAAGTATTTATTAAAGATAACAAAGCTAACAAGATTAACAAGATTTCTTCTTAAGGCACATAAGCATATGGTTTTACTCAATACTAATCCGAACTCCACCTCCCTCCTGGTAAACAACTCTCTAAACCCCACCAAGCAATCCACTCTTTCTCTTCTCCCCCCCGATTCCACAATTCACCACCTCACATTCACCCAGATTTACCTGTCATCCTTTCATTTATACTGTCAGCCATTTTAAACATTCAGCCAATCATCAAGCATTCTATTGCCCATTCACTCCCCCTCCTCTTTCACTACTTACCATGTATACTCTAAACAACCAGCACTTACCATATATACACTAATATATAGGAACATCACATTTCCCCCCCCTTAAACAACGGCAGAGTATTATTCCTGTTCCAGGATTTATACGTCGCGTTAACAAATAAAAGTCTCTATGGGGAAAATGTCTTTCTTTGTTCCTCTGTCTGGTCACGTCACTGCAGTCCCAGCCACTTGCCTGGAAAGTCCATCGGCCAGTACATTGTCCTTGCCTTTTATGAACTGGAAGTCCACTTGATAGTCCTGTAGGGCCCAGGACCACCTCTGCAGCATAGTGTTATGGTTTTTCATAGTCTGCAACCATAACAAGGCCCGATGATCCGTAGTCACTGTGAATCTTCGTCCCCACACGTATGGGCGCAACTTGTTCAGTCCCCACACGACCGCTAGGCACTTCTTCTGGACCGACGAATAGTTTTTCTCCCTCGGCGTCAGCTTGCGACTCAGGTACGCCACTGGATGTCTGGTGCCTTCTCCTGCAGCAAGACGACTCCCAGCGCCAGGTCCGACGCATCTGTAGCCACGATGAATGGTTTCTCATAGTCTGGTGCTATTAATATGGGTCCTTGGCACAAGGCTTGCTTCAGTAGATCAAAAGCCTTCTGACATTCATCCGTCCATACCACACGCTCAGAACACTTCTTCCTTGTTAATTCATGCAAGGGGGTTGCTATTTCCCCAAAATTTCTCACAAACTTCCTATAAAATCCAGCCACACCCAGAAATGCCCTTACTTGTTTTTTGGTTAAGGGGATCGGCCACGCTTGTATTGCCTCCACCTTGCTCCATAAGGGGGTGATTTTCCCACTCCCCACCTTATGTCCTAAATAGATTACTTCCTTTAGTCCAAACTGACATTTCTTAGCTTTTATTGTGAGGCCTGCTTTTCTTAAGGCCTCCAATACTGTTGTCAGGTGTTGGACATGCTCAGGCACCGACTTGCTAAAAATGGCCACGTCATCGATATAGGCCACTGCAAAATCTGACATGCCTCGCAACACAGTATTGATTAGCCTCTGAAATGAACTTGGTGAGTTCCTTAGTCCCATGGGTAAGGTCACAAACTCATATAACCCATCTGGTGTACTGAAGGCAGTTTTGGCTCTGGATTGCTCGTCTAGTTCCATTTGCCAAAATCCTTTACAGAGATCTAGTGTAGAGATAATGGTTGCTGCCCCCAATAACTCTAACATAGCGTCTACCCTAGGCATAAGATACGCATCTGGGACAGTAATTTTATTGATTAGCCAATAATCAATGCAAAACCTTGTCGTTCCATCTTTTTTCAGAACCAGGACAATACTTGAGGCCCAGGGACTGATGGATTCCCTGATCACTCCTAATTCCAGCATCTCTTCCACCTCCTTTTTGATCTCATTCAAAACTTTCCCATTCACACGGTACGGAACAGATCTGATTGGGGCATGATCTCCAGTATCAATGGAATGTATAACTATACTGGTTCGGCCAGGTTTGTTGCTAAAGAGATTCCTATAGGTTTTCAAAACTCTCAGAATCTCCTCTTTTACTTCCTCCTTCACCTCCTCTGACCATTCCACTTGATCTACCCCTCCTTTGTCTTTGCTTTCCTGTACCAAATCTGGAAGTTCAGGCCCACTTCCCTCAGGGAATAAGGTAACTTGCAACACCTTTGCATCCCTGGTATGGTAAGGCTTTAACATATTTACATGAACCACTTTGCTTTTGTTTAATTGGTCTGTGGTGATTACATATGTCACTGTGTCAAGCCTTTCTCTGATGGTATATGGTCCTTCCCAGTTAGCCTGTAATTTGTCATGTTTCCTGGGTATGAACGCCATAACCATATCTCCCACATCATACACACGTTCTCTGGCTGTTCTGTCATACCAGTAACTTTGCTTCTCCTGTGCATGACTCAAATTCTCTTTCACTACTTCCATCATTGATGTTAATTTATTGCGGAATTCCAATACAAAATCTACTACAGAAGTTTTGTACTCTCCCAGAGTTCCTTCCCATGAATTTTTTAGCAGTTCCAAAGGTCCCCTCACTTTTCTAGTAAACATTAGTTCAAAGGGTGAGAAGCCTGTTGACTCCTGAGGGACTTCTCTGTATGCAAATAAGAAGCATCCCAACCGTTCATCCCAGTCTTGTGGGTGATCTTGAACATAGCTTCTTATCATGCCCTTCAAAACTCCATTGAATCTCTCAGTTAGCCCATTAGTGGCGGGATGGTAAGTAGTGGTCTTTAGATGTTTTAGACCACAACATTTCCACATACATTGCATCACTTCTCCCATGAATACACTGTCTTGATCTGTCAGCACTTCATGAGGGAAACCCAGCCTCATAAAGATTTTTAATAAAGCCTCTGCCACTACAGGGGCTTCTACAGATCTCAGTGCTTCTGCGTCTGGGTACCTGGTGGCAAAATCCACCACCACCACTAGATATTTCTTGCCATGCCTTGTGGGTTTGGAAAAAGGGCCCACCAAATCTATTCCCACTCTATAAAAGGGTTGTCCAATTATGGGAAGGGGCTTTAAGGGTGCCTTGGTCTTTACTCCACTCTTTCCCACCTTTTGGCATATTCCACAAGATAGACAATGTTGTTTTACATCCTTGGAGATATTTGGCCAATAATAATGTGCAGCCAATCTCCTCTTGGTCTTTTTTATTCCCAGATGTCCTGCACATGGGACATCGTGAGCTACCTCTAGCAATCTGGTTCTGTATTTGCTAGGTACTATCAATTGCTTCACTGGTTCACATTCATCCTTTCTCTCAGCAGGCATCCACAGTCTATATAAAATCCCATTCTCACACACAACTTGATTCCTCAGTTTGTCAGTGAAAGGAATCTGTTGGGTCAGCGCTTGTTCCTTTATCTGCTTCAGACTTATATCTTTATGCAGCTCTTCCCTGAATTGATCTGCTTCTTCCCCAGAGACCACTTGATACAGTTTGTCTTCTTCAGCAGGCCTGCTAGTGGTTGCTATGGTGACCTGAGGCTGGTTAACAGATTCCACCCTGTTTGTTTCAGCCCCCCTTAATATGGCTTCTTTTTCTCTGCCAATTTGCTGTCTGGTCACTACATATATTTTCCCCTGTGCCCCCATAACATCTCTTCCCAGTATTACTGGTTCTTGTTGCTGGGCATTAATACCAACTTTATATTGGCCCTTTCGGCCTCTCCATTCCATTTTCACTAGGGCCACAGGCAAACTCTCTGGTTGACCCCTCACTCCTTGGATAGTCACTGTTTCCTGAGGTAATATTTCTTCAGATTTTATTAAATCTGGCCTCAGTAACGTCTGAGCGGCACCAGTGTCAAGCAATGCCCAATAAGTTGCCCCTTGTACACTCACTTCCTCTCTCAGACTTGAATCAAGGTCTGTTACTTCTGTCCAGTTTATCTGGCAAAACTGAACCTTTTTCGCTGCTTCTAAAGCCTTGGGCTCTGTTTTCACTGCCCTTGTCTGAGCAGGATTACTAATGGGGTTGGCAACCTCACATTGAAAACGTAGGTGCCCCGGTCTACCACATTTGTAGCATAATTTCTCCTCACTTTTAGGGTACACAGATCCACTCTGGGGTGTCCTGTGCCCTTCAGATTTTAATGGAGGACTCACTCGCTGTGGTACCACATCCCTTCTGCCAGCACTATATGGTCTGGGTTTAAACTCTCTTGATGTTTTCCCCACCCAGCCAGTTCTATTGGAGGCGAAGTGATCCGCCATCTCTGCGGCCTCCTGCACAGATGTAGGGGAACGGTCTTTGACCAGGAGCCTTATTTCTGGTGGTAACTGATGGTATAATTGATCCAGTATCATGAGGCTTTTCACCTCTTCCACTGACTGAGCTTTGGCACTACTCATCCACTTTCCAAATATATCCGTCAACTTTGCTCCCAGTTCCACAAAAGACCTCCCTGTCTGTATCTGGCAATTTCTGAAAAGCTTTCTAAAATAATCAGGCCCCAGTCTGAATCTTTTAAACACTGCTTCTTTGAATTCAGCATAGGTGACGGGCCTGTCTGAGGGGAAATATTGGTATACCTCAGCCAATTCCCCTTTAATCAGGTTTGATAAATACTGCATGTATTTATCTTCAGGTAGCCCCCACAACTGAGCTGCTTTTTCAAAGGTGCTGAGGTAAATTTGAGGATCTTGACCAGGCTCATAGACAGCAAAGTCCTTTGGAGTAATTTTTATTTTTGCTCCATCTCTGTCTTTCCTTGTCTCCTCAGAGTGAAATTTCTCTCTATCAAATTTTAACTTTTCTACTTGTAATTCAGCATCCAATGCTCGTTGCTTCTCCCTCTCCTCAAACCCCAATCTCATTCTCTCAATTTCCAACTCCCTCTGTTTTTCCTTCTCTGCACCTTCCATCCTCAATCTCTCAGCTTCCATCTTCAATCTCTCAGCTTCCATCTTCAATCTCTCAGCTTCCAACTCCCTCTGCTTGTCTTTCTCCTCAGCCTCCCATCTTAACTTCTCTCTCAAGTACTCTATATAAGCGGGATTGCTTAAATATCCTTCTGGGGTCTCTTCCCTGACAGGTTGTTTTTGCTGGGCAGTAGCAAATCCTATAAGTGCTACCCTCAATTCATCTACCCCTTTACCCTCGTGAGGTAAATTGAATGTTATGCACTTCTCCACCAGCTCCTCTCTTTTCATTTTTATGTATTCAGCCATGGTGTTTGAGTTCACTCACTCTTTGCCACACACTCTTTGCCAGTCACTCTCACAAGAAATCTTCTTTTGTTATTTCTGTTTGCCACACCACTGTTCTGGATTCTCTAGTATTCGTATCTGGATTCTCTGTTGTTCGTATCCCACCGCTACTGCCACCACATGTGATGCGTCCTTCCCTGGCTCTCCCTGTCAGGTTCCTACCTGCTCGTGGTTACTGCCTGTCTCTAGGCACCACTAGGGACTCCACCAGTCCGGACCGCACTCTCTTATGGTTTACCTATCCGCTCTAGCACAGATCTCAACAGATCCCCCTGCTAGGCAACCACCAGTAACGTCCCAATACTAGTATTCCCAGAGACTCTGAATACTGGTATTGTTATTCTCTTCACCGCTGCCACCATTTGTTACAGTTGCCCTTCAGCCTTGGTCATTACCTTACCCTCCCTTCTGGTGTGTGAAACCCCAGCCAAGGATCAGGCCTTTGGTAAACCAAATTAAGTATTTATTAAAGATAACAAAGCTAACAAGATTAACAAGATTTCTTCTTAAGGCACATAAGCATATGGTTTTACTCAATACTAATCCGAACTCCACCTCCCTCCTGGTAAACAACTCTCTAAACCCCACCAAGCAATCCACTCTTTCTCTTCTCCCCCCCGATTCCACAATTCACCACCTCACATTCACCCAGATTTACCTGTCATCCTTTCATTTATACTGTCAGCCATTTTAAACATTCAGCCAATCATCAAGCATTCTATTGCCCATTCACTCCCCCTCCTCTTTCACTACTTACCATGTATACTCTAAACAACCAGCACTTACCATATATACACTAATATATAGGAACATCACACTCCCCACAGAAGGGCATCTGGCAACTTCATTGCATGGTTTTGGCACCTCTTTACCCTGGCTTTTGACATTTGAGATACAAATTTTTAGGACCCACACTATTTTTTCTGATGATGCTGGGACATTAGGGTGAAGAACGGTCAATAAATTAAAATAACAACAATAAGTAATAGTGGTGCCAGAGCCAATGATAGGCAGAGCCAACTAATTCTAGTTTTGTCCCCGTCATCCTCCCTGCTGGGTTCTGTAGGGGGCAATGTGATGTTCCTCTATTAGTGTATATATGGTAAGTGCTGTTTGTATAGGAGATACATGGTAAGTGGACTGAAAGAGGAAGGGGGAGTGAATGGGCAGTAGAATGTTGGATGATTGGCTGAATGTTTAAAATGGCTGACAGTATAAATGGAAGGATGTCAGGTAAATCTGGGTGATGAAAGTGAGTGGGGTTGTTTTGGTGGGTTTTAGAGAGTTGTTTGTCAGGAGAGCGTGGAAAAGGAGGGGGGTGGAGTTCAGATTAGTATTAGATAAAACCATATGCTTATGTGCCTTATGAAGTAATCTTGTTATCTGTGTTATTTAATAAATACTTAATTTGGTTTACCAAAGGCCTGATCCTTGGCTGGGGTTTCACAGACCAGAAGGGAGGGTGAGGTAAATAACCAAGGCTGAAGGGAAACTGTAACAATTGGTGGCAGCGGTGAAGGGAAATATAACACCACAAGTATTCAGAGCAAACCAGAATTATAAGCAGTCTGAGTAAATCAAAGGGATCGGGACAGCTTAAGCACGCAGTCACAGAGGTAACCTAATTGAGGGAGACTCAGGCAGAGTCTCTGGGAATACTGGTTATAGGACGTGACTGGTGGTGCTGCCTAGCAGGGGGATCTGTTGAGATCTATGCTAGAGCGGAGAGGGAAACCATAAAAAAGGACAGTCCGGACTGGTGGAGTCCCTGGTGGTGCCTAGTGACAGGCAGTAGCCACGAGCAGGTAGGAACCTGACAGGGAGAGCCAGGGAAGGGCGTCACAGGCAACACTGAGACTAAAGAAGAGGAAACTCTCAGCCCACCTCCCAGGACTGATTGTAAGAAGGCAGGCAGAGAGGGGGCTGGCAGAGGGCTTATGGAGGTTGGTGGGGCAGTGCCCCCCTGTGCACTAGCCTCCACTGCTTACGGGTGATTTGCAGGTGATCAGCACCCTGAATTTGCAGTATCACAGAGACAGAAAAATATTAGTCTCTCACTTTCACAGTCTTTATTGACAGTTTTGGTCTGAAATTGATTTGGTTCTGTACTCTAACTTACACAACAAAGTATATAAGGTTTTCACCTCAAAGATGATATCCAGACTGGTCACTCTTTTGGTCAGTGCCATTCTCCTTAATGTGGCACTTCATGTTTTGGAGGCTCTCTTGCCATTTCCACTGACATCTGGAAGCGACCTTAGTCCCTAGTTTGGCACAGTACCTCATGTAAGTCTTTCCAAAAAAGAACAGAGATGATTGCTCTTGTGTTGTGAGGAATGGCTGTGAACACCCACAGTGGTAGGTACTTTGTAACAAGTTTGATGCTTGTTGAGGAGGGGATGATTTGTGTCTCCTCATACCAGATTTTTCTCTGGTAGCAGATTGATAAGCCGTGTGGTGACAACTCGACTCTTTCACTCCTTTTTCCCAGACACATTTTTCCTTGTCATTGTGTTGACGAGATGTCTCTTATGATTTGTGATCATTTGCAAAAATAGCTCGTATTTGGAACAGTGGCATGGAAACAGCTTTGGTTGCCTTTTGACAATCCTCTCCTGTTGCGCTGCAGCCAACTCAGAAGGGACAGGAAGGGGGGAGGCATGAGTTTCAGGCACCTCCGCAGCCAGAAGAAGCAGAGTTGGGGATTGTTGTGTCTGAGCAGGATTGTGCGAGAGGGGGGCAGCCTGCTCTCCAGCCAGTTCCCACGAGTAATGCCCTTTCCGAGGAGCCGAGCGCACCGCCCCCACTTGATGCAGAGGACTTGTGGGGGGAAGCTTCAGAGACAGTGCCAGCTCCTCCCTTGCCAAGCAGTTCCCAGGACGATTCCAGTGTGGCACCGCCCCCTGACCTCGAGCCCGTTGCTCGGGAGCAGGTGTCTTCAGATGAGCCGTTGGATGCGCGTCCCCTGTCTCCTCGTTCCCGTTGCCGCGAGAAACGGACAGGGCAAAGACAGGAAGGAGTCAGAGATTACGTTCGAAAACATTTCCTATATAAGACTGCCGCTCCCTGTGGGGGGTCGTTGAGTCAACTTCCTTCACACGCTGCAGAGCATGTCTAGAGTATAGTTAGGGAATCTAGTGAGTTAGTGTAGGGTTTCCTATGAAGCGCAATGCCTTTGATGTATCCATTACTCTAATAAAACGAGATTTACTTGCACACACACTCCAGCCTCATTCTTTCGGCTCTGGACGGGACAGCTCCTGTCTCTGACTTCCCACTTCTTACCTTGTTTGTGAAGCACTTTTTGTATGCATTGGCTGACAAATTATAAAGGTTAGGATCAGAGCCCAAAGTTGAGTAGATAGTTGCAGTTCCATTGATTTTGATGATTTTTTTAAAGCGTAATGACGTAAGTTTGAAGACCAGTTTAACATTTGTAGAGCAGGTGGGCTAGCTGAGAAAAGCCTGCACAGCATTCCATCTAAACATTCCTTTTTCTCTCTAGAGCTGGGCTTTAAACAGTGGTTGTAAAAGTTTGCAGCAAAACCTAACTCTGCTTGCCAATGTATATGTAGCAATTCAAGACAGTAAAATAAAATAAGAGAACCAGTCTGCCTAAAGCATAGGGGAAGTCTTAGACCAGAGTGTGGAATACTTTTTCCACCCAATGGGCCAGATCCTTATCTCCCCCAACCCCTACCTGCCACTGACAAGCCCACCTGTTGCCACCATGATTTCAGGTCAAGTGCTTTCCTTTGCCCAGGTGATTTGAAATCGAATTGCTCAGGCAAAGACACAGATGTGCAGGCACTGCTGATCAGCTGATCAATGGTGCTCATTTTCCTGGGCAGTTTGAAATCAAACCAGGTGGACAAAGACACAGAGGTTTGCAGGTGTCACTGATCAGCTGATCACTGATCACTTTTGGCAGCAAGCCATGCCTTCATCAACCCCGCATCTGATGTCATTTATGACATCAGGTATAGGAAGGTGGGTGTGGCTTTGAGAAAATGGCTTCATGGGCCAAACTAGATCCCCTGCCAGGCCTAATTAGACACATGGTCTGGAGATTTTCCAGCACTAGCCTAGACTGAAGCTCATCCATGATTCTTAGGGCACTGTACAGCAATATCAAAAGATAAGAAGCAGTTCCACACAATAATTAAAATGACTGGCTACACAGGAAAACTTTAAACAACTGTGTAGGCCTGATGACATTAAAAAAAGTCTTCAAGAGACACTTTAAAGTCAAAATCAAGTGTGCCTGCCGAATCTCTGCTGGAGGAGTATTCTACAGCATGGGACTGGTGACACTAAATGTCCAACTTTTGGTTGAGGGCAATCGGGTGTCTGTAACATGGGGGACAACTAACAGCACCTCTCTGGATTATCTCAGTGATCTGGTTAGGATATAAAGGCTCAGGTGGTCCTTAAGGTATCCTGAACCCAAGCTGTTAAGGGCTTTATATATCAACTTTGAACCTGTCCTGGTAGCATATGGGCAACCAGTATAGTTGTTTTAACGTGTCACATGGTACTGGCCATCTGCCCCCATCAGCAGTCTAGCCACCGCATTCTGCACAAGCCGGAGCTTCAACGCCAGGCTCATGAGCAGGTGCACATAGAGCACATTGCAGTAACCCAGCCTCAAGATTATCAATGCATTAACTACACAGGCCAGGTTATCCTGATCCAGATACAACCGGATGAAGCTGGCAAAAGCCTTCCTAGCCACACAGGTCACTTGGGCCTCTAATGATAAAGGTGTATCCAAGAATACTCCAAGCTATGTATGTGCTTCTTTAGAGGGAAGACATCCCCATCCAGAACAGGCAACTGGTCTGTCTTCTGAATATGGGAAGATAACTTGATAGCACATGTACTGCATCTGTCATGAAGATGGCAGAAATGAGGAGGTTGGTTTCACAAAGGGAGTAAAGAATCCTTTGACTTCTCTTTAAGTGTTCAGTTGGACTTCACTGTAAAAGAGGTTATAACTTTAAAAGGAAAGGACATTGTTCCTGTTCTATTCTTGCACATTTGTCATAATGACCTACATAAATTAAACTTGGTCCATTTGAAAGGAAAAAAATCAGAAAATGCAATAACAGTGGTACTTGACACTATTGGAGCATATTCACAGCTGCATCCTGAATACTGTTTACTATGTGGGGAGCTTTATGCTGACTTTTGACGTATTTTCGAAAGATTAAAACAGTTCAGAGACTAGTATTGTCAGACTTTAAGCAAATAATGGCATTATCAAAAGACCTGCTGATCCTTTGTTGCATGGCTTGTAGAATATTGTTGAAAATACAGATATGGAAATGGCGATACATGTACTTACTGCTGCAGAAATTGCCACTGTGTGCTATTGGAAGACAAGCAGTTGCCATCTGAGTGAATGGGTTTTTGGGGGGCTGGGATCCAAATGTCTGAATGTGATGTACCACATGCAATGGTGGCTTTCTAGCCTACCCCATTAACCTCCAAAGGACGCCTTCAGTGGTTGGGGGTGGCTTTGGAGCAGCATTCTATGAGGCCCAAGGGTCTGCTGCCAAATGGGAAAACAGGGATATGCTGACACTTACCTACACAACATATGCACACAATACAAGAGTACTTTAGATGAACACAGGCTGCTTTGGATCTCATCCAGAGATGTGGGCCATTGCTGTCGTGTAAAAGAGAAAGAGAGAGAGTTATCTCCATGGTGTGTATATTGCTTTATACAATTACGTTTGTTTTCAAAGATACCTCCTGACAGTAATGCTGTTAGGGCAGGACTTTAGGGGTGAGGGTAGGGAATCCTATTTCCACAAGTCTCTTTTCCATGCTGTATCTCTTAATGTGGTTCTAGCTCTGTTTTTTTTTAAAAAAACTTCTCCTAATTGTTTTCTTTGATCTGTGTTGATCTTATTTGGAGTTGCTTTTAATGCTGTGTTTTTATTTATTAATACTTGAACTGATTATACATCTATACAAAAGGTCATCAACATACTTGTATCAACGTTCTGAAAAATATACAGAGGAATAATCCTGACATTAAATTAAATTAGATCCTGTAACCCTCCAGTTTGTTTACAGTTCAGGGGAATCAAATTATGTTTTGTTTCTGTTCAAAGCATTGTGAAACCATATTGTGTGTTTGGGAATAGTAAGTAGTTCTTACAGTATTCAATAGAAATAGATCAGTGTGTTGTAAGCTTATTTTGCCCGTGCCTCTTATCTCTTGTTCTAATAAAATATGTCAGTTCAGCCATCAAGGCAAACCCCCACATTTTCTTTCCCCACTCCATTATTGTTTGTAATCTGCTTTCTTCCTTTGGGGAGGGGCAAAGAAGGCTCTTGCCACAGAGACCATGTCTGAAGCCAGTTCTTTATGTTATTTGATCATACTGCTCATATAATTCGGCAGGAGAAAAATGGAGTCGTGTGGGATTTCACATCCTAAGAACTTTATCATCTGTTGATTGATTAACCTCCAATAGTTTGACATGAGCTTGAAAAATCAAGCTCTAAGGGAATTCTCACTTTGTTTTCTACACTGTGAAATATCCAGTGTCAAATTCTTTGGAAACTTGCTGATGCTGTATTGATATCTAGTAAGTCTATTTAACACTGGAAAGAAAATAAGTTATTTCTGGTAAAGCATTAGGATATATGGTGGTGAAAACCTCTCACAGTGACTGTACAAAGACAAGTAAGCACAGTTCAGTTGCCATCACAAGCTCTATTCATCCAAAAGTCTGACGGCAGCAAGTTCAAATCTTCATAATGCATAAAAATCAGGAGTAAAGGAGATAGAGCTGGCATGCATGAGGACTTTGGGGTGGTGCTTGTTACTGCAACATTGTTTGTGTCCTCACTGAACACCTGAACAGGACTCCAATATTGAAATTGTTTTTTGTCTTCATGCCATGTGTCAGACCCCGAACAATGTAGCACATCTGCTGATTCTGTAAGACTGTCAAAGGCACAATGTTGTATTAGGTATAAGGCAGCCACTGTGATTTGGTGTGCTTGCTTTGTATGTATAACACAAGCTGTGTTACACATTTCAGGAATGAGTCTGCCGTTTCTGATACTGCTGTTCCTCTTTGTACCAAGGGTCCGGTCACTTTCCGAAGGTGTTCAGAGCAGCCATCTCTATATGAAGCCCTCCAAATGTCACCACAGTCTGCTCTTCTCCACACTTTTGCAGCCATTTCCACTAGCTCTCTTTAGCAACAGTATACACTGGTTGGTCAAAGTCTAGAACTAGTGTTTTTGTCCCAGGTTCACAAACATCCAGTTTTTACCACATCTATTCAGTACTGGATCATTGTTGCTGTGTGGACACGGTGATGAAATGAGACAAATGCAGCGGGTGAGATTATTCATTCTCTTGCTGCCTGCCAGCTTATGTGGCGTGCAGCCACAGATGTATTCTTAGGACTCTTCTCATCTAAACTTTCAAGAAATTATCTTGTTCTGGCCAGTCTTTTGCACTCTTTCCCTGTTATGTTTATCCAAACTGGTTCTATTCATAGAATGTACACAAGAAACTGACACAGATGTGTCTTTGACTTTAGAAGCAACTGGAAAAATGTAAGCATTGTAGTGTCTTAGGTTGCCATCTGTCTTGTAGCTTGTGCCACTTCTAACAATAACTATGCCATGACTCATTCCATGGAATGACTGTATGGCTGTGGACACACTGGAGCCGTGGTTTCTTGTCTAAAACAGCCATTGTGAATATGCTGTTATGAAAGGTCATTAGATTAGACAAACTACTTGATCCATGTTATATTTTTGTAATATAGTGTTTCCTATTTGCAATGAGAGATATAGCAATGGGTTATGCTGAGGCCCAGATGTAGCAACCTGTCTACCAGTTTGTTTGTTTGTATACCACCCCATAGCCAAAGCTCTCTGGGCAGTTTACAACAATTAAAGACATTAAAAACAAATATACAAATTTAAAAACACATTTGTTTTAAAAAGCAATTTAAAACGCATGCTAAAACGCCTGGGAGAAGAGGAAAGTCTTGACCTGGCGCCGAAAAGATAACAGTGTTGGTGCCAGGTGCACCTCATCAGGTTTATATTTGCATCATTGGATTGATATAAATTGGAGCAAACCTATTCTGAGCAGTGATGTGTCTCACTGATGATGGTGTATTCTGATCTTTGCGCATGTGTTTGAAACTGTTGAATTTTGGGAGCTTGACTGTGGCAAGTACATGTTCATGACTTTTTATTTGATTCTGGGCTTTCTAATGACCATGCAAGCTAGAGTAAAACAACTCTCCTTTTCCAGGTCAGAGACATACGTCACAGCAGGGGCTGTTGGGAAATGTAGTCCCAAGACTCCGAAGTCACATTACAATGCTCATAGTAATAAATTCATACCTGTAGTTAAACAGAGATCCTGCCAAGGGAAATAATATGGATGGCATTGGATAACCAACCTGAGTAAACCAAGCAATGTACAGTTGGAGACTAGAATGCCCTCTTTCGGATAACACAAAGCCACAGAGAGGCATAGTAGAGGGAACCAGACGGAGAAAGTGGGGCCAAAATAATGCCCCCCCCTGTCTCCATGTAATTTAAGATCTGAGTTTAGAACAATGCTAACATGTAGTGTCTGGATGTCATCATTAATAAACAAAGCAGGCATGGATAATTAAATACTGCTGTATATGTACACAGAGGCATAGTTTGATTTGCCTGAATTATTTGAAAGTGATCAGTGGCTATTCTTGGTCATAAAGGCACAACATTGTGCATGAGATGCACAATTTTAGGCTATGCAGTTGCATTATTTGAGACACTTTTTTTTTTGTTTCTACCAATCCAGCTCCTTTTCTGAGCTCCTAACATAACCCAAAGACTCTTCTGGTTAGATTAACAATCTGCTTTGTCCATAAAGTCATATACATGTTAAGTTGATGGTCTGCCAAGTAAGCACTGAGAGTCCCAAAGATCACTACAAATTGGAGACCTAGCCTCTTCATTTCTGTAAATGAAGCTGTCCAGCTCTGGGGGCAGGGGGGGAATTACCTGAACATTGAGCCTTTCCCCCACTTCCAACCCCTGTGTGCCTATTTCTGTGCAAATATCTGGATATTTTTATCAAATTTAAACAAAATATTTGGCCCCAGGAAAAGGCTGAATATTAAGTTGGGTGACACATTAAAGGTTTGGCATTTCTTATTAACCTCAAGCAATTAGGTGTTAAGATACAAATCAGAATCATTGTACATTAATAATATAATAAACCTGAAATGTGTTAGAGCTTTGGTACAGAAAGTTGTTGCCAGACTGCTCCCAGAGAATGATTTGTAATGTGATTGAGCTTTATTTGCTCCAGTAAAAGATTTTCACGACTCCTGTGCAAAACTGAGAACCCTTCTGCTGCTATTAAAACTGTGTATTTTGGGTTAGAGATTCAAACAACCCCTCCTCTCAGAGAAATGCCTTCACTAAAAATGTGCAGCCTTCAAATCAGACCAGAAGGAAAGGCTCAGGATGTGACCTGACCAAACAAGCAAGAACTGGATGAACCTTTAGAAGCCTTTCCACAGTCCCTGTAATGGTGGAGAAGTAGGCAGGGCACTGATAACCTGGTGGGCTGTCAGGAGGCCAAGTGGTGGTGGTTACCTATAAAGCCCTATGGCTTGGGATCTGGTTATATGAATGACTGACTTCTACCATGTCAGCTTAGCCAAAACCTTTGATGTTAAACAGAGGCTCTCTTCTGGGTCTCCCTGCCATCTGACATTAGGCTAGTAGTGAGATGGCTTTTTGTTGTTGTTGCATGTCCTTTTCAGACAAGCTCACCTGGTAGTAATCCTGATGTCCTTTCAGTGTCCTGGCATTTCAGTATATTTTTGTAACTGGCTTTAGTTTGTTTGTATCCCGCCCTTCCTCTCAGCAGGAGCTCAGGGCGGCGAAGAAAAGCGCTAAAAACACATCAAAACATCATAAAGACAGACCTTAAAATACATTAAAACAAAACAACTTTAAAAACTTTTTTAAAAAATAAAGCTTTAAAAACATCTTTAAAAAAGTTTAAAAACATTGTTGTTGTTGTTTTAAAAAAACATATTAAAAGCAATTCGAACACAGACTGGGATAGGTCCCAACTTAAAAGGCTTGTTGAAAGAGGAAAGTCTTCAAAGGGCACCGAAAAGATTACAGAGATGGTGCCTGCCTAATATTTAAGGGGAGGGAATTCCACAGGGTAGGTGCCGCCACACTAAAAGTCCGTTTCCTATGTTGTGCAGAACAGACCTCCTGATAAGATGGTATCTGCAGGAGGCCCTCACCTGCAGAGCGCAGTGATCAACTGGATATATAAGGGATAAGAAGGTCTTTCAGGTATCCTGGTGCCAAGCTGTATAGGGCTGTGTACACCAAAACTAGAACCTTGAACGTGGCCCAGTAGCAAATGGGCAGCCAGTGCAATTCTTTCAGCAGCGGGGTGACATGTTGGCGATACCCTGCCTCAGTGAGCAGTCTTGCCGCCGCATTTTGCACCAGCTGCAGCTTCCGGACCAATCTCAAGGGCAGCCCCACATACAGTGCATTACAGTAATCCAGCCTGGAGGTTACCAGTGCATGGAGAACAGTGCTCAGACTATCCCAGTCCAGAAACGGCCACAGCTATCTTTCCAGCTGAAGCTGGTAAAAGGCACTCTTGGCCACGGAGGTCACCTGAGCCTCTAGCAACAAAGATGGATCCAGGAGCACCCCCAGACTATGGACCTGCTCTTTCAGAGGGAGTATGACCTCATCCAAAGCAGGCAACTGACCCGAACTCGGGAACCACCAACCCACAATGCCTCAATCTTGCTAGGATTCAGACCCAGTTTATTGGCCCTCATCCAGACAGCTGTCCAGGGCTTACATGGCCTCTCCTGATTCAGATGTTATGGAGAAATAGAGCTGGGTGTCATCAGCATACTGCTGACACCTCACCCCAAAGCTCCTGATGACTGCCCCCAAGAGCTTCATATAGATGTTAAACAGCATGGAGGACAAGATCCCTGCGGGACCCCACAGCACAACTGCCAGTGGGCCGAAAGACAATCACCCAATGCTATTCTCTGAGAGCGACCCTGGAGATAGGATCAGAACCACTGTAAAACAGTGCTTCCAATACCCATCTCACCAAGTCAGCTCAGAAGGATACCATGGTCAATGGTATCAAAAGCTGCTGAGAGATCAAGTAAGAATAACAGGGTTGCACTCTCCCTGTCCTTCTCCCGATAAAGATCATCCATGAGAGCAACCAAGGCCGATTCAGTCCCATAACCAGGCCTGAACCCAAACTGGGATGGTTCAAGATAATCTGTTTCATCCAAGAGTACTTGCAACTGCTGTGCCACAACCCTCTCAATCACCTTCCCGAAAAACGGGGTATTTGCAACCGGTCGGTAGTTGTCACAAACCATTGGGTCCAGGGTGGGCTTTTTCAGGCGTGGTGAGATCACCACATCTTTCAAGGTGGCTGGGACCACTCCCTCCCGCAATGATGCATTGACCACACCCTGGATCCACTTGGTCAAACCCCCTCAGCAAGCTTTAATAAGCCAAGAAGGGCAAGGTTCAAGAGGATACGTTGCTGGCCGCATCATCGCAAGCACCTTGTCTATGTCATCAGGCCGCATCACCATAGTTTATGATTTCATAGCTGTTCTGGATTTTATTGATGAGAATGGAGTTGTGCAACTATTGCTCTTCCGTTTGTATTTTTATTTATTCCAAAATGTATGCTGTTCTGCAGGTTGTGTACTGAAGGCTGGGCTATCAATATATTTATTTCTTAAATAGAGGTTCATTCAGATTTTTCTCACCTGGGCTTAGAATTATTATTATTTAATTGGTGTTGGACTTTAAACTTCTCTTGCTGTCCCAAGCCACTCCTGGCTTATGTTTAATTAGGCTTGAAAATGCACATACATTGATGGGTTTCAGATTTTTAGTTTTTTCTTTGTTCATAGGCAAATCCATTTGTTTTGTAAATCTGTGAATTGCATTGGATAAGGTACTTGCCACAAATGAGACCTGCAACAAAATGTTTCAGTGTGGAATGATCCTGTTTAATGTTCCAGTCAGAAAGCCATATTGTCCTCCCAGAATACTCCACTCCATTTCCTTTCCTACTTGGTCATCCCCCCTTCACCCCCATTGCTACGCACAATCAAGTCAGCATTCCACACCCACTCACCATGCTGAGTCCTCAGTGGGGTATTTTGTGGCTCTTTCCACCCTTAGGGATTTTTTTAAATAGGTTCCCCACTGCAAACCTTGGGGTATCCCAGGCCTGCTGGTACCTCCCTCTTGTGTGTGGATTGTTCTCTTTTGACTATCTAAGGATCTATGCTCACCTCTGAACTTTGGAAACAGAGGGAATGATTTATAATAGTACTTAAGAGCAGGGGAGGACCTTTTTCTGTGAAGGGCCAGTGACCCATGGAAACAATGTGTTGATGGCCCCGCTTCTGGTGTATTCTCCTCTGTTTCCCTTTCACAACATGCCTCTCCCCCTCCCAAGGCTCAGTGAAGACCAGCTCATTGATCTTTCCTAACGCAATGCAAGGTGGGGTTTTTAATCCCTCATGCACACACATGGATGATTCATGCAACAAGCTTGATAAGAAGGGCAATCTAGAGAGGCAAAATAGGGAAGGAAGGTTTAGGATCACCAGACGATATTACAGGATGAATAAAATTAAGCTATAGGCACTTCTATTGAATGGGCCAAGGGTTTCCCACCTCAGCAGTATCATCTTGTCATAATCTTTACAAAAACCCTATAAGACATGGTAAACATGAGGTTGTCTGGGGGAGGGGGAGAAGCTGCAATTACTGTAGTCTGTCTAATTTTGTGTTATGCCATGCCCCCATGTGACTGGTGCCCTCAGCACTCTCTCAAAATTCAAGATGTGCCCCGGTCTAAAAAGGTTGATGACCTCTGCTTTAAGAGCTAAGAAAATGCATTTTCACTAAAAGGTGGGTGTTTGTGTTCTGTACTGCTTGTAACTTTTGGATGGTCATCTGTGATAACCTCACATTTATAATACGTGATCCACCATATATAAGGTAAGAAAGATGATGTTAAATCAGCCATTTCATTCTCTTTGGGTAGGTGGTTGGTGTAGCAGACAGGAGAATGACAGTAGAAAGTTTTGATGCAGTGTCTAACTCCTTAAGTAGTTTGACAGAGTTCAACAAGGCATGCTCAAATTGACAGAATGCATGACAGAAATGTGAGTTCATCCAGAGCTGCTCACTAAAAGGCTAGCCAGACTTTGTAGCCTTAAAAGTTTTGCATATCAATATTTTCACATATTCAGGAGCAATACAGTTGATACCACTTGCATCAAAAAGCAATAGCATACCCCATCCTGTCTTGAATTCATAGTTACTTAGGCTCTTGGTTCCACATTCCCAGTAGTATAGTGGCAAATTCAGAAGTGCAGGGTCCCTCCATGATAGTTACAACCACACCTCTCCCCCTTTTTTGTTGCTGGGTTGAGAATGAGATCCTCGTTAATGCCTTCTCCTACAACAACAGACATCCCTAGGAGCCCATAAGCATGATAGGGGAAAGTGTTAGCTGCTGAGAAGAGTCTTCTCAATGACTCACTCACCTCCTTTCACTCTGATTGGCTCCAATTAGCAGGGGAGGACAAGGAAGCAAGTTGGAAGACTCTTCTCAGTGGCTAACAACTCCTTTTTCATGCTGATTGTGCAGTACGCTGAAGATTTAGGGACCCTGTTGGGACTCTGGTCTCAAAAAAGTAAGGGTTATAAGACACCCTGAGTTATGACTACACCCCTGCTCATCCCATCTGTTCTTGCATTCCTCGGTCTATGTTACATTTCAAAATTGTGGGAATGCTTTCAAAACTGCTCTGCTCTTTCTTTGGAACTTCCCACATGTCTGCCTCTCAGAACTCAAAAAGTATACAGGTTCTGTCTCTTCCTTCCCGCTCCATTGCACTCTCATGTACCCTAAGCAGTGTCATGTGCTGCAGCGCTTGAACCAGTAGCACTCAGAGTTTGACACTGCTTGCTATCAGGACAGCTCATTGAGTTTATGGTAGAGGACTGTACACTTGTTGACCTAGTGGGCAGAACCTTTCAAGCACAGCCTCTTAACCAGGGGATCAGAAGGAGCCAAACATTTGCAACTTCCATATAAAAACACTAGGTTCTGCTGCAGTTCTTCAGTCTGAACAATGCCTCTTTTAGGGAAGCCACTTGGCTGCTCCTCAGTGCCTTCCCTCTGACCCCACCCTCATCTTAACCTGTCTGTCTGCTGACTGTTTTTGGTCACTTGGTTGCTCTCAAATGCCTTGCCCTACCGAGCTGATTCCCTCAAAAACCACAACACCAACGGCATGACCTTCAATCTTTCTTCGAAGAGCACTGAATCCATTCTGGGTGGGCTTTCTTATGACAGAATCATCATTACTGATGATAATAAACTTGGTATATTAAGTATGTGTACTAGAGCAATGTTCTTCAACCTTGGGTCCCCAGATGTTCTTGGACTACAATTCCCATCATCCGCAGCCAGTTTAGCCAATGTTCAGGGAGTTGTAATCCAACAGCGTCTGGGGACCTAAGGTTGAAGAACTTTGTACTAGAGTATAGAGGCACAACTCTTCAGAGCTGGCCATCTCTCCCTCCTACCTGATCAGGTGTTTTTAAAAAGCTTTCCTGAAATGAGAGGCCAAGCTTTTGAGGATTGGGGGTGAGGTTTGTTCTTTCAAAAACATTTTTGAAAGAGATTACTTCCAAATATTATCTCAGGGGAATTTGGGACAATTTGTTCATTTCTACTAGTGTCTCCTTTATGTCTGAGAGAGATGCCAAGGCTGTTGTCTATTATGCTGTTCAGAAATTAATATATTCACTGTAGGTCAAATGAGGACTCATCCAGTCCAGGCATGAAATGCCTGAGCCATTTCAGAATGGATTAGCTTTGACCTTGTGTTCTCCCCTTTAGGCAATAGGATATCAGAAAACATAACAGATTTTTTTGGCTTTCACTTGAACTGTGATTTTTCTGGACATGGAAATTGTATATTAATAATAATTGTAGATACTGGATTTTAGTAAGTAGATTGGTTTCTACAATATAAAGGAGATTTCATGACGTAACGGGTTGCTTAAAGGTACCTTTGGTTTATAGTGCCACTGGTACAAAAAAGAAAAAAAACCAGATGATTCCAGTAGATGCTCTTACGCCAAGTCCTCTAGTTGGCAGATAGATATGTGTTGTTCATGCTCACATGCACTCCCCCCCCCTATTTTGGGGAAGGTCTGCTAATCCTTAGAAATTCAGAAAATATATATTTTCCTTTCTAAAACCTTGTTAGATAGCCTGATTGCCTTGCCACACAGTAACAGTCCAGAAGCCTTTTGATGGCTATCATTCAGCCAAGGGAGTGAGTGAATGTAGATGATACTGATAAATTGCCTGTCATGTTAGTTGCATCCAGGGTTAGAACAGGGCAATTGTTTGCCTGAAGCATTGTGAAGTAGGCACACATCCACCTTCACTTCGTGATAGGAAGTGCACTGTACTGTGTTACCCCTTAAAGCTCAAGAGAGCTGTAGAGAAAAGGCATTCCTTGTTGACTGGTAAGTTGCAGAAAAGTGTAGAGGACGCAGTGTTTGCAAAAGAGCGAAAAATTGTCACTTTAAAAATAACAAATATAGGGGCCTAATCATAATTGTAAATTATCTGTTCAAAGCAGTAAGACTGTTGACCTGTGACATCTTTCTTGTCCTTCAAATCCTTGCTCCAATCCCCAAACTCTGAAACTTCTTCCAGGAAACTTTTGGCTTAATTCCTTCAGTTCTCACTCCCAGCTGAAATGAAGCCTAAGTACTTGTAACTGCATCAGCTCACGTTGAACATTAGTAACCCTTGCCTCACCCTCTATGCCCCCCCCATTGAAATTAGGATGATAAGTGCCCTTGGGCAGAGACTTCTCTCCCCCTTTCTCCCCCCCCATTTATGCAAGAGCATAGTATAAATAGTTATGTTAATAAGTTTACCTGTGAATATATTACCAGTAGAGATGCCAGTTATCTGTCAGTTTAATTTTCAGTGTGAACACTTTAGTTCTGCTGGTGTTGGGAGCTTTCTTCCTGTTTAATTCTAGCTGATGTCCTTGACATCTGTTGGGAGGTAGGGAGAGAGATTATCTGGATTTACAAACGCTTGTGCAAGTTAGTGGAGGAGGGGACTGAATGTACAGTCAGATGCTTATGACTTTCAAATCACCTACCTGGACTATCAAAAATGGGCACCTACCCTGACCTCAACAGCAGTGTCTGAAAAGCAGGGCAGAGAATAAAGGCAAGGATGTTCAAAAGGGGTGTGTGTAGACAAACCTTGGTCGCTTCCAGACTACCTGCTTGTTGAGCATTCATCCTGTTTTGTTTTCACAAAGGCTATGGGGAGGTTATACGATGTCAGCCGTTTGTTGAGCACTTATTCTGTTTGTGGGGAGATCACATGGTGTTGCATCAAGCGATTGTTGTCACACAATTTCCAGTGTATCTCCCATAATTTTTCTTACTGCAAAAGGTCTGATCCTTTTTTATTTTTGGAAGTGGGTTTGTTGTGCAAAAGTTCCAAATCCAGTCTAATTGTGCAACCCAAATTTGCTGGCTTGTGCTTGAATCTCACCTAGAAAATGGTGACAGCCTGCTGAATGCATACTTGCCCCTGCATGTTTACCTGTGAGGACTTCCTGGGAAACATGGATGTCCAAAAATGCTCATTGCCAAACTCTTAACATTATCCAGAAAAAACCCCCAGAATAGGGCTATGCAGCAAGGACCACCTTTCATTCTCAGTAGGTTACTGGGATCACCAGGGTTTGGGCATGTTAGCCCCATACTAATTGTGTCATTGGCTATATCCTTTTACATTCACATGATCACTCCTTTGAGGAGTAAAATGTAAAGTGTTGCTATTAGAGCTGTTATTGCTGTGAGGGAAAAATGTCCTGTCTCATGACAATGAGTGATCCAGTCCTCACTGACAAGATTCTCACAGTGAATTGGTGTCATGACCCCCAGGGTCAGACTTTCCAGGTTAAGGGGATGAGATCAGTCTTGGAGGAACTGTCTGACTGGGAGGGTGAATTGCCCTCAAACCTAACCCTGGATGACTCTGCTTTTCTACATGTCTTTCTTGCTACCATCTCCTCTGTCTGTGGAGATAATTCTGCAGTTATCTGCATTTGAGGACTCTGGTCCAGAAGCTGCAGTGGATCCACAGTCTAGGAATCAGTGGCTGCTTAAGCAGACAATTCTCTTTTAACTGGCTTTTCTTAGTAGAGGCAGAGCTAACCCTATCTCAGTCTAGGAGTTGTCTGTTGAGCTTAATTGAATGAATCTCAGATCTAACCATTCAGAGTGCTACCTGGAACTTGAACTTTGCCTTGTCTTACCAGAAACTGAACATGGTATTTTTGTGTTGCCTTGTTTGAATCCAAACTCTTGCTTAGAACCCTCTGCTTTGACTGGAACTCCATCTGTCTGAGATGACTACCAGGGTCAAAACAGTTGCATCCACACCGCACCCTGAGTTCTTCTAGTATACAAGCTCTCCCTTTGTATACCACAATATCCATCATAACGATGACCATTGTACTAGCATCTAATAATTTTCAGAGCATCTATAATGACTGGAATAGCAGCACTGTGCTTTAATATTTCAACAAAACAGTCTGCTATAATATTTTTAAAAGCCTGTTTGCTTCTATTCTTTGCCACCTTGTTCTTAAGCATGTATTTCTAAAATGTAGTCTAGTGAAGCTTGCCTAGTTTGACCCACACACACACAAACAAGTGTCCACAATAAATGTTCTGCTTGTTATGGACAGAGTGTCTCAAATGCGAACAACCATAAAAAGTATGAGTAGGTAGCAGCTGCTGTTACTATTGTTATGCAATTAGTGTAATAACTGTTTATTTATTTTATTTTATTACATTTTTAGATCGCCCTATAGCAATAAGCTCCCAGGGCGGTGAACAGCATAATAAAACAGATTAAAATACAAGCGGATGTAAATACAATACAGTACACAATAAAACATAATTAAAATTCCAAATTCCAAATATTAATGACTTCTAGAGGAAATAAAACAAAGTGACATAGGAAAAATGTTAAAATCTAATAGGAACCAATGCAAGTTAAAAACAACACATGGAATTATTGGCAATAAAGCATTAAAATAAATACTCTTCATTTGCCTTTCTTGGTAAGAAGCAGTATAACATAGTTGTTACAGTAGACTGTTGTGGAATCTCATTCCTGATAGCAAAATTCAGCCTGTATAAGGTAGAAGGCTTGGTTTGGAATGAGAAAAGAAAACTTGGGGAAACAGGTTGGCTTCAGTCTATGAATGCCATTTTCCAAAATGGCCACATCACCTTCCTGCAGCACCTAGTTCTTGAACCATGGTACGTATATCCCTAAAACTAAAGTCCAATTACAGATTTTATATGTAACAAAACCAATGGTAACATCCCTAAAGCTGTGTCAAGAGAATCTTTTGAAGCTGTGCAGCAGAATATTGAAATGTGAACAAAGAATTCAAACCGTATCTTTAAAGTGGTTATTTTGCAGCTCTCTGTATAAATGACACGTGTTTTCATAAAAATAGTATCAGAAATTACATGATAATACTGTCTTTTGTTTTCCCTGTTGGATCCCTCCAAAGTGATCCTTTTTGTGCCCAAAGAGCTACTGTAGGAGGGGAGAGCATTCTGAGCAGATTCTGAAAGGAAAGTTTTTGAGGGAATTTAGAGATTGAAAAGTGGAAATAGAGAGTTGCAGTTCTGGGAGAAAATCTGACCATCTAGAAAGGGCATAATATAGGCAGTTGAATAGACCTTCATAGGAATGTCATGCCTGACAGTAATTTCTGTCTGCATGAGGCAGAAGACACTCTTATATGGGGTAGAATCCTCTTCTACTGCCATACACATTAGGCATGAAAAAGGATTGCTTTCTGGGGACCCAACAAGGCCTACACTTACTAAATCATTGCCAGTGGTCAGTAAAAGACTGGATGGGAGCCAACAAACTGAAACTCAGCGTAGATAAGATGGAAGTGTTGTAAGTGGGTGTTTCAGGGTGGATAAAAATATTTTTTTAAAAAAATTCAAAATTGGATTTTTAAAAAATTTAAATCTGATTTTTTGTTTACAAAATAATTAATAAACTAGTAAATTTCTCTCTCATTCAATTCAGTCTTATTACAAACATGCTAAACCTACACTTAGTCTCATAAAAATGAATTATTGGCTCTATCACACTTACTACCTACCAATCAAACATGGGTATTCATCTCACAAAAAATGGCTCTGCTCAGCTTAACTACAGACTCTTGCTTCTTGGAAGTTCTGGACTTTCAGTTTCTTTTTCTCTGACTAAAGTTACATGTGTGGACACAAGCTGGATGGGAATGGGATTGTTGCTGTTCTGAGCTTATATGATTGTGGAACTGGGCCGCCCAAGACAAAGGAAGTAGGAAGTAGGAAAAGGCATATTTCTGTTTCAGTCTATGAATAAAATAGCAGTAGGAGTGGGGAAGATGAAATCTAGTTGTAGACGTTTTAAGGGCAATGTATGTTGTGATGACTTGTCTGTTGAAAGTTAATAAAATTTTGAAGTTAAAAACAAGAGTTTAAAAGAGAGCCCAGCAGCCAGCAGCAACCCAGAAGACTGCTGCAACTGCAATGTTAAAACATTTATGTAAATTTTATGTAACATTTAAGATTTAGTTTAATAAAATATAAGTGCTGTTTCATTTGTGATTTAGTTCTTACCATTCCTAATGTGCAGCTTGACATAGGCAATATTATGTACTATTTGCTAAATTAATAAAAATCAAGTTATTTAAACAATTACACAAAGTGTACCCTCCATGTAAAATGCTATATTGAGGTTCAAATTAACGTGTTGCAGTAATCAGATTTGCACCATTGTTTAAGAAATATGAACTATAAGTGACAAACACTTAATTTAAATCAAGGGTTTCTCATATAAATCAGTGTTTTAAATCAATCCACCCTGGGTGTTTCATCTGTACTGCCAAGATGTTATTCATGCACTCCCCCTAAAAGATCAGGTTTGGTGTATGGAGGTGCTCTTAGACCCAGTCTTAGCTCTTTGTCCTTTAGAAGTTTGGTACCATCGATTGAACGTAAGGGATTTGTACCATAATTTGTTGGTCTGTAGATGGCCTTTGTGGCATTAAAAAAACCCCGTGCATCATGAGCATCTGCAAAATGCTGGATTTCTTGAGCTTTCTTTATCCACTAGGCGTTCTTAAGTTCTCTAATTCTTCTTTGGACCTCAGCCTTAGCACTGGCATATATTTTATTTTCTTAGCAGCACAGTTAATGTCTTTTTGCCATATCTGGAAGGCTTTCCTTTTCTTGTTGATGATATGTTCAATCTCACTATCATTCTTATCAAACCAATCCTGATGTTTCTTAGTTTGGTATCCAATAGTTTGTTCACATGCTGCAATAATGGAAGTCTTCTGTTTAATCCAGTGTTCCTCGACGTTTTCAGGGAGTTCCGTAGGTAGATGTTTCTTGAGAGTTCTTTGAAAGCAAGCTCACTTAATAGGATCTTGAAGGGCGTGGATGTTCATTTTATGCCTTGGTTTTCTTCCTTGGAGCTTATGTTGAAGAAAATATTAATGGCCATAGTGGATCGAATTAAGCCCTAGAGAGGATTACATCACAACGATCTTTGGTACGGACAGTTGCGTAATCCAGGAAATGCCAGTGCTTTGACCGAGGGTGTTTTAAATTTATTTTTCTGGCAATTTTTTTTTTTATCATTAATGTTTATTCAAATTTTCAAAGACAAAAAACAAAACAAAACAAAAATAATTAAACAATAAAATAAAATGTTGACTTCCGATTTGTCACAGATCAGTTATAGGTCTACAATATATAACAATCCTGTCTTTTAAATTATATTATAAAATCACTTTCCTCCAGTAGTTATCTTAATTAACCATCAAATCTCATAAACATTACTTTATTCTTTCCACAAAAAGTCAAAGAGAGGTTTCAATTCCTTGAGAGATATATCTTTCAATTTTTCTCCAAATAAACATGTCAATTAATCCATCTCGTTCAAATCTATTAGGTCCAATAATTTCAATAGCCATTCTTCCATTATCAATGTTAATTCCATCTTCCATCTTCAATAATCCTGTTAAGTCCAGTAATTTCAGTAGCCATTCTTCCATTATCAATAATCCTGTTGTCCAGTAATTTCAGTAGCCATTCTTCCATTATCAGTATCCCATAATAATCTTGTTGTCATAGCCATAGTCCAAATAAACATATAGATTAATCCATCTCATCAAACCTGTTAGATCCAATAATTTCAATAGCCATTCTTCCATTATCAATATTAATTCCATCTTCCATCTTCAATAGTCCTGTTCAGTCCAGTAATTTCAGTATCCATTCTTCCATTATCAGTATCCCATATTAATCTTGCTGTCATAGCCATAGTCATATAATAAGAGTCTGATGGGAATTTCCTTTATCACAAATATTTCCTTGCCATCAATTCTGAATATGTTGCTGAAATATTGTTGTAAAGTCATATCTCTGTTCTTCTTTTTTACAAAATGCACTGGCTCATCTCTTAAGAATTTTTCCATTGTCACATATCTGTAGTTAATTCCATAGATTTTTTCTATGTCAAGCTCCATCACATCATTCCAGTCCAGAAAATTATCCAAGCCATTGATAACTTTATCTCTAATATCTTCATTAATTTCTTCAGAGACAACGTTGAATTCCAAACAGTAAACTTTGTTTCTAATATCCATAAACTCCAGATCTTTTTCCAATTCCACACTTGTTCCAATCTCCAGGGCTTGTATCTTCCCTTTAATTTTTCTTTTCTCATCTCTAATCTCATCAATCTCCTCTCTCACAAGATCCCCTATTTCTTTAAGCTCCTGCATCATTTTGCCTAATTCAATTTTCATCTCCTGTCTACCCTGTCTCAGGGTTTGTTTCGTTATCTCAATCTCATCCATTATTTTCTGAAACATAATTTCTTCCATGGTCTCAGCCACTTTCCTGATTGCCATTCTTAAAACCACGAAAACAAAAATTATTTCAGCCACAATTGGGTTAATATTCCAGGCTTGATGACATCACAGTGTAGACAGTACAGCCTGCCTTATCTCTTATTTGTTCAGGAATACAAAACAAATTTAGTTCCCAGCTTCAAAACAGTTAGTGGCGTCGTGAACAAGTAGATTCGTCAAAATGAAATAGACCAAAAAGAAAATAGTCCCGGACATATAATACTCCAAAGTTCATAAAGCAAATTTTTTTTCCCCTCCTCGAAATAGAAATCCCTCTTCTGTTTGTATCTTTAGAATGCACTTCCAGGCCAGCTTTTTGCAATAAAAACAAAGATAAGCTTTTTCAATTTCTTTCCTCCTTAATTTCGTGAATAAAAGAGAAGAGTTATAACTCACCCAGAAATTCTTTATAGCTGATTCATTGACAAATCTCTTTTTGCTGCAACGATTTAAACCAAGTGAAAAAAAAATAGAAAGAAGGATGCTTGCCTGTTAAAGTCCGTTTTTCTTTGAAGAAAAGATAAACGTGTCGCTTAATCAGTTAGAGCTTGTTGGAAGTCCATCCGGCATTTGCTGGCTGAACCTTCTCTCATAAATTAATGAAATCCAGTCCTCCCAACAAAAACAGGCTTTTGTGGCTAATCTCTACGTTTCTCCCTGCCCGGGAGAAAATCTTTACCAGTCAAAAAGAACGTTCTGACTGATTTTAAAACTGAAAAAGCTTCTTCTGAGACGAGAGCTCGTCTCAAAAAGCAGGCACAAGCGAAGTCACCCTTCCCGGAAGTCCGCAAAATTTTTTGTTTTTAGTTACTGTAAACCGCCCAGACAGCTTCGGCTATGGGGCGGTATACAAATATAATAAATAGATAAATAGATAAATAAATAAATAAATAAATAAGTAAAAGAGTGTGTTTGTAATAACAAGATTATGCTCTGCGCATTTAGACAGAAGTAGAATTCCATTCAGGTTGCTATTGCCAACTCCTTCTTTCCCAATGGTTTCTGGCCATAAATTGAAATCACACCCAACTCTTGCATTGAAATTGCCCAGGAGGATAAGATTGTGTCCAGCTGGGTATAAATTTTTTCCTTGATGTCTTCATCAGCATCTAATGTTGGTGCATAAGCACTTAGAATAGTTGCCTGCTGGTTTTTGGCGAGTTTTAACTGGAGAGCTGAGAGTCGTTCATTAATGTCAACAGGAACTTTGGAGAAGAGCTTCACAAGATTATTTTCAATAGCAAAGCTTATTCCAGGTATTCATCGTCCTTGTTCAGGCAGTCCTTTCCAAAAGAAGGTGTAATCTCCTTTTTCTTCCTTCTCCTGCTCTTCAAGTTTATTGGAGTGCTGCTATGTCAATATTAAAACATCTCAACTCCCTCGCAATGATGGCAGTCCTGCATTCAGGACGTTCACTATCTGTATTGTCCAGCAATGTCTATCTATTCCATGTTCCAAAATTCAATTGTCTTTTGAGACCGCTAAGTGGTGACCCTACTGGACGTGGTAATCCAGTCAGGGAGAGAGATGAGGCAGACTATGTTTAGGGCACCTTTTCTAGGCCCCTCCCCATACAGGGTGAGCAGAGTGGATCCTGAATAGGACTGCTCAGTCGTGGATATAGCTGCAGAACTACTCAACTGCCTTGGTCCTTGAGCCAGGACAATTGAGTCTATATCCACCGCTCATGTGCTGGTCCATGACTAGGGGCTTGCAGATTTCACAGTCCTGCCCCCGTCACCATTCACTGATTGCCATGGGACCTTTGGTTTGGTTTGGTTTGGTTTGGTTTGAAGACACCTGTGTGTGAATTTGTTTTATGTGGGGAGATCGACACACAATCTTGACAGAAAAAGGCTTTGATCCAATGGCATGGATACCACGACGATTGGAAGTCTTTTATCTGCTGCAGCCATCATCAGCCTTCACAGCCGTTGTAACGTACAAATTGTTATCCTCTGCCTGTTCTGTCATTGAGGACATTCTTGGATCATTCTTTGCCTGGTTCCTCTCCCTTGACCCTGCAGGTGACCCTGCTGGGAGTACATGACTCCTGACAGCATTGCTCATAGGGTTCATTGGAATACGCAAGCCCACTCACCACTACAAGGTGATGATCCAGCGAGTGAGGAGGGTGTGAATGCAGATAATTTATTAAAAGAGGAAGAAAGAATGGAGCAGTGTGGCATCTGTACATTTAAACTTGAATGTTCAGATTTCAAAGCAAATTATAAGTAAAAATTTCAAACTTTGCTGGGGTTTGTACTAGCATAGTAACAAGATTGTCTGTGGAAACTCCTGTATTCCCTAAGGCAGAGTGCATAATACAACTCTACATCAGCCTTGGACTGTGGATTTGAGGGATCAGTAGTAATATGCACGGAAATCTTGTCTCATACTGTTTTTAAACAATCTACTAAAAAAAGATTAAATAGAACTTTCCTCACTAGTGATTTAAACTGTGAAGCTATTTAAATCATGATTTAAATCAATTTGATATAAATTGTGTAAAAATATGCAAAAAAATTACCCAGTGAAATAGCATACTTTGAAAGCTAAAGCAGATTTTTCAAAAGATGAAAGGTAAACTATAGAGATTTGGACAATAAATGAGTCCCCCCTCTCCTCGTTTTATATAGTTGCTGGCTGTGCCCCAAGTTTAAGACTTTTCGACATAAGATTTTGTTTGGTATTAACCAAATTATAAATCCTATGGATTTGTGTGTATTACGCATTGGATATTTGAAAATGCTAGGACTCGAACAGAAATGCTATTTATCATTTTGTTAAAGGTTTCAGAAATACATCCCACAGTGGAAATGCTGAAACAGTTAAGCTGTTTTTTAATTTCTGTTCAGAATAGATCTAACATAAGAATAGGTAACATCTGTCGTGTTTTATAGGAATCCCAGTAGGATATTAGTGATTTCTGAACATTTATGAATTAGTGGGAAATGCCCCTTTAGAAGAAATAATAGCAGAACCAGCATTTATATAGAGATGTTTAGGTGTTCAAAGCAATTCAAATGCATTATCTCGTTTATTTATTTATTTAGTATATTTGTATGCCACTTTTCATCACCAGGTGACCTCAAAGCAGCTTCCATAGCAAGAATAAAACAATATAATAAAAACAATTGAGAACATGATAATAAAAAACTTCAATAGTATCAATAAATAACACCACAAAATATTGCAAAGCAGGCTCAAATCTCAAATCAATCTAGTCTGCAAAAGTTAGAGAAAACAGAGAGAGAGAACAAATATACAGTAGAGCCCCATCATGGTATGACTGTCCATGTCTTCAAGGGGAGAAGGGGCACCATTATAGCGAAGACCCTTCTCCGGAGAAAGTGATACAGCCGCTGATGTAGCCACCCATCTGGTGTTGGAGGAGTTCTTTCAGGCATTCTAATGAGTGCACAACAGCAGCCATCTTGCTTCATAGTCACCATCTAAGCTTAAGTCCTTACTGATACTGAATTGGCAATGCCCAAGGCCATTGCCTTGGACTTCTACAGCTAAAGATCTTGCTGGGCCACACCTCTAAGAGCTGCAGGTGAAGACAGTTCTGCTGGCAAGCAGACTGGCAGGCAGGCAGGCAGGCAGGCAAGGAAACAATAGGTAGGTGCTCATGGGGTGCACCAGATGGGTTCCCAGAGTCCCTCTCAGCACTGCTTGGACTTCCACAGCTAAGGAGCCTCTTGCTGACCACACCTCTGAGAGCTGCAGATAGAGACAATTTTGATGGCAGGTGTAGAGAATTCTCTTGGCAAGCAGGCAGGCAAGCAAACAACAAGTGGGTACTCACAAGGTGTGTTACCAGAGTCCCTGTCTTTGTATCAACCCTGTAAGTACATTATTTTTATTATTCCTGCATTTGTGGGCTGAGAGAGAGAAGCAGTGTTGTCCCTAATGCCATATTGTAAAACATGTCTAAGGTGGGTTTTGCACTTAATTGTTTCACTACATCAACAACAGACATTTTCAGCCATGGAAATAAGTGTTGCTGGTGTTGGATATTAAGAACAGACTGCTTCTGCTTATGTAACATCTCAATTTTTTCTTTTCAATCTCATGCGCTGTACAACTATGCTGAAAAGGTTTTAGTGGACACCTCAAATATTCAAAATAAATTGAACATTGCCCATCAATTTGATTTTTATACTTAAACCTATCCTGGATAAGTAATGTAACATGATCAAATTTAACATAAAGCTCACAATTACGGATTTTCTTAGATGAACACCCCAGCATGCCCCAAGAGTGCTTTTGGAGCTGTTTCTATAGCACATTACATCAGGAATTGAATAATCCACTTTGTATTATCAAAATATAGGCCTGGTCTACATAAAGAGCTGATGAAGTACTTAAATCTATTCCCGAACTATATCACTTCGACCTGCCAGTGGGTACTCACATGATTGACCATACTAAAAACAAAGCGAAACAAAAATCCCCTGTACATATAAAAAACTTAATGACAGGGAGAAGGATTCTCAGAGTAGACCCAATGAAATTGATGGACTTAAGTTACTTTCATTGGGTCTGTTCTATGTTTAATTGGATATCAACCATATTTTTCCTTCCATGGGGGAGGGTTCAGAAATGCTCTTATTAATTGCCAGAATCTGATTAAAACTGCATGCATGTAATTGCATTGCACAGACAGGCTATTTTGAGCTCCGCTTTTTGATTGCCTAGTATTGTCTTTCATTTACACATTGATAATCATTATTCACAGTTAATTATAAGAATTGGCCCCATATTGTGACTTGTAAATGTAGTCATTGCTTTTCGAAAAACAATTCACATTATTTTTAACATTGAGAAAACAGATAGGAGCCTTGAAGTACCACGGTAGGAAGAATAATGTTAGTATTGCTCAAGCAAGATGGAGTTGAGAAATAATGTATTTATAGGAGTGCATTAAGACCAATTTAGAAAAGGTTGATTAGATAAAGCAATTTTCATCCAAGCAAGCCTAAACCATTTCCTTATGTCATTGAATCAGCAACCATGTACTCCTACAAACACACTAAACATACACTCCCATCAGCTTTTCCTTGAACTACTTTTACTCTTAGTTGCCAGGATTTGTTGTTAGCATAAGTTGTTTACAAGAGTGTCTCCTTCAAATATTTGTTTTGCCTGCATAGCAAAAAGAAAACTAGAAGATGAAAGCATGACTTACTGTTAAAGACAAAACCAGAACTCCAGTTTTAACTTGGTAGGTAAATGTTTTGCTTTGGTTGAAGAGGCTGCGAATACAAGCAAATGTTTTTTCTGATTGCACCCTCAGTAAACATGTCTCATCTATTCATGACTCATGCTGAATTAAATAAAAGATGGTGATGGTTTGCCACCAATTTTTCATTAGCCCATAGCATCAAAAACGTCAGGGTACCACCGCTATGTACTGTCCACTATCCTAGTATGGGGGAGGCTGGACAGGAATTGGTTGGCCTTTGAGTCATGACATGTATAGTTTTTCTTCATCACCTTCCTATAACTCCACCCTTCCTGTTGCAAACCTTGTTTAGCTGCCCATTCCTTCCCCTTTCATGCTCAACTCTTCCTTTCAGCTGCCTATAATGTGTCTCCTTGGGCTAGAGTTTCCCATAAAACAATGACAGTTCCAAACTGTAAAAGGTTGGAGGGAGGGATTTGAGCTCATCATCTTCAGAAGTATCACATAGAGGGTAAGAGTAGCCTTCCATTGCCTTCCCCTTTCACTTCTGTATTTCCTCACTTCTCATTAAATTCTCACTTGATTTTCGACTAGGGGGTGATTGCTCCCTCAACCTAGTCCTTCCCTCAGCTCATACTACATTCATGGGAGAAATATAGACATTCTGAATCCCGTTCCACCTTCATGTTTTACTAATCCTATACCCTTTCCACAAGTTATTCCTTACCCACCCCTATACACTCTGATAGCTTATTTTGGTCTCTATTGCTGTCTTCACTAAGGTGCAGTTTAGTGATATGGACCCTCTTAGTTACTTGCCAAGTATATACTGCAGATGCCTGGCTAGCCTTCCCTTGTAGGAGCAAGGGTGGCAAAAATGATGCATTTTTTAAAAAGTTTTTGTATAATGCTGGAGTAGCATAAAGAAGCAGATCTGTAAGAGCAGTGTTTCATTTCTCTACTCTTTGACAACTAGTTATTGTGATCTCCAAGCAACTATCTAAAGGTTTTACATAATAAAATGACTTGTGGGGGATTGGTTTAAGTTGTCATTTATTATGTCTAACTCTTAATGTTGGATCTGGAATGTTCTTGTGGGCAATGAATAGTCCAGACATATTAATTTATATATGTAATTGCTGAAGCACACTATCCTTGCATGGTATAAAGAAAGCAATGGAACTCCTATCTTTCTGCATGGCTCTCATGATGATGTTTAGTCAAGCAGCAATATTTGGCATTCTGTTCACATTCTGTTACTGCCACTAAAGTGGCCTGAAGCAAGCAGCAAAAAGAGTGCGCTAAATTGAGCACTTAAATCACTGCTTCTTTGGCTCCATGGCAGATTTAACGACCATCCTGGAACAAATGCCGTGAAATAATATACTGTCAAACCTGACAGCAGAATGGCTCTGCTTCCAATCACACAATAGTCCAGGTGACCATGCAATTACAATTAACCTCCTGCTTGCTTATACCTAATGGGAAATGATCATATGAATGATAAGACCAGGAAGATAACATATACAGTACTGGGGTCTAAACTGGCCATTAGTATTTCGGAAGCATTTTTGCTGAGGAAAAAATTACTAAGGGGAACATGAAATATTTATAAAAACAGTATGGAGAGATTGTAGAGAGAGACCCCCCCCTTTCCCCAACATTCTAAAGCTTTAAAATGACTCACTGAAAATGACTGACAGTAGGTTCAGGACAGGCAAAAGGAATTATTTCTTCATTCTGCATTTTATGGGTTTCACTACCATAAGTTGTGAGGGTACCTTTGCTAGACTAATCAAAACAATGGGCTGTTCTCAGCCATGTTTCCATGCTCTGCTGTAATAATTTATTTTATGGCTCCCAATGTCCGTGTAACGGAAGTTCAGGGTACCAAAGGACACTGTATTCACAATCTTTAATGGGGGAGGGGTATTCAGAGTTCTCAACAATGGACTGTTAAGATCAGCCCCAGTCACTGACATACGTCGCTGCCCAAACACATCTTTCTCTCCCAGAATTAGGTGATGTATTAAACCCCCCCCACACACACACATCTCCTCTGTTGTGCACATCTGACTGCTGCAGTTGCATCTCAGTAATAAGTGTGAAACATGCAAATAGCCTGTGCCTGGCTTAGGAGCATGCTTAAAGACAGGGTTTTTCAAGCTGTGGCCCACAGGCTTTATTCAGCTGGTCCATGGTGTATTTATGGTTTTGTGCTTGAAGAGGGGAGATAACTCATGCATCCTATTAAATATTCAGATTGATTTTTAATTTATGTTTATTGTTTTTATTTCTAACTTGGTATTGATTGCTTCTTTTATTTATTGCATTACAGTTGGAATTTGGTGGTATTCCAATACAACAAAATACAGTATAAAAGAAGCAATAAAAAAATACAAGTAATCACCATACAGCATCTAGCACAGCACAGTACAATTGCCACAGCAGGCACAAAAATCATTAACTGGTCAACCAAGACCCTCAACAATTTTCAAGTGGTCCATGGGGAAAAAAGTTTGAGAACCACTGCCTCAAGATATCTTTCCTGATGGTCTAGTAGGGTTTTTTGAGGTTCCCAACCCCACTACATGTCTGCACCTAGTTTGCACTACTATCGGTGGAGCCAACAAGGATGTACTATGCCTAACAATGGAAGAAACATCCCAGATATGTCCCAATAGTTCTTTGCTTCCATCCAAGCCTGTCTATCTGATTCTGGGAAGCTGATGAAACGCTCAAGAGGAGAACACATCTGGGGGCTTTGGAGCATCACTTGCAAATTCCAAGGGAACATGGCATTGCTTCTTCTTCTTCTGATCTCACGGTCATATTGACAGGGTGATCAGCTCCCACTCTGTTATCCTTCTCAGCCTTGACTCTGAGACAACCCTCACTTCCTAAAAAAACAAGAACAACATTAATATTACTGACACATTATGGGCCATTTGCTAAAAGAACAGAGTGTTATGTAGTTTCCTGGTCTCCCACAGAGAGTAAGCCATGCCTCCAGGTAACCAGACAGAAAACATTACTAACAATGAAGGTGTGTGTGTGTGTGTTTCTTTTTGCTAACCTAACTATATCTGCGCAGGTAGGGCAGAAATTTCTATGGACTTATTTATTTAGTTGTGCTGTAAGAGTGTCAGCTCTGGACCAATGATTAATTCATTGTGGTTTCTTAATTTGGATGACAGAGTCTTCATTTCCCATTTCGACAGTGGTGTAAGGATCATGGTTAGTAGTTTGCTTGCTTCAAAGTGTTTAGGATTTTTTAACCTGAGAATCAATCTTGACTGTCAGGGTTCAACTGGTAGCTCTTGGAAATCAAAATAACATATTGTATTCCTTGAAACTGAGCCATGACTCACCGTTTAACTGTATAGTAGGGCCCCGCTTATATGGCGGGTTAGGGACCAGGCCCCCGCCGTAAAGCGGAAATCACCATAAAGTGGAACCCACAGACTATAATGGGACGTCGCATGAAAATGACACAAAAATGTCACAAAATGTCGCAAAATCGGCTTTAAAAAGGGGAATTTCCCGCCGCCGCATTAGCGGAACACCGGAATGCAAAGCACCGGTAAGCGGGGCCCTCCTGTATATCATTTTGAAAGAAAGAATGCAATAAATAGCTTCAATTTTAATGCATCAACTAAAGCAGCAACAAAAATACACCAGCTTGCTATTTGTGGTTCCTGATAAGATGTTATCAATTGTTGTTGTTTTAATGTTTTTACAGGGATCAAATATGATGTGTTACCTCATGGAGTAACTCAAACTGTCCATTGTTGCCTAGCTGCTCTGTTCTTGATAGTTAGACAATGTAAAATAATCTATGTCTTGCTCCTTGGTACATCTCACCTACTTCTCATCTCATTTCTTCCTAGAACATTTTTACAGCATTCATAAGAAAGCTGCAAGCACTCTTGATGCAACCTATTTTAGTTTTAGTTTTTATGACCGTTTATCCTATAGCACAATGGAACAGCTGGTATAGCACAGTGGGGAGGAGAGGCTGGTTGGGAGTCCAGAGTCTGTGAGTTCAAATCCCCGCTCGTGTCTCCTGGGTGTAAAGGGCCAGCTAAAGATCACCCCCACAGTGGTTACGTGCCCTGCCACCTGTGCAGCCGTGGGCAAGCTCCATAGTCCCAAGGAGCCCAGTTGCCCCCCAGCTGGCAGTTGTGGACAAGGAAGGGGCTGGCTTGTGCAGCCATGGCAAGCTGAGCAGGCCCTAGCCAGCTGGGGAGGACTAGCCTCAGAGGGAGGCAATGGTAAATCCCCTCTGAATACCGCTTACCATGAAAACCCTATTCATAAGGTCGCCATAAGTTGGGATTGACTTGAAGGCAGTCCATTTCCATTTTCCATCCTATTGCAAGGGGGGACTACATCTCCTATTATCCTTACCATTGGGCATGCTGGCTGGGGCTGATGGGAGTTGTAGTCCAACAGCATCTGGAGGACCGTGGGAAGCCACCCCTACACTACAGCAATTTCCCAAAAGCTTAATACCTGAGGCACAATTAAAATTGGATTGTCATTTCATGCTTACAGTAAACAGTACAAATGTACTACTGAGCAGAGTCTAGAATAATGTGTAGGCTTTTCTCTTGTAATTGTGGGATAATAGGTCTGTTAATATTGCCATTGCCTCTTAGCATTCCACCTTTTTCTGCACAGTTAATCAGTGCTCAAGGTACAGTAGATGATCTTTGTTTTTACTGCATTTTTAATGTTTTTTATTTTATTTGTTGTAAACCGCTTTGATTTTAAAAAAAATGAAATAGAGATATACAAATATAAATACATAAGGTTGGGATCATCCTTTCTGGGCAAACCTGATGCTCCAGGGATTCCTCCATGCCTGTAATTTGGGCTGAATATGATCCTATATATATGTCTGCCTTTCTCCTCTCACTGACAGTTGGTTTTTTTCTTTCTGTCCCCCCCTCTGCTATTCTTTTCTCTGTCTTTGTCTTTCTCTTAAATAATTGTGGGCTATGATCACTGAACCTGTGCTATAATGAATACCAGGGATGTGCTAGAATTCCACCCAATTTGGATTTGGTACTAAATTTTCCATTAATTTGCATATTCTGTATAGTTGCATTGGATTTTTATGTAGCAATGTTCCACGCCTATTTTAAAAATGGCTTTCTAGATATTACTATTAAGAACTATAATTTTCTCAATGTTTCCTTCCATTTATTGGTATTTCCTTTCAAAATATCAATATTTCCTTTCATAATACCGATATTAATATCATTTTTTTTGCGAGGGGGGAAAACAGATCAGTAAAAGCAATGGCTAGCAGACAAATTTATTTATTTATTTATTTATTATTATTAAGATTTATATCCCGCCCTTCCTCCCAGTAGGAGCCCATGAATGAATTCGAATTGATACTATCCTGCCAGGCTGATGGGATGCTTTGGAACCAGCGCTGGTTCCATTTCTAGTGCACGTTGTTCATTTTGGCAGAATGATGGCAAGCTGCTTCTGGCTCTCTACGGGCAGCTTCCTTGGACTTTGACACTTGATTGCCCATCATAAGGAAATACCACCATGTTATTTGGGGGAGAGGTCAGTCAGCCTCCTCAATAGCCCAGGTAGATAGACATCTTGTCAAATTAATAGTTGCAGTGATGTAGTTCTCAGGTGAAGACTCACGATCCTTGTAATGCTGTAACAAGCAGAATCAATATGCCAGGCAAAGGTAATATGCATCACAGTGCTTTCCTGTCACAGGAGCTAATATCTGTGAGTTAAAATGGTAGTAGATTTCCTGCATAATGTCCAGCCACTTACTTTGTTAAAGATTTCTTTATTAAAGCAACTGGGTGTTTCTTGTGTGGTGTTATGTTTCTTAACCCTAGCAGTGAAGGGAATGTTAAATGTGCTTGGGTCTGCAGCCATGAACTTTTCAGCTTGAAAGTTTAGAATACTAGATAAGGTGTTTTTTCCCCTGTGTACAGTATTCAAATATTTAGAATTGTAATGCTTAACTGTCTGATTCTGTGCCTGAAAGCTCAAGGTATGTCTTTTGAAAACTAAGATACAGTATCTCTGCATCAACCCCCACCCTTGGGGGCAAAAAGGGAAAAAAAGGTTTTGCACCTTAAGTCCATTTGTTGCAACCTTCTGCAAATCATTGATATTGGATCTGCTTGCTATGAATGTGAGAATATCAGAGTTCGTTGCCATCCTGCACAGACACAGAAAAACAACAGCAGTAAGTAAAATGCAACACCTAACCTGGTAAAACACTAAGGCCTAAATTGGGGTGTGGGGAGAAGGAAAGGACACTGCCTAAATAACTGAGAACTGAAGATCAATAATTATAAATAAAATACAGACAAGAGACAATATGCTGCTGCTGATGGTGATGATGATGAAGAAGAAGGCTGGTTGTGAACTGAAGAGTAAATGAATAGGATTGAGAGAGGATGGAAATGGACAGCCTTCAAGTCGATTTCGACTCATGGTGACCCTATGAATAGGGTTTTCTTGGTAAGCGGTATTCAGAGATGGTTTACCATTGCCTTCCTCTGAGGCTGAGAGGCAGTGACTGGCCCAAGGTCACCCAATGCGCTTCATGGCTGTGTGGGGATTTGAACCCTGGTCTCCCAAGTCGTAGTCTAACAATCTAACCGCTACACCACATGATACAGCTGTTAATAAAATGCAACCCCCCCTGAAACTACTGTGGCCAAAATTGGGGGTTGAGACTGCCAAAGTAACTATTCCAACTGAAGATTAGTTGTAACTAAGGCATAGAGAAGATACAAGTATATATATAAAATGAAGAAAGGATGGGAAAGCTGCTGCTGCTGCTGCTGCTGTGGGATCACCACCTCCACCACCCTTCCCTGTGGGACTTCTGCCTGGCAGACCTGCATCCTGCAGGACCAGGCCCCAGGTACCCAGCCAGCTGGGACTGATTGCTACCACCTGTCCCTCTTTGGAGGGATACATAAGCCGGCTGGCTGGGGTGGCCTGGGTGTGTGTTTGTTTTTTGTTTGTTTTTTGTGTGCTACCTTTTTTTTTTTTTTTTTGGTGGGATTAAGGAGGATTAATTTTATGATGTTTTAACTGGAAATTGGTTTTAAATTGTTTAGGACTGTGGTTTGTTTTTGTATATGTATATTATGTATAGCTTTTTGTTATTGTAAGTCGCCTAGAGTGTCCACTAACCTGGACAGATAGGCGACCAATAAATAAAATATTATTATTAGTAGTAGTAGTATTTTGAGAGGGTATTTACAGAGACCTTTCATGAGTACCGTAGGAGGTACTGGTGGACACGCTGGTGCCCCTGATCTAAATCTTCAAGTAAACTAAGCTTTCATCACTAAAATTTGCTTCATGTGCGTGAGCCACAAAAGCAATTTTCTTCCTTATATGACCAGATCCCAGATTCTATTTATTTATTTATTTATTTGATTTATATCCCGCCCTTCCTCCCAGCAGGAGCCCATTATATGCCTTTCCAGTGTTTTGCTGACAAACAACTGCTTTTGGAAAAGTTTATCTATTTTCCAGGAGATAGTACTAAACTGTGTCAAGAACGCCTGGTTTCTAAAATGGATGTGTGGCAAGGAATTGTGGTAAAATATATCTTGCCTAAATTAGGACCTCTGAGAGGCCATGAGATAGTTCCCACAGCTGAACTTAGTTGATTAAGCAATAAGCAAGAACGCCTGTTTATCAGCCCGAGACTGGTACTTCAAGGCCACAGGCCTGGGAAGGTTGGTGAGTGTGTGACTGTTAGGAATGAAATCTCCAGAAGATTTCATCATCAGAAAGCCCCCTGATTGGCTAATTAATGCCTGGCTGTTGCTGGGCATTTTCCCATAAGAATAGAACCAAGACCGCAGGTCTTTGATCCCCAGTGTTCTTTGGTGCTACCTGATGTTGGGGTTCCATCTTCCATCTGCTATCCAAGCTATACATCTTTGGGGAGATGTGGAACCGTGATGTTACTCTGCTGGTTTACCTATTTTGTGCGAGTATAGATTAGGCTAGGCAGCTTAGTTGTTTTGATTTGTGACTTGAACTCTCTCTGTATTTTACCTAGCTGTTGGGGGTGTTTGGTTCAAGGAACTATTTTCCTGCTATACTTTTTGCACTTATATTTTATACCTCTTATTATATGTGTTCATTTCAGGAAGGAATTGGCTTTGAATCCAGCACCTTGGCCAGTTAGCCACAGACTTCCACATATTTGGGTATTTTGCCTAAGGCTCCAAGACAAGGAGTGCATCCTTGGCAGGTCTATTTCTGGCACTTTGGGTTTCCCCTTGGCCCAGAGTGGGTGACCAGGTTTAAGGGGTAGTGGCAGTCTACCAACCTTGCAGGGTTGTTGTTGGTAAGGGAGCCCTGGTAAGGGAGGCACCGGTTGTGTGTGGCCAGGATCAATTGCCCTGGGTTTGGAAACTGAGTCCTGGTGTGAACTGGCAGCAGTTCTTGACAAACTGATTTTTGAAAAATACCTTATATAAAGAGTAAATATAACAGAAGGCAAGGTAAAAGCACTTACAACCAAAACTTCTAGTTCTAGTAGCAGATTATATTGGTTGATAGCGCTGCTATTCTGAGGAACTTTGGGATATTCCAAGTTACGTTTCCAAGACAAAGCCTTACTTTCTCTCTTGGCTGTACAGGCGCAGAGGTTTTATAACAGTGTTCCAGGGAATACTGTGGTTATTGAAAGCTTAGCAGAAGTTCCCCATATAATCTTATCTGCTGTGGCATCAACTGTTTTATTTTATTTAATTTGAAAAAGCCAACTGACTGTGTTGGCGGTAGCCGTGGTGGCCAAAGCACAGAAGTCACTGACATGTATGCCTCCCCCCAGAAATGACCCCAGAATGATGGAAGTGATGGTCCCTTGCATAATTCCTGAGAAGAAACATGGTGGAGCTCCGTGCTCTGCCTACTACTGCCACCACCAACAAAGCTGGCTAACTTTTTCAACTGCTTTTTAAAAAAGATCATAATGAAAAATAAAAAATCTGGGGGTGGAAGTACACAAAAGCAGTGCCATGGTTAGCAAATCGCACAACTGGAACCATTTTGAGCCACCCATCTGGGTGAATGAGTAAATGGGGAGGAGCTTCTCCAAAGTCTCTATATACCAGGTTCAAAAAAGAAGTGAGAGAAGCGGAGACCCCATTCTTACCCTGACATTGGGAGATTGACACAAACCCCTCTTCAGGGCCTCTAGCTTGCACAATAAATGTTGAGTGGCGACTTGCACTTTGAATGATCATGTTTGCTTATCCACCTGATTGCAGGGAACCCTATTAGAGCAAGATTTGCACATGAAAATACCAGTAAGAGGTTTTAAAACACGCTTTCTCACACATAAACTTGCATTCAAGGGTGGGAAACCTCCCAGCTCATGAGCCAAACTTGGCCCACCAAACTTTCCCATTTGGCCCACTTGACCATTGTTGGGAAGACACACCCATCCACTCTACACCTAACATCATACTTGATCTCATGTGGAGGGGGTAAGGGTGGGGCTTCAAAGGAACCAAAGTGACTGCAGATTGTTCCTTAGCTGAATCAAGGTGCACTCCCACCCCAAAATTGTAGGCTTAAAGAGCAGCCCCATGCTGTGCTTTGAAGTCCCAACGATTGAGGCTTCAAAGCACAGCATCACCTGACATCACTATGCTGTTAGGCTGTCAAATTCGGCCTGCCAGGGTCAGAGAGATTAAGGTCATATTCATTCTCAGAATGCAGAATGCATATTTCTGAAGTACTTTCAAATGCATTTCCTGGTGTTCTGCTACCATCATCTATCAGTGAGCGGCCTGGGAGCACCCATAAAAAAATTCATCTTGAAAGCAGTTGAATCCTATCCCTACTGTCATCTACAGAAACATAGTCACTTTATTTTGCTCCCGTGTGCTTTTGCTAAAATGGCAAAATACCAATAATAGAACCACTGCAACAATAGCACCTGCTTGTACATAGCACCATTTCAGTTAGATTTTGTGTCTAAAAACGTCTGCTGCTTTGGCAGTGCTTTTATTTTAGGGACTGCCCCCCACCTTTGTGGCCGTTAATCAAATGAGTAGATAACTCTAATAACAGGAACTAAGAACAAGCATCTATAACAGCTTCAGAGTTTTTTTTTTAAGCTATTGGCCACTAAATTAGAAGGAATGTTGTTTTCTTCTTATCTCACTATTCCTTTTTTACTTATTTTGTACCCAAGGGACTGCTATTAAAATGAGTCATGGTGTCACACTCTAGATAAGTACCTTTTTATAATGCTGCTGAATAAGAAATAGTGGATTTTTAAAATGTGGAATAAAGTGAGACTTTATGAGAAACTAAACCCTTGGGATCTGTGCCATTCTGAGGGAAGTCATTTAGGGAAGAGAAAGAACCTTTAAAATTGAATAGACATGCAAGTGCTAATCTTACCAGAACAACTCCCAAGGTGTCGTTTAAATTTTTGAATAACATAATGTTGTTACAGGTATTAATTATGGCCAGGATTTTCAACCAAGAAATTAATCTGTAGTAATCATTCCACAGATCTCTTTAAGGCAGCAGTAGCCAATGCCCCAATGATTGATTGGATGTAAATTTACTTCATCTCCCTTAAAAGAAGAGCCTTTTAACCTCCCTTGGGAATCCTCAGTCCAAGCCCAAAGAGCCATGTGACAGTGAAGTCTGTGCCTCCCTATTCAGAAGTAACTCCTGATGACTTTAATGGGACTTTGTTAACAATAAGTGTGTCTAGGATTACAGCAGGGGTGGGGAATCTTTGGCCCTTCAGATGTTGCTGAATTACAACTCCCATCATCCCTGGCCATTGACCATGCTTTATGGACATTGTAGTTCAACAGTATCTGGAGGACCAAAGGTTCCCCACTGCAGATTCCAACTTTAGTCTGTTACTTACTTATGGACTGCCTTCAAGTCGATCCCGACTTATGGCGACCCTGTGAATAGGGTTTTCATGGTAAGCAGAATTCAGAGGTGGTTTTACCATTGCCTTCCTCTGAGGCTGAGAGGCAGTGACTGGCCCAAGGTCACCCAGTGAGCTTAATGGCTGTGTGGGGATTTGAACCCTGGTCTCCCAGGTCGTAGTCCAGCACTCTAACCACTACACCACAGAGAGGACTATTTCTCAACAGCTGTCAGCAAATGATCGTTATTTCTATTGGAGATGGATAAGCAACCCTGGACACAGTCTTAAAACAACACCACCAAAATGTATACTCAAGCAGTCTAGACTAGGGGCCCCATCGTGGCACCTCTGAATACTCTTCTTGGTGCCAACCAAAGCCCTTTGTCCAATTTTGAATTTTATTTGGGGATGTGTTGGGGGGGTATGTAGAAATTTTGGCCAGGCTTTTTTTTGGGGGGGGAGGGTCTGAGCATTGTCAGTTTTTCTTCTTTGAAATAGGTATTTTATGGTGTCTGCAAAAGCTACTTACATTTCCAAGTGTGACCCTGGGCCCAAAAGTTGTGGACCCCTGATCTAGGCAGTCTTTTTTTTAAGGGTGCAAAATTGAAACATTTAGGACAAATTGATATTAAAACAGCAACGAATATGCATATAGAGGAGTAGACAAAAATAAAAATCCAAAAAGTTAGGTGAAACTTTTCTTCACTTTTTGGCTAAGTCATAATGAGCGAGCAGGGTCCCAAAAACATTCATGTTCCAAAAGTACTTTGTTCAGGCTGTTTTTATCTCTTAGGATGGCACTGAGTGCTTGGCTTCTAATCTAGGCCACCCTAATGTGGTGCGGCTCCTGTCAAGCCACGTTTAGTTGATATAGAAATCAGTTAGAAAGAGAGGAAAGGTGTATGTGTGTGTGAGAGAGAGAACTCTCAGTCCTCTGTCTCTTTAAACCTAAAAAATCTAATTCTGGCAAAAAAGACGAGACCTTCATATCTCCTGACCACTTGGAATGGGACAAATCAAGAATGATGATGACTTGCGTCAGAGGAGAGCAGCCACACTTCTGATGGGTAACACTAGCATTTAAATTGAGAACCATTTGTGGATAGGCAGACAGAATTTCCCAGAATTGCTTTCTCAGAGTGCGCAAACAGAATTTAAAAAGAAAATGCCACATGCATGCAGATGCATGAGACTGACTATTTTACAAGTTCCTAGTTTCCCCCAAATGTAAAAATAAAATTGTAGACACAATGCTATCAAACTGGCCAAACCTCAACATGCATGTGTTGCTAATTCAGGTTCATCACGCTGAATGCTAATACATTATTTGATTCAGTTCTAAGCCACCTCAGATGTACTGCACATGCGTTAGAGTGTCCAAAACCTACCAGCAACTTGTGTCTTCGTTGGTGTAAACAGGCTTTCTCCATTAAGCGCTGCCTCAAATGGATGGTGAGGAAAATCCAGTCCCTATCAAGGAGATTACTAGGTGCAGCAGTGTGGGCCTGATCTATGACAACGAGGGTCTTGGTTGAAGCAATGGTCTGTAGTTCCCATCAAGTATGCCTAGGGACCTGGAGACTTTTGGAAAACTCTAACCCATTTCTGCAACTTCAGACCCAATGTGAATGTTCGCTGAAACTCTGAAATGGGGAAAAAAGTCAAACCAGACATCAACATCCGATGACTGATCTGCCGCTTTTGGAATCTGCAGACTATCTTTCTTGTCATTTGTGTTTTTCAAAAGGCCAATCTGATTCAGGAAGTTCACGTAGGAGATTGTATGAAATAGCATATTTACTGGAGGTACTCAGGTGATGGTTTTCAAACTGTTTTTTAGTGTACCCTTCTTCAGAAGCTTATGAGAAGTTTCTCAGTCTGAAGATTAGTGATGATCAAATTTTCTTGAAATACCATAGTGACGGATAATCACCTGCAATGTGCAGCCAAAGGAGAAAGTTGGATGATGTCAAGGCCAAACAGGCCTGGTCAGTGGAATGCATTAACTGAGTTTATGCCCCAGAGTCCTTTGCAATGTGCTGAGATTCTGTGGCAGAGGACGGGTTACTGAGCAGATTAGTTAATGTAGGAAGAAGTATGTGAAGGGTGGAAGCTTAACTCCTGTCCAACCAGAAAAGTCTTACCACCTTGTATTTCCTTCTGTACACTAGGTGTCAGGAGGAATTTTAATCTTGCCACTTTCAGATGTTGAAATGCTAGGAGGCATGAATGTGTGTGTTCCTCTTCAAAACTAATTAGGCAATGTACATATCACATTGTCATCAGCAAATTGTACTGCTTGCTATCAGGCTCTATCAAAGAAATCTTGTGTCTGCTAGTTTACACAGAATAGAATCACATCAAACTTTTTGTGCTGTAATGATTTTCTGTCTCTCTTGATGAGACATAATTGGATAAATTCAAGACCTCTTTGAAGGCTAATTACATCCTGTACATTGTAGACCTAGGCTGCCCTTGTTATATGAGCTTGTTCCTTCACTTTTATCTTATTTCCTTCTCTACAGTCTCTGTGTGAGTATATTTGGTTCTAGGTTTGAAATACAAAGAAATGATAGGGATGAGAAACTCTCTTGTCTGTCATCCCCCCTCACTCCAGATGTTGTAGATATTAAGATGTAACATGAACCTTCTCTATAGATAGGGCCTTATTTAGAGAAAGTCTTGGAGTAAATAAACATTCTGCATTTCATGTCAGCAACCAAAAAGCATGAGGTCAACATCTGAGTAATTTATGAACAGTCCTGTGGAACAAATTCAGTTCTGAATGCACTCTCAGGCTATCTGTAGCTGTGATTTATATTCACTTTAAAGGGGTAGATTTCAGAAGGTATCAGCATCTAGTCAATGGAGCTTAGCTCCTACAAGGATGGCTCTTCTATTCCCCCCCCCTTAAAATTGCTCATATATATCTTTAGCCCTTCTTGTTTCTAGAGTGCCTGTAATGATTTGGTGCTGTATATAAAACAGTATACACATGCCCCAATTTAGAGTCATACTCTATAAGCCAACCAGTCCACTTTCTCCCCTTTTAACAGTGTGTCTGTTCTGTTTATCATGAGGGGTGGTGGTGGTGATGGTTGGGTCTCATTTTAACATTAACCCTTCATCTTCTCCTGCTTTACCATTATATTTTCCATCACCCTATATGCTTTTCTGCTAGCCTAATTAGCTTAGGCCGCCAGTACAATCCAAACCCAAAATCTGCTGGGGTGAGAGAGTTTAGCTTTAATGGATCTTGGGCTTTCCCGTTTGAGCCTGGCCACAGATGGGCCTACACTGGGGTAAGTCCCTTACTCCTAAGCCAGAGACCTGCTGGTGTGTCTCTCATCCCAGCTCACCTGGGGCTCAGCCAGAGCATAAGGTGATGTAACTTTTGGCAGTGTAAGCCCCAAAAGGCGGCATGGTGGGCAGGATAGGTCAAGGAGAGAGTTACACCTTTTCCAGGCCCTGTTCAGCTTGGGAATGTGGCCTAGGGTCTAATCCTCAAAAGTCAGGCACTCACTCACCTGCCGACTCAGTCGCCAGCAGCCCCTCAGAAAGGCTCTGGAACTGAGTTTGGAATTGTTTCGTTGTTATGTGCCTTCAAGTCGATTACAACTTATGGTGACCCTATGAATCAGCGACCTCCAATAGCATCTGTCGTGAACCACCCTGTTCAGATCTTGTAAGTTCGGGTCTGTGACTTCCTTTATGGAATCAATCCATCTCTTGTTTAGCCTTCCTCTTTTTCTACTCCCTTCTGTTTTTCCCAGTGTTATTGTCTTTTCTAGTGAATCATGTCTTCTCATGATGTGTCCAAAGTATGATAACCTCAGTTTCATCATTTTAGTTTCAAATGATAGTTCTGGTTTAATTTGTTCTAACACCCAATATTTTGTCTTTTTCGCAGTCCATGGTATGTGCAAATCTTTCCTCTAACGTCACATTTCAAATGAGTTGATTTTTCTCTTATCCGCTTTTTTCACTGTCCAACTTTCACATCCATACATAGTGATCAGGAATACCATGGTCTGAATGATCCTGACTTTAGTGAAGCTGAGAGCAATGCCACCAGGAGGCTAGACCAAGAGGCTAGATTCATAGTAGGGTCATCCAAGGCGGAATGGTTGAAGTTGAGATCCCAGACTAAGATGCATCCAAACTCAGAGGAAGGCAATGATAAACCACCTCTGAATACATCACGTAATGAAAACCCTATGAACAGAGTTTGAAATAGGGGTAATTTATGCTGACCTAAATTATGCCAGCCTCCTATAATTAGAATTGCTCTGTAAAGCTGCAATCTTACACACACTTACAGGGAGTAAGTCCTATCAAACTCAGTTGGACTTACTTCTGAGTAGACATGCATAGGATTGCACTGTAAAACTCACAAATTAGTGATTGCAAAACCGCCAATGTTATAATTATAAATCTCATATGTATAAATATAAGAAAATATAGTTGGTAGCAAATACAATCTATTGAATCCTCAATATATAGAAAACTGAGGGAGAAGATCAGGGAATTAAAGATTATATTGCTGTAAACTCCTGTTTAGGGTATACAAATTACAATTTATTGAAACACTTAAAATCCTTTACACTTTACCAGTAATTCAGTTGGTTGAATTATTCTAATAAGGCAACATCTCTCAAGAGTCTGTTCTAATACAGGCATGCCCGGCTTTAACATACGCAATGGGACTGGAGCGTGTATGTAAAGTGAAAATGTACTTAAAGTGAAGCAATTATCTATGCATATACTGCATTGCAATCGCCACTAGATGGCAGCGGCGTCATGCCATTAAGTGTCCGTAATTGCGAAGCGCACGTACGTTAAGCAGGATATGGTGGCGTACGGAGCATGTATGTTATAGCGAAGCGACTTTAAGCGGGGTATGACTGTACGAGGCTTTACATGTACTCAAACTCAACTCACTTGCAACGTTGGCTTTACCCATTGTGAGAATGACATGCTAATTTAGCCTTCAAAAGTTAAGTTGGCTTTAATTTTGAAGCCACTATGACACCATGTATGGCAGCTGTGTATCATTGTGGTGTTCCTAGACATGAATTGTAGTATACTGGGATTATCTGTACTGAGAATGTTTTAAAAATTTGTATCCAGCTTTGTGTTCCCTATAGTCTGTCTTTTTTAGTGAGAATGTGCTGCTGTGCAAATATGCTTGCAAATATCATTCAGTTCTGTCATAACAGACAAAAGTTACAGTTGTCTTGTCATTTCCCCATTTAAGTAAATAGAAATAAAAAAAATCAGATGTTTTGAAACAAGGTTCTAATTTGGATTGGAGGCAAAACAGGTCATGCCCAAAGTAATCAGAGTTGGCCCACCTTCTGTTGGCCCCTGGCTCCAAAGCCACATTTGAACCAAATCTTATCCCGAATCAAAAGATGCCTCTAGAAGTTTATCAGGCATAATGCTAAATCAGTTTTAGTATGTATGTCTGTGCTCTTCTCTCTGAGACTACAAGATAAAAAAAAAGTACATGTAAGAGATATTTCCTGTTTACACCACTGCTTAATGCTAAGTGTAGAGAACTATAATAATTTAAATGCAGACCAGCAAATTTAACATGATCCAGTCAAATGATCTTTTTTCTCCCCTTCTAAAAAAAGTAAATCTTCCAGCTCCTATTGTCCAAAACAAAAGCATTTGAACAATAGCCCCCAGCTGCAGCCAAGGAGCTCTGTTGTATAGATGTATTAAATCCTGAAGGCACATATTTTACAGGGGACGTGTCTGGCTTGGAGCAAACGTTGAAGAATCTGTCATATGTGGTAATTTGAAATTCTTTGCAGGTTTTCTGGGGACGAAAACAAAGAGTGAAGAGGGGGATTCTTTTTAAAGAATTCCTTAGAGCCCTTTCTCTGCAGATATCCTATTTCCTGTCTAGGCCAAAGCTACTTTATTTTTTCCTAAGTGTTTATTTT